>NC_057800.1:184501445-184801445 GCF_018294505.1 Triticum aestivum
GTCGCAACTTCCGCACCTCCATAACCATCAACGATCACCAACGCCTTGTCGCCCTCCTCCAGGTTATTCCGTCGAATGACGATCACTCGTTGCCTCGCTTGCGACAGCGTCATCGTCGCCTCCTCGTCATCACTCCGCCGAACGACAATCTCTTATCCTCCACGTCGTTGCACTCCCAACGATTATTGCCTGCTCTCCTCGTCGCTGCACCACCCAGCGACTATATCACCCGCTCCTCGTTGTCGCTACACTAGCGACTGTATTGCCCGCCCCGAGGCGCTAGCAGGGTCGCCACCCCGGGGCAAGGGCAGCTTCACTCAAACCTTGCTCTGATACCAATTGTTGGAAATTCGTTTTAGGATCGATCACATCAAACTGCACGAACACACGCGCACAAAGAACTGATAGCCAAAGGGCCCTTGTCGTGCCCTCTTTTCTTCTTTATTGATTTTCTGGTTTTCTCTCTGGTACAAAACTCACACACCCTGCCCATTTATATATAGATGCACGACCCAACTCACACCACCGACCCTGACTACGTTTTCCTAACCTCTACGAACTAGTACTTGTACACAAGCCAACACTAACAAACCTGATCGATCTTAACTAGTACTAGTACACCTACCATACTAGTACATGACGCCTGTTACATGGAAAAGCAAACCGACTCAAATAAGCTTTCCTATTTCTACTCTAACATATTTGGATTACTAATAGTAACCCCTCCATGATCACTCAATCAACTATTTCCTGTATGCTCTCTGGTAAATCAATGAAGCCGGCACAAACCGGATCTTGAGAGAGAGAGAGAGAGAGAGAGAGAGAGAGAGAGAGTCCGCTTCTTCTCAAGAACTGTCACTGCTTACCGGCCGTTTCAAACTTGCAGCACAATTTCTTGATGCGTTAGCAGGACGGGCAAGGCTTCAAAAGCAGGATGTGACTGGTTACTACCCAGTTGGCAAGTAGCTCGTTTTCTGCTAACTATGGAGCCGTGACCACCATTATTTTGCGCGAAACATCGAGCAGAGCTCGTGAAACGCAGACGTTAACTGCTTGTACGAAATAGAGGCGGGATGCTCTACACATAACAAGTTAACCCTGCCTGTATCTGTAACGGAGTCCGTCAATGTATCATGCAAGCGACTAGTTTGTCGTCCCAGCTCTGGGGCCGGACGTAGGCATCAGCCGTGTTGACTGCTGCGTGCCACTAGCACTGCACGGGTAAAGGAAAGCGGAAAAGGTGGCGTGCAGTCGCCATTCGTTGGCCCACTGGTTCTTCCGAGCTCACAGCCCCCGCAGACTTGCGAGACCGCCCGTCACTCACCCGTCGTCGACGATCGATCCGTGGTCGTTTTCCCGTTGCGCCGGTGCTATCTGCATGCCGGTCCTTGGTTAGCCTCCCGAGATGTGGACGAGTTTCTAACCAAAGCATCTCCAGATTACACGGCAAGTGGCAGCTATCGTCGGCCAAGACTGCGTTCCAAGTCGACTTCCTGCCGTCACCTGCCTTTGCCTCTCCTTCTCATGCATATCTTTTAGTCATTTCTTCCTTAATTGGATCACTTTGTGTGTGTCTCCTCTCTCTTGATCTATAAGCTTGGTCGCACTCTCTCCACGATCACTTCGTCACGTGATCATCACGTCTACGGGCTTTCCAGCCTCCTATACTTTATGGAGTGAGACAGTGTTACTTACCAGTCATCAGTGCACCAGCACTGACAGTGTAACTTCTTCTCTCTTTCTTTTTTTGAGGGTGCAATGACAGTGTAACTGATGCTTATTTCAAACTGCAGAAATGCGGAGAGAAACAGATATATCTGGATTCAGGTTGACTTGCAGATACATCCAGACGTACACGGGTTCGCAGTAGATACATACAGTACTACTCGTACATAATAGCACCAAAGTAGTTGCCCCACGCCTGTTCTAACTCGCAAGCAACCAAGGGCGGCATCAGTCGTCAGTTTTGTTGGCTCGCTAACTCTTGTGGGCGGACGAGACCGACCAACGCCGTGCCAGACAAAGAAACCAAAATGCGACTTGCTGATTGGCCTTGTCGGCGAGCTTGGTCATCCTGTAAATAGTCGTTTCTTCAATAGAATTCGACGGAGGTCTCATGTTCGCAGTTGTTGATGCTTATCTAAGTACTGACGCTCTACAGCAAAGCGGATTTTCTTGACCCGGATCAGTCATGCCTATGTGTTCTCTACGCCTGTTCATTTCAAAATGTCGTATTTGTTTTCTCCCCAAATAAGTATTGTTGATTTTGTATAAAATCAATACAAATTATACTAAATCAACAACACTTATTTTCGGACGTAGGAAGTATTGATGTTCGATGGGACATGCTATGTCTCATGTATAAAATAATAAACTACTCACTCCGTTCAGAAATATAAAATATTCTGAATATTTTAATATGAATTATATACAGACCGAAACAAGTGAGCAAACACACTAAAACATGTTTATATACGTCGAAATTCAAAAAAAGTCCGAACATCTTATACTTATAAACCCATGGAGTTTACTAGCAAAAAAACGGTGGAGTAATAAATAAGTAGCCTATATATGAAATAATTTCAGAAAATCTCAAGCCCATGTGTGTGTCACGACATGGTGATGAGAAGCTTAATCCCACATCATGAGTGGAGAAGAGTGGAGACCCTTCGTAAGGAATTCTCTTCAACATGCTATTTTTAGAGCTTAAGAACAAGAGTGGTTCCTGCACGCCCGCCTGGCGCATGCACACATCGTGTTTCATGAACGAACCATGTCGAGCTCAGACCTATCTCATACCTGCGCTAAATTATGCGAACGGATAATTAATTGGCAATTAATTAAGAGTCATTAGTTGACGCGCTACGAATTTGAAACGTTTGTGGGTTGTTGACAACTCGGGCATGGTTCCAACCACGCGTTCCGCTCGTTGTTGTTGTTTCCAGCGATCTCACCCCGTCAAACGTGTGCACCATTGTACGGGAGAGCAGGCTTAAGGAACCCTGCCTGTCGTGGTATTCTCGCGGCAGATGCCATGAGTAGGCTTATCGAACATGGGGGCCTAAGAGCGTCGGAGGGTTCCGGAGGTGAGATCGGGGACAAGCGGAGAGGAGCTCGTGATATACCCAGATTCGGGGCCCCCTTCGGGGGAGGTAAAACCCCTAGTCCTGCTGGATCTACTAGATTGATCTCACAAGGTGAATACAGGGCGTTCCTAGAGCTGTTTGAGGGGAGGAGGAACAAGAGCTAGCTCTCTCCTTCTCCTCTCTCTCTCTCTCTCTCTCTCTCTCTCTCTCTCTCTCTCTCTCTCTGTGTGTGTGTGTGTGTGTGTGTGTGTGTAAAAAGAAGCCTCCCCCTACATGGAGGACTCCTGGGGGGGGGTCACATCGGCCGGCCCCCCAGGGTTACAACGGTGATGTTACATGGATGCGGGACCATGCTGTCATCGTATGGAGCCGGCCATGTGGCCCGCCGGCTGTCGGGTCAGCCGGGCGCGGGTCTCATGGGAGGCGTGGCACTGTGTCATGTTGTTGTCCCGTCACAGAGTGGCGGGCGCTGACTTGCTACAAGACGACACCGGGTCACCGACGCCGACTCCGGGACGTGGCCGCTGGGCGGACAGTAGCCACGCATGCCTTGGTCGGGGCGACAGGAGCACTGCAGCCACGTCCGCCTGTCGTAGGAGGGGGGCTGTCCGTTCGTCTTGTCGGCCTAAGCGGGAGCCTGCCCGGCCAGGTAAAGCCTTCATGCCACGCCCAGTCGGCCTGACGCTGGATGGCCGGCTGGCGGGGCGAGTTGGACGGCAGGGTGCTTGCCACCCCGTTGTTTTGGAAGATTGTGAGGCCTGGATTTGCCTACCCGGGGGTCATTCCCCCAACAGTAGTCCCCTGAGCCAGCGGTGTTTGCCGGCTGCGGGCTGGTGGCCCCCGTCAGCTTACATTCTGACAGTTGTGGGTGTCCGAACGCGTCGGTCGCTATGACTAGCGGCCGGCTCCTTCTGCACCTGGCCGGAGCGGGGAGACCAAGTGTGCCGCCAGTCCGCCAGTAGTTTGGCCTATTTTTGTGCCCATCGTTGCGAGCCACCCGCCATGTGGGGTCTGTGGGCAGGCCCGGCCCTGCCAGGCCACGCGCGCAACGGGTCGTCGTCGGCACCGAGGCACGCTAAGCCGCGGCCGCGGCCCATGCGATGGATCGTTTGCTGGGGACCCGATCCATTGAGCTTCATGAGCAGTTAATGCGCTCGCGTATTGCGGGAAGAGCGGAGGATCGTGGGCGCAAACGACCCCACTTCCCTATGATCTCTCTAGGGTCTTTAAATGGGGGGATGGGGAACAAGCAAGGCTCATAACGCCACTCGCCCCTGCCTTGCTGCATCTCCTTCTTCTCTTATTGCTCCTTCGCACGCGTGCACACCCACCCGCCGAGCTTCGCTATTGTCATATGCATGTGGGCCGTCACTATGTCGTCCCGGTCCCTCTAGGGCAGGCCCTCGCCAAGATTCGCGTCGTTCCCGCACTCGCGCCCTCGCCGTTCCCGGAGTTGGTGGCAAGGTGTTTGTGGGATGGCTCTGATGCCCCGAGCAGTTCATCAAGGTCCTTCGCCTTCGGTAGATGCTGCCGTCGACGGAGCGCGTGGACGCACGAGTGGCCGGTGGCGAGACCACGCCTCAGCCGCGGGCCGGGGAAGTCGTCGTCTTCGTCGAGCATTTCTCCCATGGGTTTTGTCTTCCTGCTAGCACGTTCTTCTGTCGATTCCTCGACCACTTCCGACTTCAGCCCCACCACCTTGGGCCCAACTCGATCCTTCAGCTGGCAGCATTTGTCACCTTCTGTGAGGGCTACGCCGGACTCGAGCCGTCGGTGGATATATGGAACAGGTGCTTCTCCCTCAAGCCACATACGATGCCGACGCCGGAAGGCCCGGTCATGACCACCTACGGGGCGGCTCTTGTGACCGTCCGGGCAGCGGGGGGATTTCCCAAGCTACCGCTGCATGAATCAGTGAAGAAGTGGCAAAGGTCTATCTTCTATGTGAAGAACATGGACCCGGCGGCCCATTATGTAAACCTGCCACCGTTCATGGATGTCGCGCCAGTTGAGAGGCGGAACTAGGCCTTCGAGCTTCGTAAGTCAACGGTGGAAGCCGTGGCCGTTTGCCGTCGGCTGGGGAAGATGGTTGATGATGAGCACCTCGCCGGAACGGACCACATTGCCACCTTCAGCGAGCGTCCGAAGTTGCCGCTTGAGGGAGTCCTGGACTAAGGGGTCCTCAGGCGTCCGGCCTGTTGGACATGGGCCGGACTGTTGGGCTATGAAGGTACAAGACCGAAGATTCTTTCACCCATGTCCGGATGGGACTCTCCTTGGCATGGATGGCAAGCTTGGCGTTCGGATATAAAGACTCCTTTCTCTGTAACCGACTTTGTACAACCCTAGTCCCCTTCGATGTCTATATAAACCGGAGGGTTTAGTCCGTAGTGGCAATCATAATCATATAGGCTAGACTTCTAGGGTTTTAGCCATTACGATCTCGTGGTAGATCAACTCTTGTGAAAGGATCGATATAGTTGACTAGAGGGGTGGTGAATAGGCAACTAACAATTTTTAGCTTTTCTTTACCAAATTAAACTTTGCATCAAAGTAGGTTGTCTAGATGTGCAACTAGGTGAGCAACCTATATGATGCAACAACAACAAGCACATAAGCAAGCAAGGGTAGTAACACAAATAAGCTTGCACAAGTAAAGGTACGAGATAACCAAGAGTGGAGCCGGTGAAGACGAGGATGTGTTACCGAAGTTCCTTCCTTTTGAGGGGAAGTACGTCTCCGTTGGAGCAGTGTGGAGGCACAATGCTCCCCAAGAAGCCACTAGGGCCACTGTATTCTCCTCACACCCTCACACAATGAGAGATGCCGTGATTCCACTATTGGTGCCCTTGGAGGCGGCGACCAGAACCTTACAAACAAGGTTGGGGCAATCTCCACAACTTAATCGGAGGCTCCCAACAACACCACGAAGCTTCACCACAATGGACTATGGATCTGTGGTGACCTCAACCGTCTAGGGTGCTCAAACACCCAAGAGTTACAAGATCCGCTAGGGATTAGTGGGGGAATCAAATTTCTCTTGGTGGAAGTGTAGATCGGGGCCTTCTCAACCAATCCCGAGCAAATCAACAAGTTTGATTGGCTAGGGAGAGAGAACGGGTGAAATGGAGCTTGGAGCATTAATGGAGCTTTTTGGGGGAAGAGGTGGGTCTTCTTGGAGAAGAAGACCCCTTTATATAGTGTGTGTGGGGGGGACACATCCAACCGTTATGCAGCCCGCAGCCCGCACCTGAGCGGTACTACCATAGATGGAGCGGTAGTACCGCTGCCACAACGGTACTACCACTGTGGCAAGCGGGCATAGGTCAACCAGAGCTAAGGAAGAAGAAGTACGCGCACACGAACGATACTACCGCCCTACGGGCAGTACTACCGCTAGTGAGCAGTACTGCTGCTCCCTACAACCGCTGGAAAAACAGAGGAGGGCAACGAGCTGTGCGGCAGTTGGAGCGAACGTAGGAGCGGTACTACCGCTTAAACAGGCGGTACTACCGCGCCCTACTGCCGTCCCTACTACCGCCCTCTGCGTGGTCTTTTACGAAAACCCGACACGAAAAAGTCAAGACCATAGCAGGGGCGGTAGTACCAGCAGTACTAACAAGCGGTACTGCCGCCGGTCGGCGGTACTACCGCCCTGGCCGCGGTACTACCACGTAGCACAAGGCACACCTTGTTTTGCACAACACGGAAACGCCAACAGGCAGGAAGACAGCGATGGTGCAAGGAAAAAGTGTACGTGATGATTCCACCCGTACTCTTCCGAAACGGATCCCCTCTTGATAGTACAGTTATCCCTACGACTCAATTCCATTGAAAAGAAACAAAGGAAAATAATCCGTCTAAAGTGAAGTCCTCGAGGGGAACAATCGCAAAGTGCCCTTATAATAGATCACCTGAAGCACTTAGTGCACATGATTAGTCTGCAAACGTATTGTCATCAATCACCAAAACTACTAGAGGGATAAATATGCTCTTACAATCTTCCCCTTTTTGGTGGATTGGCGACAACACGGGATTTGCACAAAAAGTGACTGAAAATAAGCAAACCCCCTTCTAACAAAATATAGACGGGCTCCCCCTAGAGGTGTGCACCAAGGAATTAGAATGAAAGGCTATGTGCACATCTTTCGGATCAAACTCCCCCGATATTTTGTAGGCATGCAACATCCTTGCATAAGAAAATAACAACAAGTACAACTAAGCAAGAACGAGCATGAGGGCAATAATATAAATGTTGAGGATGAAGCCTCTCACAATATAATAGGATACTTGATACTAAAGTAGATACGATAGGGTAGTTCACATATGTCTTACACCATATGGTCTTGCTCACAGCCGAAAGAAAGCGAACAAAAATGAACGAACACAACAAACACGAGACACGAAAACACGAACACGAGACACGAAAACACAAACACGAGACACGAGAACACGAACACGCCAACACGAGGCACGAGAACACGAACACGCCAACACGAGACACGAGGAAAATCCCTAACTCTCCCCCTTTGGCAGCAAGACACCAAAAGGGACGACACGACCCACGATGGTAGTAGGTCTCCATGGCATCACCAGTCATGCTCCTCCTCCTCCTCAAAGGCCTCTGCGGTACGGGGAGAAGCGCGAACTCCAGTGTCCTCCTCAGTGTCAGACCACGGGCAATGCACTCTAATCCAAGACTCCTCATCAGTGATCCGCTCCTCAGAGCCATCAGCAACCTCAAGGCCAACCTATCTCATAATGGCCTTGTCACAACGACGAGCCATCTTGGCCTCCTTGTGAGCCTTGAAATGGCCCTTCGCCTAGAAGCAGAATAGACGCTTCATCTTCTCCTTGAGTTTCTTCGCCCAAGAGGGCTCCTCAGATAGGGGCTCATACTCTGCCCCGTCATCCTCCTCCTCATCATCAGATAGGACAGTCTCCTACACAGGAGGTGCCGGAGTAGACGAACTCCACTTCTCCTTCTGACGCAGCTTGATAGTGTCATGAGACACCATGTTGTCTGTGACAAGCTCCTCATCTGGAAACTGGTCTGCCCAAGTGTCCTCGATAAGATGCATAAGATAGGGGTCATATATGATGCACTTGCGCTCCATGACAGCAGAGTGAAGCTCAGACCACATCACATGTGACACATCCAGCACCTGCTGAGAGCCCTGATGTTCTTGACAGAACAGAAGCATGTCCACAAGGTAAGAGTGCACCTGATCCACGTTGCCAATCCGAGGGAATAGGGAGTTCCGGAAGATCCGATGCATGATGTCTAGAAAGGGCCAGAGCTCATAAGAAATCTTTCCAGTCTCAGACACCTTCCTAGTAGAATAGGGCCAAAGCTTTTCCTTGTGAGTAGTGGCAATCTCCTTATGAGGGCGAAACCCAAGTGGGGTCTGGGCACCCTCATCATTGTACGTCAAGCTGACCATGAAATCTTTCCATGGTGCAGACAGAAGACGACCATTGGTCATCCAAGACAGAGTATGGGCCGGATCATGCCCAAAGTGAACGGTGGCAAAGAACTGGGCCACAAGCTCGGCATCAAAGTCTTTGTTGAAGGTGATGATCCTCTTGATGTCCAACTCCTCACACCTCTGTAGAGCATTCCCAAAGTATGGCAGGTCCTTCTCCATGTGTGTGAGATCGATAGACTTGACCTTCACAAACAAGTTCTTCTTTTTCTTCAAGACATCGTGGTAGATTGACTGTTGAAACCTGTTCCAAAATGGATGCCTCTGAAGAGCAGGCTCTTGAACCACATGATAGGGATTGTGCTTCCTCTTGGTGCAAAACTCCATGGCAAACATCATATGAGCAAGCTTGCGTCCAGTGGAGATCTTTGATGTTGGAACCTGGGCCTTGCGCTTTGGTGGCTCAGAAGAGACACCCTCACCACCACCACCAGCAGACTCTGGAGCATCTAACGAGCGAAAGCGCTTGGAACCTATTGCACGGTCTGGATTCCTGCGACGAGCCTGATGCCCGGAGCTACTACCACCGGCATCCATGGCACGAGGAGAGGGTGGGGAAGGATCCCACCAGACGGAAACAAGGGATCCGACCTGAATCCGGCGGCCCGGCGGCGAGCCTCCGGTGCTTGGAGAGTCGCTTGAGAGAGGAGAGGACGAGGGAATAGGGCAAACTGAACGGGTATGGGGGAGTAGAAACTCCCCTTGCCCGATACATACCCCACTCGCCCAGCCCCAAGCGGTAGTACCGCGCAAGGCATGGTAGTACCGCTCTGGTGCAGATCTGGAGCATGAAACGCCCAGTGAACCACTCCACGGTAGTACCGTGTCGGCCGGGCGGTAGTACTGCTTGTATAAGCGGTAGTACCGCTCTGCTGCCGCGGTAGTACCGCTCAGGCGCCCCAAAGCAGGAACAAGGGGAAACGATGGCTTACGCCCGACTAGCAAAAAAATAGAAGGACCACACAAGACACGACAAGCCAAAAACGAACACGACCAAACCAAAGCACAACCACTAAAAAGAGAGAAGCACAAGCAACAAGAAACAACACACAGACAAACTCTCGAGAAGAGAGGGCGATGGCCGAGGCCACCTATGTTTGAGCAGATGGTATGGCACCGCGAAGAATTATACTTGTGCCCATCACCAAAACTCGTCTTTAAAGCACAAGAACCATCAAAAATGGATAATGTCATAGACTCGATCAATTTATGCATAATGGGGGGAGGAAGATTTCATTGAGAGAATAGTACTCCCCCTATGTCCATGCCTACATCTAAACTAGACATCAAGATGAGTGTGGTGGGTTGTGCAAGGGTTCAAGTCACATTGCTCGAATCAATGATATTTAGCTCATGCCTTAACTCGCGAAATCTTGCTTCATCCAAGGGCTTCATGAAGATATCTGCAAGGTTATCATGAGTGTTGACATAGTTGAGCTCGATATCCCCTCGCCTAATGTGATCCCGGATGAAGTGATGCTGAATCTCAATATGCTTCGTCTTGAAATGTTGGACCGGGTTGAGAGAAATCTTGATGGCACTTTCATTGTCACACCAAATAGGCACTTTGTCACAAATGACACCGTAATCCTTTAAAGTTTGCCTCATCCAAAGAAGTTGTGCACAACAACTACCGGCCGCCACATACTCCGCTTTGGTGGACGAGAGAGACACACAACTTTGTTTCTTGGAAGACCAACACACCAAAGAGCAACCAAGAAATTGGCACCCTCCGGAAGTGGACTTCCTATCCACTTTGTCTCCCGCCCAATCAGAGTCCGAATATCCTACAAGCTTGAAGTTTGCTCCTCTTGGGTACCATAAGCCAAAGTTTGGGGTATGAGCCAAATATCGAAAGATTCGCTTGACTGCCACAAAGTGGCTTTCCTTAGGTGCGACTTGAAACTGTGCACAAATTCCCACACTCAACATGATATCCAGTCTAGATGCACAAAGGTAAAGCAAGGAGCCAATCATGGAGCGATATACCTTCTGATCCACCGCTTTACCATTGGGATCAATGTCAAGTTGGAACTTGGTGGGCATTGGAGTGGAAGCCGGCTTGACATCACTTAACTTGAATCTCTTTAGCATGTCTTGAGTGTATTTGGCTTGGTTGATGAAGGTTCCTTCTCTTCTTTGTTTGACTTCGAATCTAAGGAAGAACTTCAACTCTCCCATCGAAGACATCTTGAACTTAGAGGTCATGAGAGAGGCAAATTCCTCATTGAAAGCTTTGTTAGGGGAACCAAAGATAATATCATCAACATATAGTTGGCACACAAACAACTCCCCTTTGACCTTCTTAGTAAAAAGAGTGGGGTCGATCATCCCAAATTCAAATCCACGATCTTGTAGCATCTCAGTAAGGTGGTCATACCACGCACATGGGGCTTGTTTAAGTCCATAGAGTTCCTTATCGAGTTGATACACATGACCGGGAAAGTAGGGATCCTCGAACCCGGGGGGTTGCTTGACATATACCAACTGATTAATAGGACCATTAAGAAAATCACTTTTCACATCCATTTGTTACAACTTAAAGTTGTGATGAGAAGCATAAGCAATCAACAAACGAATGGATTCAAGGCGAGCAACGGGAGCAAAGGTTTCACCGTAGTTGATACCCTTGACTTGGGAGTAGCCTTGTGCCACCAATCTTGCCTTGTTGCGAATGATGGTCCCATGAGCATCTTGCTTGTTCTTGAATATCCACTTGTTTCCAATGACATTGTGGTTCCCCGTTGGCCTTGGCACCAATCTCCACACCTTGTTGTACTCGAAGTTGTGGAGTTCTTCATGCATGGCATTTAGCCAATCCGAGTCTTCGAGCGCCTCATATACCTTTTGGGGTTCAACACAAGAGACAAACGCGTGATGTCCACAATAGTTTGCCAATTGTCTACGAGTGCTTACCCCCTTTTGAATGCTTCCAAGCACATTCTTCATGAGATGACCCTTGGTGGAGAGCTTGGATGCAACCTTGCCGGCACGACTCTCCAATTCCTCCTCGGGGGTGAGTCGAGGAGTGGTCACTTGATCATCTTGAGCACCGTCTTGAGCTTGTTCTTGATCTTGAGGTAGCTCTTGATCTTAAACTTGCTCGGAGGAGAGAACTTGACCTTGGGCATCACTTGGTGATTCAACACCGTCTTGAGATTGATCTTGCCCTTGGTCTTGTTCATGAGGTTGAGGCCCTTCACTATGTTCTTTGGAAGCGTGTGAGCCTTGGGTTGGTGATGGCTCCACTTGAGTGGAGCATTGTCCTTCTCCTTCGGCCACAAGGGGTTCCTCAATGGGTAGGATAAAACCTCAAGGCCAACCTATCTCATAATGGCCTTGTCACAACGACGAGCCATCTTGGCCTCCTTGTGAGCCTTGTACTGGCCCTTCGCCTGGAAGCAGAATAGACGCTTCATCTTCTCCTTGAGTTTCTTCGCCCAAGAGGGCTCCTCAGATAGGGGCTCATACTCTGCCCCGTCATCCTCCTCCTCATCATCAGATAGGACAGTCTCCTACACAGGAGGTGCCGGAGTAGACGAACTCCACTTCTCCTTCTGACGCAGCTCGATAGTGCCATGAGACACCATGTTGTCTGTGACAAGCTCCTCATCTGGAAACTGGTCTGCCCAAGTGTCCTCGATAAGACGCATAAGATAGGGGTCATATATGATGCACTTGCGCTCCATGACAGCAGAGTGAATCTCAGACCACATCACATGTGACACCTCCAGCACCTGCTGAGAGCCCTGATGTTCTTGACAGAACAGAAGCATGTCCACAAGGTAAGAGTGCACCTGATCCACGTTGCCAATCCGAGGGAATAGGGAGTTCTGGAAGATCCGATGCATGATGTCTAGAAAGGACCAGAGCTCATAAGAAATCTTTCCAGTCTCAGAGACCTTCCTAGTAGAATAGGGCCAAAGCTTTTCCTTGTGAGTAGTGGCAATCTCCTTATGAGGGCGAAACCCAAGTGGGGTCTGGGCACCCTCATCATTGTACGTCAAGCTGACCATGAAATCTTTCCATGGTGCAGACAGACGACGACCATTGGTCATCCAAGACAGAGTATGGGCCGGATCATGCCCAAAGTGAACGGTGGCAAAGAACTGGGCCACGAGCTCGGCATCAAAGTCTTTGTTGAAGGTGATGATCCTCTTGATGTCCAACTCCTCACACCTCTGCAGAGCATTCCCAAAGTATGGCAGGTCCTTCTCCATGTGTGTGAGATCGATAGACTTGACCTTCACAAACAAGTTCTTCTTTTTCTTCAAGACATCGTGGTAGATTGACTGTTGAAACCTGTTCCAAAATGGATGCCTCTGAAGAGCAGGCTCTTGAACCACATGATAGGGATTGTGCTTCCTCTTGGTGCAAAACTCCATGGCAAACATCAGATGAGCAAGCTTGCGTCCAGCGGAGATCTTTGATGTTGGAACCTTGGCCTTGCGCTTTGGTGGCTCAGAAGAGACACCCTCACCACCACCAGCAGCAGACTCTGGAGCATCTAACGAGCGAAAGCGCTTGGAACCTATTGCATGGTCTGGATTCCTGCGACGAGCCTGATGCCCGGAGCTACTACCACCGGCATCCATGGCACGAGGAGAGGGTGGGGAAGGATCCCACCAGACGGAAACAAGGGATCCGGCCTGAATCCGGCGGCCCGGCGGCGAGCCTCCGGTGCTTTGGGAGTCGCTTGAGAGAGAAGAGGACGAGGGAATAGGGCAAACTGAACGGGTATGGGGGAGTAGAAACTCCCCTTGCCCGATACATACCCCACTCGCCCAGCCCCAAGCGGTAGTACCGCGCAAGGCATGGTAGTACCTCTCTGGTGCAGATCTGGAGCATGAAACGTCCAGTGAACCACTCCACGGTAGTACCGTGTCGGCCGGGCGGTAGTACTGCTTGTATAAGCGGTAGTACCGCTCTGCTGCCGCGATAGTACCGCTCAGGCGCCCCAAAGCAGGAACAAGGGGAAACGATGGCTTACGCCCGACTAGCAAAAAAATAGAAGGACCACACAAGACACGACAAGCCAAAAACGAACACGACCAAACCAAAGCACAACCACTAAAAAGAGAGAAGCACAAGCAATAAGAAACAACACACAGACAAACTCTCGAGAAGAGAGGGCGATGGCCGAGGCCACCTATGTTTGAGCAGATAGTATGGCACCGCGAAGAATTATCCTTGCGCCCATGACCAAAACTCATCTTTAAAGCACAAGAACCATCAAAAATGGATAATGTCAGAGACTCGATCAATTTATGCATAATGGGGGGAGGAAGATTTCATTGAGAGAATAGTACTCCCCCTATGTCCATGCCTACATCTAAACTAGACATCAAGATGAGTGTGGTGGGGTGTGCAAGGGTTCAAGTCACATTTCTCGAATCAATGATATTTAGCTCATGCCTTAACTCGCGAAATCTTGCTTCATCCAAGGGCTTCATGAAGATATCTGCAAGGTTATCATGAGTGTTGACATAGTTGAGCTCGATCTCCCCTTGCCTAATGTGATCCCGGATGAAGTGATGCTGAATCTCAATATGCTTCGTCTTGAAATGTTGGACCGGGTTGAGAGAAATCTTGATGGCACTTTCATTGTCACACCAAAGAGGCACTTTGTCACAAATGGCACCGTAATCTTGATGGTGCAGAATATTGATGCTTGATCCCCTCATCACTAAGAAACTCATCCAAGGTGTAATTCTTGAACTCGGTGCCGTTGTCACTTCTTATAGTCAAGATCTTTGCATTGTGTTGATGTTGAGCTTCATTTGCAAAGTCAATGACGGTTTGTTGGGTTTCGCTCTTCCTCTTGAAGAAATATACCCACGTGTATCTTGAATAGTTATCCACAATCACCAAGCAATACTTTCTTCCCCCAAGAGTATCAAAGGATGGAGGCCCAAAGAGATCCATGTGAAGGATCTCCAAAGGCCTCTTCGAGTAAATGATAGTCGTGGGAGGGTGAGCCTTCTCATGTAGCTTTCCTTTGATACAAGCACTGCAAGCACGATCTTTAGTAAAACTAACATTTGTTAGTCCACGGACATGGTCCCCCTTGAGAAGACTTTGCAAAGATCTCATATTGACATGGGCTAGAAGGCGATGCCAAAGCCATCCCATGTCAACTTTAGCCATTAGGCATGTCACGGTCTTAGTGGGTCGCTCCGAAAAGTTAATCACATAGAGACTGTTCTCGACATGCCCAACAAAGGCTACTTTAAGAGTCTTGCTCCACAAGAGGGCCACGGTATCAATATCAAAGAAGGTGGCAAAGCTCATGAGTGCAAGTTGACAAACGGAAAGTAAATAGTATGCAAGGGACTCAACAAACATGACCTTCTCGATCGTGAGATCATGAGAGATGAAAACCTTGCCAAGTCCCAATACCTTAAAAGACGAGGCATCACCCCATTCGACATTGGTGGGCATAGATGGAATCTTCTGCACATCCACCACCAAGTCCTTGCTTCCGGTCATATGATTTGTAGATCCACTATCGAGCAACCATGACCCCCCCACCGGAAACAAACACCTACAAGAGATCAATGCTTGGTTTTAGGTACCCATTTTGTAATGGATCCTTTGATGTTAGTAACAAGGGTCTTAGGAACCCAAATAGACCATTCAATTTACTCTTAAGGAGAACCAACAAATTTGGCATAGACATGTCCATCACTAGCACGGCTTTGTTGGACGGGGTGGCATTGCCTTTCTTGACACCACCACCCTTCACATTGTTCTTCTTCTCCTTGGAAGCACCCTCTCCCTCCTTCACAAAGGTTTGCTTGAGAGAGGGAGGTCGTTTGGTCTTGTCATTCTTCTTCTTGTTCTTGGGCATGGGTGCGAACCCAATCCCTTCTTTGGCCACAACTTCCTTTTGATTTCTCAAAAGGTCGTTGAGGTTCTTATCACCTTGTATGCACGACACAAGGCCTTTGTCAAGTTGCTCCTTCAACTTAGCATTTTCCTCAACAAGATGCACATGCTCACAACAAGGGTTAGTAGCATTTGCATTATCAATTAACACCATATGAGGAAAGGTGGCTTTCTCCTTGGTTAGCTTCACTTGGAGTTGATCATGAGACTCCTTGAGGATAGCATGAACACCTTTCAAGGCCTTGTGAGCCTTGTCAAGTATATCAAACTCCACCTTGAGTCTAGCAAGATCAACCCCAAGTTTGGCCTTCTCGGAATTTAGCACACGAGATACAACAAGAGCATGATCAAGATCTTTCTTTAATTTAGCATGATCATCGTTGTGTGACTCCTCAAGAGCCAAACGAAGACCACACTCTTCCTCGAGAGCATTGGAAAGATCCGAAATCTCATCGGCATAGTCACAACTATGCCCCTCCATCTTAGAGATGGTATCTTCGTGAGCCTCAATCATGTCATTGGCTTCACCAAGTTGTTCCAAGAGAGCAACAAAGTGCTTCTTGAATTTACCCTTAACTTTGTTCATAAAAGACTCAAACTCATTCTCCTCCACAATAGACCCCGCATGTTCATCAATGCAATCCGTCAAAGAGGGATTATTAATGATGGTAGTTTTGATGTTGGGGGTTACCTTGTTGGTGGCATTAGCCATGAGACACTTGGCGGTGATGTTCTCATTAGGTGAGTCGAAGAGAGACACCCGTGGAGTTGTTGCAATGGCAATGGAGGCCATGGCAACCGACTCACCATCTTCATCATCATCGTCATCCTCATGGTACTCTTCTTGTACCACCAGCGCCTTGTGAGAAGTCTTCTTGGTGAAGTTGCTCTTGATTGGGAAAGACTTGGCTTTGTCCTTTCGAATGAGCTTGCCACCATTGTCTTCCCTCTTCTCGTAAGGGCACTCCACAACAAAATGGCTCACATTGCCACAATTATAGCAAGTCCTCACACGTTGCTTGCTTTTCGTGCCACTTGAGTTGTTCTTGTTGAAGTTTGGCCTTGAGTTTTTATTGCTCCAAAATTGCCTTGAAGCAAGTGCCATGTGTTCATGATAGGCATACTTTTTATCTTTGGGGTTGCTTTCCTCTTCTTCCTCTTCTTCAACACAAACCTTGGCCTTCAATGCAAGGTTGGGCTTCTTTGCCCTTTGAGAGCGAAGCACCGCATTGTCAGCGGTCTTGTCCAAGATGCTCATAGCCACAAACTCATCCAACACTTCACTTGAGGACAAGGTGTGGAAGTCCAGCCTTTGACGAATGACGGAGGACATGGCCTTGTGGTAAGGCATCATTGCCTTGAGGAATTTGCGCTTGATCCAATTGTCATCCGTGTCCTTGCTCCCATGATCTCGGAGTGAAACCGCGAGTTTGTTTACTCTTCGATAAAGTTCACGAGGTTCTTCATCTTCTTTCATTGCAAACTCATCGGCTTCATCTTGCACTACTTCATAGTTGGAGCATTGAATGCTTGCACTTCCCCGTAGAGAGAAACAACTTGGTGCCATGCATCTTTGGCTATGGCGTAGGGACGGAGGTGAGGAAGATCTTCGGGTGGAATTGCATCTTGCATGATGAAGAGAGCATTCTCATTGAATTGATTATCTGCGGCTTCTCTTGGAGTGAAGTTGCTTCGGTCATGTGGATAGAAACCTTCTTCAATGATTCTCCAAATATTAGTATTCACATGATTTAAATGACGCTTAAACTGATAGACCCAAGAATCAAAGTCCTCATTTTTCACAATCTTAGGAGGAGGACCGGCATGATTCAAATGAGTGGAAGGAATCGGTCCACCATAAACAAGTGGAGGTTCCACATGGGCAAAGATGTCGGTGCCATTTTTACCACTAGAAGAAGGAGCCTTTTCACTCGTAGCTTCCCCCTTGTCGGAGTTAGCATCCGTCACCTTGTTAGTGGGATCACCCACTTTCAACGGTGCAGTGGATAGTTTAAGCCCTTCAATGAATTTAGTAAAGATGCTTTCAAACTCGGTCGTCAAGGAGGTTTTCATTGTCTCCAAGGCCACATTGAATTCCTCACGAGAGACCGAGGTTCCCCCATCTCCCGTAGACAAGTCCGGATTCGCACCGGAGTGCTCCTCCACACCGTCTACGACGTCAACCATATTCTTCGGACGACAAAGTCCTTAAAAAGAGGCGAGGCTCTGATACCAATTGAAAGGATCGATATAGTTGACTAGAGGGGGGTGAATAGGCAACTAACAATTTCTAGCTTTTCTTTTCCAAATTAAACTTTGCATCAAAGTACGTTGTCTAGATGTGCAACTAGGTGAGCAACCTATATGACGCAACAACAACAAGCACACAAGCAAGCAAGGGAAGTAACACAAATAAGCTTGCACAAGTAAAGGTACGAGATAACCAAGAGTGGAGCAGGTGAAGACGAGGATGTGTTACCAAAGTTCCTTCCTTTTGAGGGGAAGTACGTCTCCGTTGGAGCGGTGTGGAGGCACAATGCTCCCCAAGAAGCCACTAGGGCCACTGTATTCTCCTCACACCCTCACACAATGAGAGATGCCGTGATTCCACTATTGGTGCCCTTGGAGGCGGCGACCAGAACCTTACAAACAAGGTTGGGGCAATCTCCACAACTTAATCGGAGGCTCCCAACAACACCACGAAGCTTCACCACAATGGACTATGGATCTGTGGTGACCTCAACCGTCTAGGGTGCTCAAACACCCAAGAGTTACAAGATCCGCTAGGGATTAGTGGGGGAATCAAATTTCTCTTGGTGGAAGTGTAGATCGGGGCCTTCTCAACCAATCCGGAGCAAATCAACAAGTTTGATTGGCTAGAGAGAGAGATCGGGCGAAAATGGAGCTTGGAGCATTAATGGAGCTTTTTGGGGGAAGAGGTGGGTCTTCTTGGAGAAGAAGACCCCTTTATATAGTGGGGGGACACATCCAACCGTTATGCAGCATGCAGCCCGCATCTGGGCGGTACTACCGTAGATGGAGCAGTAGTACCGCTGTGGCAAGCGGGCATAGATCAACCAGGGCTGAGGAAGAAGAAGTACGCGCACACGAACGGTACTACCGCCCTGCGGGCGGTACTGCTGCTCCCTACAGCCGTTGGAAAATCAGAGGAGGGCAACAAGTTGTGTGGCAGTTGGAGCGAACGTAGGAGCGGTACTACCGCTTAAACAAACGGTACTACCATGCCCTACTGTCATCCCTACTACCGCCCCCTGTGTGGTCTTTTACGAAAACCCGACACGAAAAAGTCGAGATCACAGCAGGGGCGGTAGTACTAGCGGTACTAACAAGCGGTACTACTGTCGGTCGGCGGTACTACCACCCTGGCCGCGGTACTACCGCATAGCACAAGGCACCCCTTGTTTTGCACAACACGGAAACGCCAACAAGGAGGAAGATAGCGAGGGTGCAAGGAAAAAGTGTACGTGATGATTGCACCCATACTCTTCCGAAACAGATCCCCTCTTGATAGTACGGTTATCCCTACGACTCAATTCCACCGAAAAGATACGAAGGAAAAATAATCCGTCTAAAGTGAAGTCCTCGAGGGGAACAATCGCCAAGTGCCTTTATAATATATCACCCAAAACACTTAGTGCACACAATTAGTCCGCAAACATATTGTCATCAATCACCAAACTACTAGAGGGATAAATATGCCCTTACGTCTTGTAACCCCCATACTCATCAATATTAATCAAGCAGGACGTAGGGTATTACCTCCATCAAAAGGGCCCGAACCTGTGTAAAACTTCATGTCCCTTGTCTCCTATTACCATCAACCTCAGACGCACAGTTCGGGACCCCTTACCCGAGATCCGTCGGTTTTGACACCGACACCGCTGCAGCGCCTATCGCATCGGATCTATGACATGAGCGGCTGACTCGACCCATGCCGACTTTCAACCGTCGAGCTGACTAGAGCCGCCAAGCACGTGAACCGCATCATGTCCACCAAACCGGCCACTTGGAGCTACGGCAAGGAGTCGTACATCTGTGCCAACCCAGCACCTCAAGTGCGTGCGCAGCCGGTCCGAACTTGGCTCTTGTGCTCCCTACCATACTGTCTTGACATAAGGTCCGATTTTCCTGGCGTAGAGGTTTTCACGCCAGATAGCTCATGACAGAGCAAGCACGCCGACCTTCAAGCTGGATCGGGGGGTCTCAGATGGGGAGGTCGAACTAGATGATTAAGCGGACGAGGAGGGCGACGAGCCCCATGGGGAAATCACGACCGGGGAATCCGGACGCGCCGACGAGTCCTTCCCGTCTTATCCTTTGCGCTGCTAGTCGGACGATGATGTAGATGATCCTGTAAGGTGTCCGACGCTGCGATGGAAGCGATGCGGGCCAGCAATTCGCCAGCCACGACGTGGCCCCACGGTAAGCAAGCGATCGAGGGGCCGACCAGGAAACGTTCAGCGGGGGTGATACGTGTGTGTCATATCTACTTTTCCTAACGCTTTTCCTCTTATTTTGGACTCTAATTTGCAAGATTTGAATGAAACTAACCTGGACTGATGCTGTTTTCAGTAGAACAACCATGGTGTTGTTTTTGTGCAGAAATAAAAGTTCTCGGATTGGAACGAAACTTTGCGAGGATGTTTTATTCAATAAATAAGGATTTCTGGAGCCAAGAACCACCGGAGGGGGGGTACCTGAGTGGGCACAACCCACCAGGGCGCCGCCTCCTCCAGGCGTGCCAAGGTGGGTTGTCCCCACCTGGTGGCCCCGCAGACTCCAACCCTGATACTATAAATTCACATATTTGGAGAAAAAATCAGGAGAACGAATTGTTGCGTTTTAGGAGACGGAGCCGCTGCTGCCTCCTATTCTTTATCGGGAGGCCAGATCTGGAGTCCGTTTGGGGCTTCGGAGAGGGGGATCTTCGATCTTCGTCATCACCAACCCTTCTCCATCGCCAATTCCACGATGCTCCTCACCGGGAGTGAGTAATTCCTTCGTAGGCTCGCTGGTCGGTGAGGAGTTGGAAGAGATTCATCATGTAATTGAGTTAGTTTTGTTAGGGCTTGATCCCTAGTATCCATTATATTCTGAGATTGATGTTGCTATGACTTTGCCATGCTTAATGCTTGTCACTTTGGGCCCAGGTGCCATGATTTCAGATCTGAACAGTTTATGTTATCACCATTATATCTATGTTCTAGATCCAATCTTGCAAGTTATAGTCACCTACTACCTGTTATGATCCGGCAAACCCAGAGTGACAGAAGTCGGGACACTTCCCGGTGATGACCGTAGTTTGAGGAGTTCATGTATTCACTATGTGTTAATGCTTTATTCTGGTTCTCTATTAAAACGAGGCCTTAATATCCCTTAGTTTCCAATAGGACCCTGCTGCCACGGGAGGGTAGGACAAAATATGCCATGCAAGTTCTTTCCATAAGCACGTATGACTATTAACAGAATACATGCCTACATTATATTTATGAACTGGAGCTAGTGTCATATCACCCTAGGTTATTACTGTTATATGATGAATATCATCCAACGAATACACCGATCCAATGCCTACAAATTTCTCTCATATTGTTTTTGCTAAGTTACTACTGCTATTGTTACTATTGCACTTGGTACAAAAATCATTGCTGCCACTGCTACTGTTACTATTGTTGTTGCTACTACTATCAAAACTATCATACTACTTTGCGATTGATCACTTTGCTGCAGATAATTAATCTCTAGGTGTGGTTGAATTGACAACTCAGCCGCTAATACTTACAAGTATTCTTTGGCTCCCGTTATGTCGAATCAATAAATTTGGGTTGAATATCCTACCCTCAAAAACTGTTGCAATCCCCTATACTTGTGGGTTATCAAGACCTTTTTCTGGCGCCGTTGCCGGGGAGCATAGCTATATTTGTTGAGTCACTTGGGATTATTATCAAATTATCACTATGAAGAACCTGAAGGATGCTAAGACTAAGATTTTTCCCTCTAAGACGAGGGGAGGTAAGGAACTGCCATCTAGCTTTGCACTTGATTCACCTTCTGTTATAAGTTGACTTGCAACACCACCACATGTTATTAATCCTTATATGTCGCAAGTTGTTGACAATGCTACTTCTGCTATGAATGATACTCATGATGATGCTAGTAACTTGCTTGATGATAATGTGCCACTAGGTGAATTTCCTGATGAACAAATTGCTAGAACTATAGATTTTGTGAATGCTGAAACTGATGAAATTATTGTAACTAATGAAGAGATTGAAACTGAAAATCTTGAAACACCTATTAGAACTAGTTCTCCTAGATATGAATTACCTAAGATATCAGAAGGTTATGTTATGGATCAGGAGACAACTAGACGCTTTCTTGCTTGCAATGATAGGGATGATCTTAAGAAATTATTATGCAAACTGAAAGAAAAATCTTTGAATGCTAGAATAAAATGTAATCCTAAGTTTGCTACCTCACCTATCTTTGTTGATGATAAGGATTATGAATTCTCTGTCGACCCAGAGTTAATTACTTAGGTTGAATCAGATCCTTTCCATGGTTATGAAATTGAAACTGTAGTGGCATATCTTACTAAGTTAAATGACATAGCCACCCTTTTTGCTCATGATGAGAAGATTCACTATTATTATATTCTCAAATTATTTCTGTTGTGGTTTTGTCACGGCAGATGTCCTCGTGAAAGGACTTTGTCATGGAGCCATTTCTATGGGTAAGCTTAAAGGGGTTAAAGCGGACAAGGGACACAAGAATTTATACTGGTTCGGCCCCTTGCGGTGAAGGTAAAAGCCTACGTCTAGTTGTGATGGAATTTCTTGAGTTTCAATAACCTGGGAGCAAATCCGCTTTGCCTGGTTCTCAAGTTATTGTGTCTCGTCCCTAAACCGCCGCCGGGTCGTCCCTTTATATACATAGGTCGACGGCCGCCGGTCTACAGAATCCTGAGGCCGGCTCATGAAACGTGTCCGGCTCGGTTTCTACTCTTTCTATCTTACAAGACAGGTTTACATATCAATGTCGGTTTATGTCTACAGGACTTAACCCGCCTTTGGGCCTTGGGCCTTCGTGAAGCGCCACCATCTTTGTCTTCATGAGCTTCAAATAAAGCAATCATCATGGGGATAACCCGGCCTCTCCTGGCCGGTTTATGTCCAGTAGTAATATCCCCAACATTAGGCCCCAGATTGATTTGAACTTGTTCATGTCAATCTTCAATACTTAGAGAAATTCCTCCCTTTGCACCTTCGCATAAATCTTGTAAACCGCCGTGAC
Organism: Triticum aestivum; assembly: GCF_018294505.1. NCBI lineage: Eukaryota > Viridiplantae > Streptophyta > Magnoliopsida > Poales > Poaceae > Triticum > Triticum aestivum. The sequence goes on from NC_057800.1 coordinate 184,524,220, forward strand.
GTCATCCTCCAGATTTGTAGTAAACCGCCGTGACGTCACCTGTTCATTAAAACCGAAGATACCCTTTATTAATGAGAATCCAACAATCAAGGTGACAACCTTGTTATATGTCCATTTTTTGGGCTCCTCGATTCCCGCGCATGTCGCTTGTCTCTTTGCCTTATAAATAGGGCTGAGGATCCCTTTCCTTTTCCTCCCATTGCCTCTTCATCTCTTCTTCCACCTCGTGACGCTTCTGCACCCGAGCGCCGACGCTGTCGTTGAGCTTCGCCTCTGCCTCACCGTCGGCCGCTGCATCAACCTGATCGCACCAGAGAAACACGGCGCACCTCCGCTGCTTCAACAACTGCGGTAAGTCTTCCCCTCTTTCCTCTGTAGATCCACTTAGGGTTCATACGGGTTCATGGTGTTCTTCTCTTGTTCCTCGCCAGTCCATACACAATAGACCTCAACCTTGATGCGTTCCGTGCGGTAGCTATAATAGTTTTTATCTTGGCTATCCAACCAAGCCTTATACGCATAAAAACCGATTTGGACTTTGGTGAACTGCTCCAGGACCAACCTTTTTAGGTCTAAATCTTTTTATTTTCCTGACTCGTGGTAGATCCAAAATGCCAATGTGATTTTGTGAAACATGTTTTTCTCACTTAGTTGTTTTTTGCCTCAGATCTGTACCTTCTTTGTCTGCGTAGGCGGTTTATCCTTGTAGAAAATAATCTATCATATGCCATTAGTCCCCTTGTAAACCGCTCATCGCTTTACCATTTATAACTGCATCAGCCTCCGGTTTAACAATTTTACATGCTTGAATTCCTTTTTCTTAATCTGTTGCGCGTTATGCCTTGTCAATCATGAATCATAAACCGGCAGTAATCTTTTCCAGCTCTTCACTTGCAATGGCCAAACAATTCTATGCCTGTAACTGGGTCCCTTCCCAGGTTACTGAGGAGCAACTGGATGGATGCGTCAATATTGGCACTTTACCGAAGCGGAGTGAAATCCAGTGGCGAGTTCCCGGTCCAGAAAACCCTCCTACCCCCAAAGATGGCGAAGTAGTAGTGTTTGCTGATCACATGAGTCGTGGCTTTAAACCGCCTGGATCCAAGTTTTTCTGTGATGTTCTTACCAGCTTTCAGATCCACCCTCAAGATATTGGACCCAACTCTGTGTCCAATATTTGCAACTTTCAGGTGTTTTGTGAAGCCTATCTATAAGAAGAACCGACTATCGAGCTGTTCCGGAATTTCTTCCATTTAAACCGTCATACTGAATTCGTAGACGGGCCCAATCCTGAACTTGGTGGCGTCTCCATTCAGAAAAGGAAGGATGTTAACTTCCCTCATGCCAAACTTCACAGTCACCCTAAGGATTGGAACCAGACTTGGTTCTATTGTAAGGATACTTCCCCTGAAGATGAGAACCCTCTGCCGGGTTACCGTGCTCACCGGCTTACAACACACATCCACTTCCGCAATGACTGACTGCCAAGGAACGGGCCTCGTATGCACCACAACTCACCAAGCTTAGAGCTTTCATGGCCAACGGTTTGACAGGGCTGGACTTTGTTCGTTGCTGGATATCCTAGAGTATCTTGCTGTTAAGTCGCCGCCCCGGTTTAATGTGCGAGTATGCTGGTGACTCGAAAGACTCTCAACGTCATATTGACATTCAGCTAACAGATGATGAAGTTACTGAGTCTGTCAAGAAAATGCTGAATGAACCGGAAACTGTCTGTAGTAAAATCGGGTTAAGCCCCTTTTACAGACTGAACAAACCGCCAGCTGTAAAAGTTGTCTTGCTTCCGCTTTATATCTGATATTCTTAACTATGCAACTTTTAATACCCTCTGCCCATCTTTTAAACAGGGTGATGACTCATTCTGGAAAAAGAAACCACAGGAGAAAACGGTTAAGGCCCCTCGACCTAAGACAAAGGTTGTCAAGAGACCTGCCAAGAGGAAGGCAACTGAACCCATCGGTTTAGATCTTGATGACGACCCTGATGAACCGGACGTAGAGGTAGAACTTGACTCTCTTGGTTCATTTTTCATACACCTCATTGACAATGATATTTATCAGGATGACGCTGAGGGCAGCCAAGCTGATGACGCAGAGGTAATTATCCTTTACTCCGGTTTAGACCCTCTGCCAACACAAAAAATCTGTCAAGCAGTCCGAAAAGTAAGATTTTCTCACCCCCTAGCTCACTTGGACACAAACTTTCTTTTGAAGAAGCAGCAACACGAAGCTCGCCGCACAACCCGACATAGAGGCCAAGTAGTCACTTCAGCCGGTCTACCAAACACGCCGGTTCGGAAGCGCCGATCTGAGGTCTCAAATACTTCCGATACTTCTTACCCCAAGGCGGGTTATTTCCGACAGCCTCTTAATCCATCCGATTCAAATTATCAGGGAACACCACCTTCACCATCCGGCGATTCAACTGCCACACAGCTTCCGCCCCTCAAGACCGTCCCTGGGTAAACGACTCAAGCTTTCTCTTTTTGACGCTTTATACTTATGTGCTATACTGATATATATATATATAGTGTTACTATTCATCACACAGGGTGCAGAATAAGTTATTCTCCACCCAAGGTAATATTACGATCATTTCATAATTAAATTACGTTTGGAATTCAAATAGTTACATTCTTATTGATTCACTACGTAAAATTTGGCATAAGAAAATAAAAATATAGGTCATAAGACAAGAAAATTTACAGTTTATGTGTATTTTACACTATGATTTTACGTTTGTAATTTTACATAACATAAAATATTTTTTACAACGATTATATATTTTCTTACGGTCTCTTTTTACGTCGAAAATAAGACAAAACTTACGGAACGTAAAATTACAGTGCATTCATGGTAAAATAGAGGGGGGTGAAGAATAACTATTCCTTACCCAAGGTGACAAATAACTATTCCTCACCCATATATATCTTTCTCTTTCAGAGCCAAGGCCAGACACAGCAAAAAGGGTCATGTAGATAAACCGTCTGACGACCATGTGATTGTTGAACCGGAGACAATTCCAGAACCGGAGGGAGCAAATGCTGATGCTACGCTTAATGACCTGCCACCCCAAGAACATGTCTTTATTGAACAAGTAGAAGTTGATACAACATTTTAGGCTGATAAACCGGCAAGTCCAGTCCCAGCTGAGGATAAGCCGTCCAGCCCAGTTAAAGCTGCTAATATTCCGTCAACTCCAGTGAAGGCTGCTGGTGACAAGGAAGATGATGTTATCATTACTGGCGTTGGCCACACATCCCCTGGCCATCCTGTTGCATTATCAAAACATAGCGCCAAGGAGGAATGTTCTGCTATGGAAAAAGGAAAATGGAGCACCTATTTATCAAGCTATGCCCACCTCAATGCCCAGGAACTCCATTCTGGTTTTTTAAACTGCATGTACACAAACCGTGACTACGAAGCTGGTTTAGTGAACCTGATGAATGAGCGTTATGAGGTAATTGCATAACCTTTTCTCTCTTAAGTCCAATTGTAAATACCAACTCTAGTAGCCCCCAAGGGCCAATTTATGATGGCAATCAAAAACTGGGACTTTGTAATATCTCAACTCTACATACTTATCCTCCAAGGGTCGGTTGATCCTTTAAAAATGAACCGGTACTTTAGCATTGTAATCCTATAACTCTCGCATGGGTTAGTCCCCAAGGGCCGGTTTATCTTTCCAAGGTGAACGGGACTTTAACCACTGTTACTTTGAGAAGATGTACATTAGCCCCCAAGTGCCAAGAATAATGCTTGTATTACACTTGGGACTTGATTTTTTTTCTGAGAATGAAGCAAATAGGCATTAGCCCCCAAGTGCCAAGTGTATAACTTGTTATGTGCTTGGCACTTCCAAATTTTACTGCCGCTTCATAATATGTATTTCTATTATAGGCTGAGCTGAGCAAAAAGGAAGCCCAAATCGCCGACTTTCAAGAAAATATCAAAACTAAGCAAGCAGAAACCTCCAAGGCCAAAGAAGAATTGACCAACGCTTTAACAACCATGGAGAAGATGAAGGAAACTTTGAAGAAGGAACAGGCAGACAGGGGCACAAAGAGATCCGCTTTATAAAAGAGAGCCGAAGATGCAGAGGCAGCTCTTAAACCGGTGGTCGAAGAGCTGAGCAGTTTGAAACGGCAGATCAATGCCATGACCTCTGCTGTTTTTGGTAAGTATCTCTCCTGAAGCTTTTTAATAAACATTATCTCATCAGCTACCGGTTTACTGATGCCTGCAATGACACAGGAACCCGCATTACCCACCTGGGCTCTGATATGCGAATGAAGCTTAAAGCTGCCTATACACTGATAGAGCAGTTATATTCCGGAGCTCAACGAGCCATCTACACTTCTGCGCATAACAAACCGCCTCCAACTTTAATAGAAGAGACCATTGAGAAACTGTCAATGCTGCCTGCCCGTCTGGATGAGTTAAACAGATCAGGTGCAAGAGTCGGTGCGCTGACTGCACTAATGCGGGCGAAGGCATGGATACCGGATCTTGACTCACCAGATATTGTCAGAGGCTATTCTAGCATAAAAGAGGACGACTCCGAGTTTAACAATGATAATCTTAGGAGGCTGACAAAAGAAATGTGCCCTATAGCAAGCAAGTTGGCCGCAGAGACAGATCTCTCCCACTACCAGCCGGTTTATGATGCTGATCACAAAAGATTGCCTGCGCCGATACATGACGTAGAAGATCTTACACCGTCAATCCGTAAGCATACCTATGCCCCTGACATTGATCCTTCCAACCTTATAAGTGAAGAAGTCGTGTTCCAAGCCTTAACTGGAGTCGATTGGGCAACATTTGATTTCCAGCCACTGGGTAGGGAGGAGGAAGATGCACCAACGCAAGATGATTCCCAATCTTCAAGTCATCCGGGTGATGAATCCTGAACCGGAGGCCGGTTTAGCCTGTCACAGTCTGCCACTCTTGCTGAAACAATTATTCTGTGTGGGCATTAAAGCGCCTTGTAATAGGCTTAGTTCAAACACTTGTCTGTTATGCCATCGAGCATACTTATTTTGCTTGATATTGATAACTTGCCAATCTTTTGGGATCTATTATATGTATAATCCGTAGTGGTTGTATTTTAACTTGTTCCTGCATACAAGAGATTGAAAGTGTCTTGGCGGTTTATCGCTGGACGGGTCATGATGCCCAAATATAGAGCCTAGGTGTAGAACCAAGGTTGTATTTAAAAACAACCAGATATAAAATAGATGATAACTGTTACATTGAATCACCTCGTCAGTTGACCCATCTATTGTTATAATAAGGGTGATAACACCAATCTGTAGTATTGATGACTCCTTCCATGTTTGCCTGTTTATGATAAAACTGTACCAGGTTATGATAAACACCGACTTTATCCTTATAATACTGGTGACTTGTAGTCAAAACCAGACCGGATCAATAAGTACCGGATTATAACTGATCATGTACTGACAACTTAGCATTGAAAGCCATGTCGGGTTTTAATAAACGCCGGTTTATCAAAAAAAATTTATGAATCTTATCAAAGGAAAGAAAATTTTGCAAAAAACACAAAAAGAATATGCAAGGCTTTTCATGGGCTGACAACCCCTAAATCAAGGCTTTTCATGGGCTGCTAGGCCACTGAGTTAAACCATTTTTCAAAGCCTTTTAAGATGGACCTCAATCTTTAACCAATCATCATTTTAACTTTGACAAGTTCAGGGTCTATGAGATTGACTTGTCAAACGTTCGACGGGTCATACCAGGTTTACCTGGACGGAGTGGCTTACTTAAAGAGGCAGGATAACCCGGGGTTTTAGGTGAATACACCTGGCTTCCAAGCCTGGCTTGATAGCCTATTGCAAGGGTGCAAACTCTTTGTTCCTTGAGAAGCAAAGAGCCCCCAAGCAACATTTGAGTTGTGCTTGGTGGGTGCCTATGTTTGAGTTGTGCTGGTGCAACACTCTCTTTGGCCCCACAGAATTTCCTTTTGACCTGAAGCCTATTAAGAGGTGTAGCTATGGTGCGAATACAACCAAGCCCCCTAGTGATTTCCCTTTATATGTGTGGCTTTATAAGCCGGATCAGTAGAACTCCGCTTTATAAACAGAAGCCCCCAAGTAAACACGCATGATATAAAAGCAACCGAGACCCCGCTTCAGCTGAGGCTCCGGTTTATTATATTGATCATAATATGTACATTGTCATAATTATGTACATAAGAAGAGCCTGTGGCTCAAGTATAGTAAGGCCGAAGATGAGCTATATTCCACGGTCGCTGGGTCTCCTCCTCCGATTTATGTGAGTCTTTGTGCTCTCGAACATCGATAAGGTAGTGCGATCCATTGTGCAAATTTTTGCTGACCACAAATGGCCCTTCCCAAGGTGGGGATAACTTGTGCGTATCAGTCTGATCTTGGATGAGCCGGAGCACCAGATCACCTTCTTGAAAAGTTCTGGATTTAACCCGGCGGCTGTGATAACGTCACAGATCTTGTTGATAAATCCCCGAACGCGCCGCTGCAAGATCACGCTCCTCATCTAACAGGTCCAGTGAGTCCTGACGTGCTTTCTCATTATCAGCTTGAACATAAGCCACCACACGGGGTGAGTCATGATGGATGTCACTAGGGAGAACCGCCTCTGCTCCGTAAACCATGAAGAAAGGCGTATAACCCGTAGACCTGTTTGGTGTGGTGTTCATACTCCATAACACAGAAGGTAACTCCTCCACCCAACAACCCGGCATCCACTTTAAAGGAACCATAAGCCGGGGTTTGATACCTCTCAAAATCTCTTGATTGGCCCTCTCTGCTTGAGCATTAGATTGGGGGTGAGCCACAAACGACACGTCAAGCCGGATGTGCTCACGTTGACAAAATTCTTCCATAGCACCCTTGGACAGATTAGTACCATTATCAATTATAATGTTGTGTGGAAAACCAAACCGGAATATCACCTTTTTGATGAATTGAACCGCCGTGGACACATCACACTTACTGACTGGCTCTGCCTCTACCCACTTGGTAAACTTATCAACCGCCACCAGCAGGTGGGTCTTCTTGTCCTTGGACCTCTTAAAGGGTCCAACCATATCTAGCCCCCAAGTTGCAAACGGCCAAGTGATTGGAATCATTCTTAATTCTTGAGCCGGAACATGAGCGCGGCATGCAAACTTCTGAAAATCGTCACACCTCTTTACCAAATCCTCAGCATCAGCATGAGCCGTCAACCAATAGAAGCCGTGACGAAAGGCCTTAGCCACCAAGGATTTTGAACCGGCGTGGTGACCACAATCTCCTTCATGGACCTCACGCAAAATCTCACAACCTTCTTGAGGATATACACAACGCTGAAACGCTCCTGTGATGCTGCAATGATGTAGGTCCCCATTGACAATGGTCATTGACTTAGATCGCTGGATTATCTGTCGGGCCAAGGTTGCATCGTCTGGTAACTCGCCCCGGTTCATGTATGCCAGGTATGGGACTGTCCAATCCAGAATAACATGAAGAGACGCCACCAATTGAGCCTTTGGGTCAGGCACAGCTAAATCCTCCTCTGTAGGTATCTTGACTGACGGATTATGCAGCACATCTAGAAAGGTATTGGGTGGCAATGGTTTACGTTGAGAGCCTAAGCGACTTAAAGCATCTGTCGCTTCATTCTTTCGCCGGTCTATATGGTCAACCTGATAACCCTTGAAATGACTAGCCACTGTATCCACCTCTCGTCTATATGCCGCCATGAGTGGATCCTTGGAATCCCAAGTGCTAGAGACCTATTGAGCCACCAGGTCTGAGTCAGCAAAGCACTTAATCTGGCTTAAATTCATTTCCTTAGCGATCCGAAGACCATGGAGCAAGGCCTCATACTCAGCTACATTGTTAGTACAAGGGAACATTAAACGGACAACATAACAAAACTTATCACCTCGTGGGGATGTTAATATGACTCCAGCCCCCGAGCCCTCCAATTGTCTGGACCCATCCAAATGAATAGTCCAATAAGTGTTGTCTGGCTTTTCCTCCGGTGCTTGAAACTGTGTCCAATCATTGATGAAGTCCACAAGTGCTTGGGATTTGATTGTTGTGCGAGGTGTATACTTTAACCCGTGGGGTCCAAGCTTAATAGCCCATTTAGCAATTGGGTCAGTTGCTTCTTTGTTTTGGATGATATCTCCCAAGGGGGCTGAACTGACCACTGTGATAGGATGACCCTGAAAATAATGCTTGAATTTCCGGCTTGCCATGAAAACTCCATACACCAGCTTCTGCCAATGTGGGTATCCCTGTTTGGACTCAATAAGCACCTCGCTGATATAATAAACCGATCGTTGAACCGGATACTCTTTTCCGGCCTCCTTGCGCTCCACCACAATAGCCACACTAACAGCCCGGACATTAGCAGCCACATATAGCAGTAAGGGCTCTTTATCGACCGGAGCCGCAAGTACAGGTGGCTTGGCTAACTGTCTCTTCAAGTCCTGAAACGCTTTATCAGCAGCATCACGCCAGACGAAGTCATCTGTCTTCTTTAGCATCTGATACAAAGGGATAGCCTTCTCCCCAAGGCGACTGATAAACCGGCTTAAGGCTGCAATCCGGCCCACCAAATGCTGGACATCATTGATACACGCCGGTTTAGCTAGGGATGTGATAGCTATGATCTTCTCCGGATTAGTTTCAATACCCCTGTTAGATACCAAAAAACCCAAGAGCTTGCCTGTCGTTACACCAAAGACACATTTGGCCGGATTAAGCATCATCTTATAAACCCGGAGGTTATCAAAATTTTCCTTCAAGTCACCTATTAATGTTTCCTCCTTTCTGTACTTCACTACAATATCATCCACATATGCATGAAAATTGCGCCCAATCTGTTTATGCAGGCAATTCTAGACACAGCGCTGATAAGTCGCCTGGGCACTCTTGATCCCAAAAGGCATAGATACATAGCAGAAGGCTTCAAAGGGAGTTATGAAAGTTGTCTTCTCCTGGTCCTTAACTGCCATTTTGATCTGATGATAACCAGAATAAGCATCCAAAAAACTCAAACGGTCACAACCTGCCGTAGCATCAATAATTTGATCAATACGAGGGAGAGCAAAGGGGTCAGCTGGACGGGCCTTGTTTAAGTCTGTGTAATCCACGCACATACGCCAAGTGCCGTTTTTCTTAAGTACTAGCACTGGATTAGCTAGCCACTCAGGGTGAAAGACCCCCTCAATAAACCCTGCTGCCAAGAGCCGGGCTACCTCCTCACCAATAGGTTTACGCCTCTCTTCGTTGAAGCGGCGGAGAAACTGCCTGACCGGTTTAAACTTAGGATCTATATTAAGAGTGTGCTCAGCGAGTTCCCTCGGTACACCTGGCATGTCAGAAGGCTTCCATGCAAAGATGTCCCGGTTCTCACGGATGAACTCGATGAGCGCGCTTTCCTATTTCGGATCCAAGTTAGCGTTGATGCTGAACTGCCTGGACGAATCACCAGGAACAAAGTCAACCAGTTTAGTCTCCTCAGCTGATTTAAATTTCAGCGCCGGATCATGCTCGTTGGCTTTTTCAGAGAAGTCATATCTGCCAGATCAACTTTGTCTTTATAAAACTTCAGCTCCTCTGTGGCACAAACCAACTCAGCGTAAGCCGCATCACCCTCTTCACATTCCAAGGCAATCTTCCGGCTCCCATGCACTGTGATGGTCCCCTTATGACCCGGCATCTTGAGCTGCAGATAAACATAACAAGGCCTTGCCATGAACTTAGCATAATCCGGCTGTTCGAACAGGGCATGATATGGACTCTTGATTTTCACCAATTCAAAAGTCAACACCTCTGATCTTGAATCATGATCATCTCCAAAAGTAACCTCCAAAGCTATCTTGCCAACTGGGTATGCCGATTTACCAGGCACCACACCATGAAACACGGTGTTCGACGGTTTAAGATTCTTATCTGTTAACCCCATCTGACGGAAGGTTTCATAGTACATGATATTGATACTGCTTCCTCCATCCATAAGAACCTTGGTAAACTTATACCCCCCAACCTGAGGTGCCACCACCAAGGCCAGATGACCCGGATTGTCAACCCGAGGTGGATGATCCTCTTGACTCGACAGGATGGGCTGTTCAGACCAGCATAGATAATGAGGTACCGCCGGTTCAACGGATTTCACGACCCTTTTATGAAGCTTCTAATCGCGCTTACATAAGCTAGTGGTGAAGACATGGTACTGCCCACTATTCAACTGCTTCGGATTGCTCGGATAACCCGATTGCTGCTGCTGTTGATTCCCCTGATGGTTGAAACCTCCCTGATTGCCCTGACTGCCTTGATTGCCATGTCCGGCTTGGTTACCTTGGAATCCTGAACCGGAGCTGCCACCTCCATAAGCCGGCCCATGGAAACCGCCTCCTGAACCGCCAGGCGGTCCATTGTCGTATTGAAAGAGATTTGAATTTTTGAACTCCCGCACAATGAAGCAATCCTTCCAAAGATGTGTAGCTGGCCTCTCCTTTGATCCGTGCTTTGGGCAAGGCTGATTTAACAGGCGCTCCAGATTGGGGCCTGACCCTCCACCCCGCTGGGGCGGTTTACCCTTACGCCATTGACCGTTATCCTGGGTGTTGGTGTTAGCCACAAAGTCCAAACTACTATCCGCCTTGCGTTTACCATTGTTCCCATGACCTGCCGGGTTATGCTGCTGCCCTTTGGTGCTGCCGCTCTTCTTTCCCTTCCCTGTCTTATTATCATCAGACTTGGGGTCCTTGGTACTATCGGAGTCGGCATACTTCACCAGAGCCGCCATAAGTGTCCCATGTCATTACAATGGTGTTTTAGCCATCCCAACTTTAGCTTCAGAGGTGCAAACCGGCAATTGCCTTCCAATGTTAAAACGGCCGTGTCAGCGTTGATTTGGTCTGATGAATGCAAAATCTCCGAAACCCGGCGCACCCAGCGGGTTGTTGATTCTCCTTCCTCCTGGACACAGGCATCTAAATCCATCATTGACATGGGCTGTTTGCATGTATCCTTGAAATTCTGGATGAACCGGACCCTTAACTCGGCCCATGACCCAATAGAGTTGGCCGGCAGATTTTTCAACCATGTGCAAGTTGTTCCCTCCAACATCATGGTAAAGTATTTGGCACACGCCGCTTCGTCCACATCCAGCATCTCCATTGCCATCTCATAGCATTACACCCATGATTCGGGGGGTAAATCGGCGGTGTAATTCGGCACCTTGCGCAGGCCTTTGAAATCCTTGGGTAGCCGTACATTGCGCAATGCTGGGACGAGACATGGTACCCCTAAAGAACTGGAGGTAACCCCTGGTTCCACCGATGTTGTTGGATGAACCGGAGTGAGTTGGAGGGCCTCATGCTGCGCCGCTAACTCGGCCTCTCGACGTGCCCTAGCGCGATCCACTACATCCTGAGCATTGCCACCGCCGCCCGCCGGGTTATGGCTACAGGGCGGATTACGATTCCGCACGCTGCTTGATACGGTCGGTTCATCGATATGCCTGTTGTAGCTCCGGCTCGGGCAGGGAGTAGAATGAATTCTTTCGCGGCTATATGAATAGGCCTCCTACTGAGTCAAGGCCGTCTGAAGGAGCTCCCTAGCCCGTCGTGTCTCAACTGCTACTGGGGACTTGCCATCAATCGGGAGAGCCGCCAATCGTGAAGCGGCAGCAACGATGTTATCTAACGGGTTAGAGTAATGGCCCGGAGGCGTTGAGACATGTCATGATGGGACATTGTTCTCACGAGGATGAGACAACGGATCCATCGCGCGTGGCTGAACCGGTGCCCCGGTCCCAGGTGCCTCCGCCTGGTTTACCACTGGCTGGTTGCTGGTGCCTGCTCCTGGCGTGTTAAAGAGATTTCTGGCCTCAAAAACCGGTGGAAGGTGTGACCGGTATCTTCTCCTTATGACATCATCTGACGCACTCTGATCCAACATAAGCCAGTAAGCCTGAGTCTCTAACTCGGCTTGCTCTGTAGCCATCCTGGTGTTCTCCGCCGCCAGGTCCGCTTTAGCCTGAATTATCTGATCCTTCACCTTTGCAATCTCCGTGTTGTGTTGATCCCGGTTTGCCTCGTCCACCTCTGCTACCAGCAATGTTGCCAAAGCATCGAACAAATCGGAAAAAACCTGAGCCGGAGGCGGTGTAGAGCCCCCTGCTCCCGCTGGTGTTGCTGCTGCTGAACCGGAGATCATTGCTGTGGCAGTAGAAGAATGCTGCGCTGATTGTGTACCGGCCATGAAGACCGCGACCCGACTCGGCGGATCAAGGGGGTCCAGAATACTGTCGCCATCGAAACCACCACTAATCTGGCCATCCTGCAGCTGATACAGTGACTCGGTCTCTCCGGTTGAAGACTTGTCATCATAATAGACAACGGTTTCGCCACCAGATGCCGATCTATCCTCATATTCTGCTCCATGGATGACACCTACGAAGGCACGCTTTACGGCGGGCTAAACCTGGGCAGATCTTGCACGCTGAGCCGTCTCGATGATGTCGGTGCAGATGTCCGGCTCAGGGCCCGATTCGTCGATCTTGCAGATGAAGACGTGAATTCCGCCAAAGGAGATCCGATACCCGTACTCAATTGAGCCAGCCTCGAGACTCCATCCTGCATCGTCGATGTAGAGCTTGCCGAGATGACTTTTAGTCATCCGGCCCACAGCATATCCCTTGAGTCCTTCGAAGATTCCCTTCAAGAACTCAAAACCATCATGCGATATCCCCACGGTGGGCGCCAACTGTCGTGGTTTTGTCACGGCAGATGTCCTCGTGAAAGGACTTAGTCGTGGAGCCATCGCTACGAGTAAGCTTAAAGGGGTTAAAGCGGACAAGGGACGCAAGAATTTATACTGGTTCAGCCCCTTGCGATGAAGGTAAAAGCCTGCGTCCAGTTGTGATGGAATTGCTTGGGTTTCGATAACCAGGGAGCAAATCCACTTTGCCTGGTTCTCAAGTTATTGTGTCTCGTTCCTAAACCGCCGCCGGGTCGTCCCTTTATATACACAGGTCGACGCCCGCCGGTCTACAGAATCCTGAGGTCGGCTCATGAAACGCGTCCGACTCGGTTTCTACTCATTCTATCTTACAACGCAAGTTTACATATCAATGTCGGTTTATGTCTACAGGCCTTAACCCACCTTTGGGCCTTGGGCCTTTGTGAAGCGCCACCATCTTTGTCTTCACGAGCTTCAAATAGAGCAATCATCATGGGGATAACCCGGCCTCTCCTGTCCGGTTTATGTCCAGTAATAATATCCCCAACAATTTCCATTCTCATTAAAGGGTGATGCTAATACTTGGTATAATACTCTTACTCCTAGTTGTGTGCGTAGTCCCCGAGATATGATTTATTACTTCTCTGAAAAATATTTTCCTGCTCATAAGAAACAAGCTGCCTTACAACAAATATTTAACTTTGCGCAAATTGAAGAAGATAGTCTCCCACAAGCTTGGGGGAGGCTTCTCCAATTGCTTGATGCTTTGCCTGATCATCCTCTTAAGAAAAATGAAATATTTGGTATCTTCTATAATGGACTAGCCGATGCTTCTAGGAATTTCCTAGATAGTTGTGATGATTGTGTTTTCAGGGAACGAACTATTGGACAAGTTGAAGAACTATTGAATAACATACTGAAAATTATGATGATTGGATTCTTCCCGAACCACCGTTTAAACCTACTTCGAAGAAGAGGGGTATCTTATATCTCAATCCCGAAGATATGCAAGAGGCAAATAAATCTATGAAAGAAAAAGGTATTAAAGTTGAGGATGTTAAAAATTTAGCTCCTACATGGGCTTGAAACACCACTGCTGCCTAAGGTGGTAGAGGTAATTCTTTAATGAAATTCAATGATAATGACAATCCTTATAATATGCATCCTAGTCAACGCCTTTATGAGTTTGATAATTACATTAGAAAGCAAGATAACTTCAATGCAAATGTTATGGAACAATTGAAATATAATTCTAAAATGATTGCTCGCTTGAGTGACTTGTTACTTAAATTACCAATGATGTTAGAGGTGTAGGAAAGCATGCCTCTATGGTTCAAACTCAACTAGAACAAGTTGCTAAATCTCAAAGAGAGTTGCTTGATGAATGAACAATAATATAAATGACTTTGCTCTTAGAGTAGCCACTAGAGGAGGTAAAATGACTCAGGAACCACTTTATCCTGAGGGACACCCAAAGATAATTGAACAAGATTCTCAAATAATTAACACTGATGCATCTAGTCCTTCTAAGAAGAAAAAGAAGAAGAAAAATGATAGGACTTTGCATGCCTCTAGTGAACCTGTAGTAGAAAAAACTCCTGATGCCACTAATGATGTTTCTATTTCTGATGCTGAAACTCAATCTGGTAATGAACACTCACCTTCTGATAATGAAAAAGATAATAATGAGGTTCATGAAGATACTCAAACAAATGATAAAGAATCATACAATGATGTTGAAATAGAACCAGTTGTTGATCTTGATAACCCACAACCCAAGAATAAAAGGTATGATAAAAGAGACTTTGTTGCTAGGAAACATGGTAAGGAAAGGGACCATGGGTTCAAAAACCTATGCCTTTTCCACCTAAGTCAACTAAGAAAAAATATGATGAAGAATTTGAACGCTTTGCTGAGATGATTAGGCCAGTCTTTTTGCACACCCTCTTGACTGATATCTTAAAAATGCCTCCTTACGCAAGGATGACAACATGTCGATTATCCTTTGCAGACCCTTTTTGAATACTGCAGGGGTTGTTATTGATTGCAATAAAAGAAATGTCGGGGGTTGGGTGCGACATATGCCAAAGGATGGCTTATCATGGTGGGGGCGAGTAGAACGTCGCCGGTGCCTGGAAACGGGATAAGGCAAAGGCATGCACGCCGGCGAATCTTACCTAGCTTCGGGGCTCTCCGTGGAGATAATACCCCTACTGCTGCTTTGCGGGGTCTCGACATGATCACTATGGCAAAGTGTGTACACGGTTGCTCCTTGAGCTACTTCCTGGAGGTAGGAGAAGGCAAGGCTAGCTCTCTCCTTCCTATATGATCTGGTCTAGTGCTAATGGATTCCAACCCTTTGCATGGGTGCCCTGGGGGGTTTATATAGGCCTAACCCCTAGGGGTACAATGGTAATCCGGCTGGACGCGGGCCCAGCCGTCAGTCTCTCCGGCCGCCGTCTTATCCGCCGACTCCTAGGGCCCGCCGACTGGCTCGGTACGGAGCCGACAGGCCGCGTCCGCCGCGGGCGGGTCTTGGCGGCTGTAGATTATTGTAGCCGTGCCTCTAATGACACGGGCTCGGTCATGGGGTCGTGGCGACAGCTCCGCTGTCGGGCGGGCGATCACTGTGGCCACTCCCTGTCGCATCTGGTTAATGGCGCGTGGGGACCGTGGGAGGGGCCGGCCAACTCCTGGGGGCCGACTCCCAACTGGGCCGACTGGTGGCGCTCTCGCCGTCTTCCGTACGCCCGCCGACTGGTGGGACCTGCCGTCCTTGGGTCGTATCGGCAGGCCGTCGTGGGCACAGGACTCCGTCCACTGGGGCTGACGTCAGGGCCGGCATGGCAACAGTGTCGCGCCGGGCGGAGATCTCCACGGGTACGGCATACTGTGGCCACGCCTGCCCTTGGAAAAGGGTGGGAGTGGACCTTACTGTGGCCACTCCCCGTCTCGTCCATCTTTATGAGGGCATGGGGGTTGTTCGCGTCGTGGGCCGACTCCCCATGGCCGGCTTCTCTGGAAGTCGTCAGTCAGGAGTCGGCTCATCCTGAAGTCGTCCTCGGGACTCGGCCGCGAGTGGGCAGTCGGCTGCCTCGCAGCCGACTCTCAGAAGGCGGCTCTTCGTCCTGGGGTCTTGAGGGGTGCACCCTGCCCCGATGTCTTGAAAGGTTCCGGGCCTGGGTTAGCTTACCCGTGGCCCATTACTCCGACAGTAGTCCCCGAAGCTGGTGAGGCACCGAGGGCGATATGTCGAGGAGCCTCAACAGTTTCTTCTTTCCGGCGGTTGGATCTGGGCCTCGCTAGCCATCTTCTGTCAAGCCGACTAGTTGGAGCTGGACTTCCTTAAGGCCGACTTGCCCCTAAAAAGTTTGAACGCCGCGGCGGAGTCCAGGCGGCGTGCCTGATAAGCTTCCGGGTGGCGCCCGTTGTGGACCTGTCGCGAGGCGCCCCGTGGCTGAGCTAGTCTGCCCACCCACGCGTGCGACGGGACAGGCCTACAGGTGGGGCCCGCCACTATCGCGCCTCGGCATGTGAACAGATCCGTTGTGGCCGTGCGGACGGTTGGGGTTCCCGTGCGGTTATTGCACATGTAACTTCGTGTGGTAAATCGTGGGGGTCGTGGGGTCCTGGGCGTAGTTAATCCCACGACCGCCCCCTCGGCTTCTCAGCCCATGAGCCTACAACTAGGCGGGGGGAGGGGGCGCGAAGCACGCGTGCCCATCCTCCCTACTCCCTTTAGCTCCTTCTTGCTTCTTCTTCCTCTCGCCGCCGCTGCTCCGAACCACGCCGCGCCCGCAGCGATGAGCTTTTCCTCCGCCGCCGCGCCTCCTGCTGTGTGCTCCGGAGTGTGGGACGGCTCTGAGGTCGATGACGACGACGTCGAGATCCTCCGCAAGACACGGCGGCTGCCCGGCAGGGGCTTAGTGCGGGTCCGCCTCGCGCCGAAGGGGAAATATCGCCAGCGCCGGAGGAGGGCGAGCGGGTCATATTCCGCTCGCACCTTATGCGCGGCTGGGGCTGCCAGCGAGCGGCTTCTTCTGCTCCTTCTTGGAGTTCCACGGGCTCTAGCCACACCACCTTACTCTGAACACGGTGGTGCTGCTGGCTGCCTTCGCCACCTGTGCGAAGGTTCCTCGCTTCCCCACCATCGAGCTCTGGGGTGAGATTTCTAGTCCAAGCTCGGCACACACGTCGCCGGCGTGCTGGCCCAGTGCGGTGCGTTTATCACGATGCGGAGATCAGTTGCCGACAATCTGTTCCAACCATCGCAGCTGATTAAGTCGTGAAGATGTGGCAGCGGTCCTATTTTTATGTGAAAAACGTCACCCCAGAAGGCGACTGGGTCAACCTGTCAGCTTACGAAGCCGGCGCGCCAGCTGGAAGGCTCCCCAGCTGGTCACACGAGCCAGGACATTGTCTCCTGCGGGTGCCGCCGCCGTCGCGCGACTCTGAGTGCTGACGCAGTCGGAGGGCTTGACGGGGCCGACTTGCTGGCCGCCTTCGTGGCGCGCCGAGTCCTCCCACTCCAAGGCCGACCTCACCTGATCTGCCAGATGAGTGGTCATCGGGACCCAAGTCGGATGTGCTCCAAGGACATGCCTCATGCGGAGGTGGCGAACACGGTGAACTAAATCGCAAACTGCGGTCTCTCGGTGGATTGGCGGTTCAGGAAGGAGCCATACTCACGCGCCAACCCCCCGCCCATTGTAAGTCGTCTTCCTCTTCTTCTATTTCTTTTGTTGTCGAGTCCGACTTGTCCAGTGTGACCATTTTAGTTCTGAATCAAACCCTCTCGTCCCTCCTTCGGCCGGCACCATGGGGCCGACTTGTCAGTTTGTCCCCGATCGGGCGGAGAGCGACGTCGACGATCCTGACTTGGGGCGGCGGCCATGGAGGCCAACGCCGATGGAGGAGGAGGGGAAGCAGGCGGCTCCAGGCCTACGGCCACTTTGTCGACTGGCCTGATGACGATGCTGAGGGGGAAGTCGCCCCGCGTCACCAGCCAAAGGCTGGGCAGCCAGGCGCGAGTTCCTCCACCGTCTTGGACGCTCAAGGCGGCGCGAAGAAGCGCCGAGCCGGGCTGAGTACGCTTGGTGGCCGGTCGAAGAAGTTTAAGGGAGCGCCGCCGCGACCAAGCAGGAAGAGGCGGCGCGAAGGCCAACCGCTTCCGCAAGGAAGTGAAGAAGCCGCCGCTGGTCTCTGCGTAGCGCCTCCGTCCCTTATCTTTATTTTCTCTTTGTTGATCTTGTCTGAGTATTTCATATGCTTCCCTCACTTCAGGGCTCCCCTCACTCTTGAGAGGGTTGCCGCCACCTCCATTATGGGGTTGGCGGAGACGTCTGCCACTACTCGCGGATTGACCCCGCCCCGACCTCCGGGAGGCGACGGAGCAGAACACGCAGGAGAAGCGCGAGGAGGAATGAGGCCGCCCGCTGGAGAAAGCGGAGGCCGAGAAGGCAGAGCCTCCGCCCTGAAAAAGCTGAGGAGGCCGAGGCCGCCGTTGCGGCAAGGCGGCAGGCTAAGGAAGTCGCGCATCGGCAGCCGCGGTGTTCGTCACCCCTCTGAACTCTACATCGCCGCCTCTGGAGTTCACGGGGCAGTCAGGGGAAGCGGGCGGTGAGCTTCCCGATCGTGGAGAGGGGCGGCGGCGACACCTCCATGCCGGACGCGGTCGTGCCGCCACCGCCGCCCCCGCCGCCGTGTAGGAGCGCGCAAGGCAAACAGCCGGCAGACCCGCCCTTGCCACCGACTGAAGACGAGGCCGTGGCAAGGCTACTCCTTTAAGTCGGCTCGCCAACGCGCTGCCGTCTTGAGAAGGCGACTTCGGCGCCACACCCCTTGGATACCGGCACCACCAGCT
The DNA here is from genome assembly GCF_018294505.1 of Triticum aestivum. Classification (NCBI taxonomy): domain Eukaryota; kingdom Viridiplantae; phylum Streptophyta; class Magnoliopsida; order Poales; family Poaceae; genus Triticum; species Triticum aestivum. The sequence continues at coordinate 184,542,843 of NC_057800.1, forward strand.
CGATGATCCCAGACGCTGAAGCAATGAACGACGCGCCCATTGGGTGGGTGCAAGGAGGCGGCACGGGCCTGCTGAACTAGGCGCTTCTGGATGTCCAGACAAAGCTGTGAGCTGAGAGCGACGCTATCCAAAACTGCACCAAGGCGCACCTGGTGTCGCGGGCAGCCATCCGGGTATGCTTTCTCCTTTGTCTTTGTTTTATTGTTCCTCTTTTTGGGGGCGCGCCAGCGCACCCACTGGGTGTAGCCCCCGAGTTTCGGGCCGGCTGCTGCGCAGGCAGCCCGGAACTCCAATTGGCGAGTTCCAGGTACTGACTTTTGTCTGAAATACTTGTCACAGGACTATCACAACCTCCGTATCACCGCCTTCAACCGCAACGTTGAAGAGCTGGGCAAGCGGACCGCCGACTTGTCGGAGAGCCAGAGCGAGTCCTTTTTCTTCTTTGCGGGGGCGCGCTAGCGCACCCGCGGGCTGTAGTCCCCAAGATTCGGGCCGACTGCTGAGCAGTTGGGCCGGATCTCCCCGGCGACCTTCTTTCTTGATGACTTAACGCCCTCCTTCTTCTTTCTCTTCAGAGGCCAATGCCACTCTTCAACAGTAGCTGATTGAAGCCAACACCACGTTGCGTGCCAAGGGGGAGGAGTGCAGCAAGCTCGCCGCAGAGCGCGATCTGCTGGCCGCACAATTGGCAGAGCAGAAGGAGCTGCTTAAGAAGACGCAGAAGGAGGCGGAAGAGGAGGAGGCCGCCCTCCTGGCCGAGTTCGCGAGCGAGCGATCCTCCTGGACTGACAAGGAGGCAATGCTGGCCTCCGGCTTCCACAAGATCGAGGACCTCATCGACGGTGAGCCTCTTTGCTTTTCTTCTTCGAGCCGCCGACTATAGGTCGAGCCCACTCCTAGTTTTTTGACTTGTTCTTCATTCTTTCCGTCTTGGCAGACTTCTTCCCCGGCCACTCGTAGGCCGCCATTCAAGCTATCGAGGCTGACCGCGAGGAGCGGAGGGCAGATGGCGCGGAGATCGCCGTCGACGCCCCCCGGACCCTTGACGAGCATATTCTGAGCATTGGGGCTCGTCTGCGGCCGGCCCACCGGATGCTGCACCGGCTTCAACATGTCGGCGCCCAAGCGATCGCCGCCCTGTGGCCAGACGTGCAGGCTCCGTGCACCCCCAGTCGGACTGCCGACTGGCTGGAGGTCGCGGCTGGCCGTCTTAAGGCTTGAAAGGGTTCCTCGGCCTGGGCTGGAGCACGCCGAGCCTTGGAATTTGTCAAGGCGTGGTATCCGGGGCTGGACCTAGACCGGCTGGTCACACTCCGGTCAGAGGCCCAGCCGGAGCTGGCAGCCGTGGAAGACACCTTTGTCAAGAGCGCGGAAGCGATTTCCGAGTACACCGATACCAGCATCTTTGTCCCCAAGCGGGCTGAAGACGGCGGGAGGTCACGCCAGAGTGGTTTCGGATGAACCCAGACTACGGCGAGGACTCGGCGGAGGTGATCGGCTCCAGCGTCGAGGAGAAAGACGAGGCGGAGGATGGAAGCGAGACGGAGGCACCGGAAGACAGAGCAGACGGCCAGCCTCAGCTCGACCGCGCCTCTAGCAACGAGCCGTGCTCGCCCGAGCCAACTGCCGCCGGAGGTGATCAAGCCGAGACCGCCCAGCCGGCCGCCCCAACATCCGACACCGCCTTCACCTCCAATCCTCCGAAACCGTCAGCTGCCTCCTAGGCTGCCACCTTATCTTTGTTTTATCTGCTTTTATAATCTTTGAAGAACTCGTTAATTCGCACAATTCCACCCGCGAGGTGTATTTTGAAATTCTGCTCGAAGATTCGGCCAAGGGCCTTTTTTATGTAAATATTCATCCGACTTCAATCTTTTCTTGCTCATTGCTTCTTTGGCTTTTTCCTTTGCCGCCTTCCCTCAGTTGCCGTCTTTGTTAGTTGGAAAGCCGCTCTGCGGACTGCTGCTGGATCAAATTCTTGGTCACTTTGGGAAGGCAAGTACTTAGCCGTTTTTAGAGTTGTTTTAGCAAGTCGGATAGAAGGCGGCAAGCCAACTGCTCAAGAGTCGGTTTGCCAAAAAAGGCTGGAAGCCGGCTTTAAGCTATATTTATGCTTTGAGTCCTTAGCCATTTTTCATGTGGACGCCCATTCTTCCTTACTCCTGCCCACTAGACAGTCGCTCTGCAAGTTGCAGCTTCTAACAGGAGACGGCTTAGGTGCCACACACTACTTGTCCGGCTGCAGGAAGCATTTCATAGCGCAAGGCGGCAAGTCCCCGGGCCGACTAGTCGAACCCGGTGCCAAGCGGCATAACAAAGAGTAATATACTCGAAGGCATAATTCTTATCATATAGATAAAAGAGGGCAGTCCCCGAGCTCTTCTCGGGGGGGGGGGGGCGAAGTCTTGGTACTTTTAATACAAAAGGTAGCGTGATACATACTGCATTTAACTGTAAAATTTTCGGAGGAGATTTGCATTCCATGGCCGCTCTGTCTCTTTGCCGGAGTCGTCCCTCTTGCGTGCTCGTGGCTTCTGAGCGTCGATCAGGTAGTAGGAGTCGTTACCCAGCACTTTGCTGCTGATGAAGGGGCCTTCCCAAGGCGCCGACATCTTGTGCTGGCCGGCTGTTCGCTGGATCAGTCGGAGCACAAGGTCGCCCTCTTGGAAAGATCTCGGCTTGACCTTCCTGTTGTAGTATCTGCGCAGGCTCTGCTGGTAGACGCTGGACCGGCTGAGTGCCAATAGCCGGCCCTCTTCCAGCAGATCGACGCCGTCTTGACGTGCTTCTTCTGCTTCTTCCTTGGTGTACATGGTGAATCGCGGGGAATCGAACTCTATGTCTGTTGGGATGACGGCTTCAGCACCGTAGACGAGGAAGAAAGGCGTGAAGTCGGTTGACTTGTTTGGAGTCGTGCGCAGACTCCAGAGGACGGCTGGCAACTCATTGAGCCAGCAGCCAGCCGAGGGCTCCAGAGGCTCGACCAGTCGGGGCTTGATGCCGGATAGGATGAGGCCGTTTGCTCGCTCCACCTGGCCGTTTGACTGTGGATGGGCGACGGACGCTAGGTCCAGTCGGATGCCCTGTGTAGCGCAGAAACGGGCCAAGGTGCCTTTGGCAAAATTCGTGTCGTTGTCGGTGATGATGCTGTGTGGTACGTCGTACAGAATTGTGATGTCGGAGATGAAAGTCACGACAGTCGGACCATTCAGTTTCTTGATTGGCTTCGCTTCTACCCACTTGGTGAACTTGTCCACCGCGAAAAGTAAGTGAGTTAAGCCACCTCGTGCCGTGTTGAATGGTCCCACCATGTCTAGGCCCCAAACTGCGAAGGGCCAGGCAATGGGGATGGTCTTGAGTGCAGAAGCCGGCTGATGCGGCTTGGAGCGGAACTTCTGGCACCCTTTGCATTTTTGACCAATTCCTTGGCCTCTTCTAAGGCTGTTGGCTAAAAGAAACCGTGTCGGAAGGCTTTGGCGACGAGTGCTCTTGAAGCCGCATGGTGGCCGCACTCGCCTTGATGGATCTCTTTGAGAATTGCTTGGCCTTGCTCTGGCTCTACGCAGCGCTGGTAGACACCAGTGACGCTGCGCTTGACCAGCTCTCTGTTGACTATGGTGTAGGCTGCCGCTCGGCGTTGTACTTGCCGAGCTAAGATCTCATCAGTCGGCAACTCTTTGCTTACCAGGTATTTGAGGATGGGCTGGGCCCATGAGGGTGCTGCTATTTCTTCGACTGCCAGAACTGCGACTTGGACGAGGGCGGCTGGGCTGGGAGGCGACGGGCTGGAGTCAGCAACAGCTTGCTGGATTAATGAAGTCCCCGGGCCGACTGGTGCAGCCCTCGGGCCGAGTTCTGGAGTCTTCGGGCTGGCCGCCACAGTCCCCGGGCTGGGTTCTGTAGTCCCTGGGCCGTCTTCGACTGTGGCGGCTTTGGAGCCATCTGCCAAAATCCTCGTACCGTCTGCTGGGGCTCTGGAATCGGATCCGACTTCTTCAGGGGGAGCCGACACAAAGATGGAGTCTGATTCTGGTGAAGGCTTGACAAAGGGCTTGAGGAGGCGCTGAAGGGCGACGCCGGATGGTATTGCTTGGCGGGTAGAGCCGATTCGTGCCAGGGCGTCTGCTTGGTCGTTGTCGTTTCTTGGCACATGGAGGAACTCGCACCCCTCGAAATATCCACTGAGTTGCTGCACGAGGAAACGGTAACTCGCCATGTTTGCATCTTTGGCGTCCTAGTCGCCAGACGACTGCTGGACCACTAAGTCCGAGTCGCCATAACACAGGATCCGGCGAATGCCAAGTTCTTTGGCAAGCCGGATCCCGTGAATGAGCGCCTCGTATTTGGCGACATTGTTGGAGGCGGCAAAGTGGATTTGCAGTGCGTATTTGAGCTTGTCGCCTTTAGGAGAAGTGAGGACAACGCCGGCTCCCAAGCCGGTGCGCATCTTGGAGCCGTCAAAATGCATCCGCCAATGGGTGGAGTCGGGCGCTGGTGGTAGGTACTGGATCTCGGCCCAGTCGACGAGGAAGTCGGCCAGTGCTTGTGACTTGATGGTGGTGCAGGGCTGGTAGTAGATGGTGTAGGGAGCCAGCTCTATGGCCCATTTGGCCACTCGGCCAGAAGCATCTCGGCTTCCGATGATCTCGGCAAGTGGGGCCATGCAGACCATAGTGATTGGATGCTCTTGAAAGTAAGGCTTCAACTTCTTGGCGGCAAAGTGCACGCCATAGCACATCTTCTGGTAGTGGGCATAGTTCTGCTTGGAGGTTGACAGCACTTCGCTCAGGTAATATACCGGTCTCTGGACAGGTAGTGCCTTGCCTTCCTCCTTGCGTTCCACTACAATGACTCTGCTGACTACCCGGCTGGTGGCGGCGATGTACAGGAGCATGGGCTCCTTAGGAGTCGGAGCCGCCAGAATGGGTGGAGTAGTCAACATCTTCTTCAACTGGAGAAAGGCTTCGTCCGCCTTGTGGTTCCACTCGAAAAAAGTGGTCTTCTTCATGAGCTGGTATAAGGGCAGAGCTTTCTCGCCCAGCCGACTGATGAATCGGCTGATGGGCGCCAAGCAGCCAGTGAACTTTTGCACGTCCAGTAGTCGGCTGGGTACCTCCATCCTCTCAATGGCCTTGATCTTTACAGGGTTGCACTCTATGCCACGTTCAGAGACCAGGAAACCAAGGAGTTGGCCGGCTGGTACTCCGAAGACGCACTTCTCAGGGTTGAGCTTGATCTGGAATCGGCACAGGTTCTCAAAGGTCTCCTTGAGGTCTTCCAGCAGTGTTCCATGCTTCTCCGTCTTCACCACCACATCATCCACGTAAACATGGGCGTTTCTGCCAAGTTGCTTGAGGAGGCATTTCTGCATGCAACGCTGAAAGGTGGCGCCGGCATTCCTCAAGCCGAACATCATGGTTAGGTAGCAGAAGGCTCCAAACGGTGTGATGAAGGTAGTCTTCAGTCTGTCAGCCGGGTTCAGCTTGATCTGGTGATATCCTGAATATGCATCTAAGAAGCTCAATAGCTCGCATCCGGCTCTGGAGTCTATCACCTGATCAATTCTTGGCATAGCAAGCGGGTCCTTGGGGCAAGCCTTGTTGAGGCTTGTGTAGTCAATACACATTCGCCACTGCTTGTTCTTCTTCAGTACCAGGACCGGGTTGGCTAGCCACTCTGGAAAGAATACTACCATAATGAAGCCGGCTGCTAGGAGTCGGGCTATCTCTTCTCTGACAACTCTTCTCTTTTCTTCTGATAGGTGGCACAAGGGCTGCCTGACTGGCTTCGCATCAGATCGGACATGTAACTTGTGCTCGGCGAATTCCGTCAGTACACCTGGCATGTCTTTGGGGGACCATGCGAAGATGTCCCGATTCTCACGGAGGAAACCGACGAGCTCGCCTTCCTATTTGCTGTCAAGGTTTGCGCCTATGACAGCGTACCTCTCTGGGTGCTCCGGGTCCAAGGGTATCTTCTTCGTCTCTTTGGCCGGCTTGAACGAACCCTCAGCCTCTAACTCCTTGGGTTAGGCGACACCTCTAGCTGCTTGCCGGCCATCGCCACAACCCGGTCAAGGAGCTGCTTCTCGGCCGCGATCACCAGGGACTCGACCAACCGACTACTTTCAGCCGCACAGGCAGACGACTTCCGGTAGTCGCCGGCTACGGTCAGAATCCCCTTGGAACTATGCATCTTCATCTTGAGGTAGGCGTAGTGGGGGACCGCCATGAACTTAGCCAGGGCGGGTCGTCCAAGTAATGCATGGTATGGGCTCTCGAGACCCACCACCTCAAACCAAACTGACTCTCGGCAGAAGTGATCTTTGTCTCCAAAGAGGACGTCCATCAGGATCTTGCCGATTGGTGAGCAGGAAAGGCCAGGAACAATGCCGTGGAATACAGTCCGGCTGTTCTGAAGTTGTCTTTGCTTGATTCCTAACTTCTCCATGGTGTCCTTGTACAGGATGTTGATGCTGCTGCCTCCGTCTAGCAGAACTCGCGAGAAACGAGCAGCTCGTCTATCTGTGGCAAAGGTGGCATCCAAGACCAAGGCATAGGAGCCCAGACTCGGCATCACCTCTGGGTGATCAGCTCTGCTCCAGCTGATAGGCTTCTCGGACCAGTGCATGAATTCTGGTGTCTCTGATGCTACTGCATTCACCTCTTGCTGCTGCAGCCTCCTGCTGCATCGATCATCAGCCATGCTGGTAAATACCACGTAGGCTCCGTGCTCCTCGGGGTACTCGTCTTGTACTGCGCCGACTGGCCTGACAGCCGGCTGCTGGGGCGGAGGTGGAGGCTGCTGCCCAGAAGGCGGGGGAGGCAGGAGGTCGTCTCCTTTGGCGATCCTGGTGAGCCAGTGGCACTTCCGGGTGATGTGGTTCGACGGCTTCGCGCCGCTGTGGAACTTGCAAGGACCATCCAGAGTCTGCTCGTATGAGAAAGCTGGCAACCAGTTGGGCTTGCCACCTTTCTATCGCTTGGGTGGAGGCTGGCCTTCCGGCTGCTGGTCTTCGACTGTCGCCACCTGCCGGCTGCTGGAAGCCGGCTGTGGGGCCTTGTGCTTGTGGTCGCTCTGCTATTGTCGCCGACTGGCGTCTCCAGCCGGAGTTCTTGGATCCTGAGGGGCCACTATGCCAGTCGCACTAACTTGAATCTCTGACTTCATGGAGGAGTCGGCCGTGGCATACTTGTATGCTATGATCAGCAACTCGTCGAGGGTTTCTGGATCGTCGCAAAGGAGCTTGTGCTTGAGGAGGGTGCCTTCTCTGCACCCGGCGGTGAAGTACTCGATAGTCTGCACCTCGTGCACTCCCTCGCAGGAGTTCCGAAGCTCGGCCCAATGCGTGAGGTAGTCGCGAGTCGACTCGTTGGGGCCTTGCACGCACAAGGAAAGCTGACGAGGCTTGGGAGGACGCTTGTACGTGCTTGTGAAGTTGCGGATGAATGCATTGGTGAAATCGACCTAGCTGTTGATGCTGCGGGGCTTCAGGCTGTTCAGCCAGGTCCGGGCCGTGTCCTGGAGCATGAGCGGAACGTATTTTACGGCAACACGCTTGTTGCCGTTCGCTATGTTGATGGCCATGGAGTAGTCAACCAGCCAGTCCTCTGGCTTCACGGAGCCGGTGTACTTGGGCGTGTCTCTTGGGAGCGTGAACCCTTTGGGAAAGGGCTCGTCTCGAATGTGGGGCCCGAAATAAGGCGGACCCAACTCGTCTTCTTCTTCCAGTGCCAGGGATCGGTGAAGTCGGTCGAGCCGGTGGCGGGCGTTGTTTTCTCCGACTCCCTCTCGGTGGCCAAGGCGGTCGCCGAGAGTCGGATGGTCAACAGGCGGCGGGGAGACTCGCCTTTCCTTGTGAGGAGGAGGAGGCGGACAATCGTCTCGTTGTTCCACTGCTCTTGGGCGGCCGTCTTGGTCGCGCTCTATGGTAATGCGAGTTCGACTGCAGCAGACAACCGGATCCTTGTCTTTTCTTCTGCGGGCGCCGCCAGTCGGCGTCCGAGACATCGCGCCTTGGTCTCGGCGTGGAGGTTGGTCGTCGTTTTGTCGCTGCGGCGCCTCTGTGCGGCAGCCGGCCTCGTTCTGCGCGGCAGCCGCGTCAAGGAGCCGTTGGACTCGCTCTGCCATCAGACGGCGCTCTTTGCCCTCTAAGTTGTCCAGCTCGTCCGCCGCTGCCTGGGCGGCTCGAATGTTCTCCGCAGGCGTGGCGTACACAGGGTGATTTTTCCCGAATAGGTTGGCGATGGCCACGCTGCGCTGCTGGACCGCGCCTAGGCAGCTGGGCCCAGTTGGGGCTGGCGAGCCACCTACAGCTGATCCATCTCATGCTGGTAGGCTTCTGACAAGCGTCTCATGCTAGCCAGCTTCTTCACGCCTTCGACAAGCTGAAGGCGGCGCGCCTCCAACGTCTCCGCGTTAGCGTCTTCCGGAATGGGCGCGGTCAGGTCTTGCAATGCTGCGCCAAGTGGGTCATGCGCTCCTCCGCCGGGAGGCTCGTCATGACCGATGACGAGCACCTCTGTGACGGTGCTTCCATCGCTCTCCGGCGAGGGAGCGGCTCATCGTAGACCACCACGTTGGTGGGGAACGCGTCGAGCGACGCGGTGTCGGAGTCGACCGGCATCGGGTCAGTGGAGCCTACAGACTCCAAGTCCACGGCAGGCTCGCCGGTGATGTGGAGTTGATCAAGGAGGCCCGCGAGGAGGCTCTCGGGGCCGCCCGTGCCTGCATCGGATGCAGGCTCGTTGGAGAGGCGAACCTCGCCGACAAGATCGGCGAGGCAGCTGGCTGCGCAAGCGATCTCGGCGCCGTGCAGCGCGTCGGCGCAAACTCCGTCTGGCATGTCGGGCTGGCTGCGCTCGCCAGGGAGAAAAAGGGTTCCCGTCCAGAGCAGGTCTCCGGACGACGGTGCACCAGGCCCCACGGTGGGCGCCAAATTTCTAGGGTTGGGTGCGACATATGCCAAAGGATGGCTTATCATGGTGGGGGCGAGTAGAACATCGCCGGTGCCTGGAAACGGGATAAGGCGAAGGCATGCACGCCGGCGAATCTTATCCAACTTCGGGGCTCTCCGTGGAGATAATACCCCTACTGCTGCTCTGCGGGGTCTCCGCATGATCACTATGGCAAAGTGTGTACACGGTTGCTCCTTGAGCTATTTCCTGGAGGTAGGAGAAGGCAAGGCTAGCTCTCTCCTTCCTATATGATCTGGTCTAGTGCTAATGGATTCCAACCCTTTGCATGGGTGCCCTGGGGGGTTTATATAGGCCTAACCCCCAGGGGTACAACGGTAATCCGGCTAGACGCGGGCCCAGCCGTCAGTCTCTCTGGCCGCCGTCTTATCCGCCGACTCCTGGGGCCCGCCGACTGGCTCGGTACGGAGCCGACAGGCCGCGTCCGCCGCGGGCGGGTCTTGGCGGCTGTAGATTACTGTAGCCGTGCCTCTAATGACACGGGCTCGGTCATGGGGTCGTGGCGACAGCTCCGCCGTCGGGCGGGCGATCACGGTGGCCACTCCCTATCGCGTCTGGTTAATGGCGCGTGGGGCCCGTGGGAGGGGTCGGCCGACTCCTAGGGGCCGACTCCCAACTGAGCCGATTGGTGGCGCTCTCGCCGTCTCCCGTACGCCCGCCGACTGGTGGGACCCGCCGTCCCTGGGTCGTACCGGCAGGCCGTCATGGGCACAGGACTCCGCCCACTGGGGCGGACGTCAGGGCCGGCATGGCAACAGTGTCGCGCCGGGCGGAGATCTCCGCGGGTACGGCGTATTGTGGCCACGCCTGCCCTTGGAAAAGGGTGGGACTGGACCTTACTGTGGCCATTCCCCGTCCCGTCCCTCTTTATGAGGGCATGGGGGTTGTTGGCGTCACGGGCTGACTCCCCATGGCCGGCTTCTCTGGAAGTCGCCAGTCAGGAGTCGGCTCATCCTGAAGTCGTCCTCGGGACTCGGCCGCGAGTGGGCAGTCGGCTGCCTCGCAGCCAACTCTCAGAAGGCGGCTCTTCGTCCTGGGGTCTTGAGGGGTGCAGCCTGCCCCGATATCTTGAAAGGTTCTGGGCCTGGGTTAGCCTACCCGTGGCCCATTACTCCGACAAGAAAGGTCACTTTTCATATCAACGGTAATGAGCATATGGTGCACTTTTCGAAGAAACAATTCCAAGTGAATGGTATTAATGTTATTGAAATATCTCCGAGAATCACTATTGGAAGTTTTCAAATACCTCTACCTACTATCAAAAATAAATATGAAATGCTTATTGTTGGGGACATTCATATCCCCGTTGAGGTAACTTAGTGTTTTGTGAAACTTCTTCTGTTTCATGCTAATCGAAAGTGGTTGTTAATACGACTTGATCAACCTTATTAATGAATCATTTTTGAAAGGTATGAGGTTGATGAATTTAGTAAGCACTTCCTTATGTCCTTATCTTTTGTTTTCTAGTTTTATTAGTTAAATAAAATAAAATTCCATGTTTTGTCTATTTTTTGAATTTCCCGTGCAATAAAAAATGACCCAAAAATAAAAGTTCTTAGAATGCTCTAAAAATTTAATACGATTTTTCTAAATATTTTTGAATTTTTGATGCAAATAACACCAAAGGGGGTGCACCAGGTGGGCACAACTCACCTGGGCACGCCAGCACCCCCAGGCGTGCCCTGGTGGGTTGTGGTCTCCATGTGGGCCCCTCACTTATCTATTCATCCCTTGTCATCACCTACCTCCAGAAAAAAAATCACCATTGCTCTCTCTCTCTCTCTCGTGTTCTTGCTCTCAAACCCGTGGATTTTGATCTCTTTGCTCAAAGCTCCGTTTTCGAAACTGTTTTGGGGGATTGTTGCTTGGTATGTGACTCCTCTATTGTTCCAATTAGTTTTTGCTTTAGTGGTTTATATTTTGAATAATTAGTTACTCTTGGTGCTGCTATAGATGAGCTTGCATGATGAATTTCTGGAGTTCTAAGTAGTTTGAATGGTTGATATGACCTCTATGCATCCCTATGAGTAGTTGCTATCGATCTTGTGAAGTTTTGTTGACAAAAATTTTGTGACCCAATTTTTTTTAGAAAATTGTACGCAAATATGATGAACCTCTTCGGGAGGAGTTCTTCATGGAGGAGGTCCTCGGAGCAATCTTCTAGTAGCAGCTCTGTTCGTCGGTCTTATGTTGAACCAAGTGAAAATTCCATACGAGATGCGGCCACCAAATCATGTCTTTGGCGATACAACGATTAAATGGTGCGTCTGGGCATTAAGGAAGAATTTGAGCAATATGTTCACAATGACAAGCTTGGTCCCTAGATTGCAGATAAGTGCAACCAACACCTCAGCCGCACTCAATCATTTACTAAGGAATTTAAAATACATCCTCGTGAGTCTAGGGTGTCATTTAAACTGTATGATAATCCGTTTACCATATCCCTAGAGATATTTGCTCACCACTGCAAACTCCCATTTTGGGGCTCGCTGGACGAACCTCCTAAATCTGAGTATTAACCATTCTTAACTAGCCTCTTCTATGGTGAGACTAGAGGAGTGGCACAAGGCAGAATAAAGAGCATTCGTTTTCCCTCAATTCAATACTTTGCACTTCTTAATGGGAAATGCATTGTAGGCAAATAAGATTGTAGTACACTTTGTGCTCCAGAGTTGAGCCTCATATGCACCGCTCTCACTGGTGACAAAAATTATAACCTTGGAGTGATTGTTGCACGCATGTTGCAACACAACACTGGTAGTGGATATTTTTATGGTGGAATTTATGCCACACGTTTAGCAAGAGATCTGGGTGTTTCACCTTGGCCTTATGACCCCATCCTACCCACACAGTACTTGGACTTTGATGCTATGAAACGTCATAAAATCCTTAGTGGTGAACCCCATAATTTTACTTATAACCTGTTGTTTAATAAAAGGTCCGTTGTGGATACCTTTTTGCCTACCCCTACTCTTTTTGATGTTCACAGCAAGGGGAGATATTATGTTCTTGAGAGTGAGGCCCGAGCACATAATGCAGCAGTTGTGGCTGCACGACAGACTTAGGCGTCTGCACCCAGAGCCTCTGTGAGCTACCACTCCGACCACTATCCAGGCTACTGACTGTGATTACCAAGTTATGCCAAAAGCCTAAGCTTGGGGGAGTACGTGTTTCCACCGACATTATATTCATGTTCACACATTTTCATTCCACTTGTCGATGTCCACACTATTTCATTGTACTATCCATGCTAGATTTATTTTCTCGCTTTCTTCTTGTGTGTTTTGAAAAACTTTGAGAAAATTCAAATAAATAATATTTCATGCTTTTTTCGGTTTTTCTTGTTCTTATTTTGCTTATTGGGAGCTCTCCCATGTAAATAGTTTTCTCTTTTTTCCTGCGTATTTGCTTTCTTCTAGAAAAAACAAAAACTTCAAAAATATTTCAGTGTGTTTCTCTGAATTCCTTTTCTGTTTATTGATTGATAGCGAGGAGAAGACCATGATGAACTCCTTCGGTGGCTCTCATATGAATTATTGTTGATCTAGCAAAGAGCCAATATTATCTTGTCTTCTCCTTTTGAATAAAATGTTTGCAGATTCCAGCTTAGTCCACATCACTCTTGCACTATTATTATATTCATATCATTCGGTCATGCAAGTGAAAGGAAATAATGACGATATTTGATGAACTGGCTGTGGCAGGGAGAAACGAGTATGAACTCAACTTGTTCTATTTTTGTAAATATGTTCAACCTAGTATCCATGATTCAGCCTATTATGATCAAACATGTTTGCAATGACAATTAGAGATTATAGTTTCTCATGCCATGCTTAAGTAGCTAGGAGTGGATAATGATTTATCTTGGATGTCAACATCATCTTAAAATGATTGTGATGTAGTATGATGATATTGTATCCTCCTGTGAATGTTCGAGTGGCTTGACTTGGCACATGTTCATGCATGTAGTTGAATCGAAACCAACATAGCCTCTATGATATTTATGTTGAAGGTGTTCATATCCTACTCATGATAGTATCTAATGTTACTTATGCACAATGCATGTTCATGACCATTTTTCCTCTCTAGCTGGCCGCTTCTCAACCTAATTGCTAGCCTTCGCCTGTACTAAGCGGGAATTCTGCTTGTGCATCAAAAATCCTGAAACCCAAGTTATTCCACATGAGTCCACCATACCTATCTATGTGCGGTATTACCCTACCATCCTAAGTAAATTTGCATGTGCCACCTCTAAAAACTTCAAATAAATATCCATTTGTGTGCCTGGATTGTTCATAGAGTGACAGGAGGTAGTCAGTATCTTCCATGCTAAGCGGGTTATTCTCATGATGAGTGTTAATTCACTCGTCCTTGCACGAGAGGGGCGGTAATAGGGATTCCCAGTCCTGAACTCAAATTGCAAATACTTAAACAAAACTCCCCCAGGACTGTTGTTGGTATGGACATCACCCTTTTGTTTCGGGCAAGCCGTGGAGTGTGATTGTTGGTAGAGGGGGGAGTAAACCTTTACTTTTATCGCTTGGAAACCGCCAGTAATGTGTTTAGCATGGAAGATACCGATAACTAATGGTCGTGAAGTAAACAAGAAGGGTCCATTTCTCAAAATTTCATTTGCCTCTGTTTTAAAAACTTGAGCTCTAGCACCGCTGCAAATCGCTGCTTCCCTCTGCGAAGGGACTATCTATTTACTTTTATGTTGTGTCATCACCATCTCAAATAAGCGCTAGAACCTAAGAGAACTATTGTCATCCTCATGCATTGTGTGTAGCTAATGTTGGGTGAATCATGATTGGACCTTTTCTACCATGAATTACAATGTTTAGTCGCTACTAGAACTTTGGAGGTGCTCTGCATTTATGTTTTGCGGTCTCAGAAAGGGCTAGCGAGATACCACTATTGTCATATTATATCATGGTTGTTTTGACAAAGCGTTGTTGTTTGAGATATCTTATTATTGCTAGCTAGTTGATTATGTCATTGATATGAGTTAATATAATTTCTAAGAATTATTGTCGGCATGGTTAGTTATAATCTTGGCTGAAAACCTGGGTGCTAATTAAGCTTATTTATGTAAACAAGAGCAAAAGAGTTTGTAAAAGTTTTTATTTTCCCATTTCAGTTTATCAACTGAATTGCTTGAGGACAAGAAAAGGTTTAAGGTTGGGGGAGTTGATACATCTCCATCATATCTACTTTTACTGATGCTTTTCCTCTTGTTTTGGACTCTAATTTACATGATTTGAATGAAACAAACCCTGACTGACGCTGTTTTCAGCAAAACTACCATGGTGTTGTTTTTGTGCAGAAATAAAAGTTCTCGGATTGGAAGAAAACTTTCGAGGATTTTTTATTCAATAAATAAGAATTTCTGGAGCCAAGAACCACCGGAGGGGGGCACCTAGGTGGGCACAACCCACCATGGCGCCCCCACCCCCACCCCCTCCAGGCGCACCCAAGTGGGTTGTCCCCATGTTGTGGCCCCTTAGACTCCAACGCTGATACTATAAACTCACATATTTGGAGAGAGAAATCAGGGAGAAAGAATTATCACGTTTCATCGGGAGGCCAGATCTAGAGTCTGTTTGGGGCTCCGGAGAGGGGGATCTTCGATCTTCGTCGTGACCAACCCTTATCCATCACCAATTCCATGATGCTCCCCACTGGGAGTGAGTAATTCCTTCGTAGGCTCGCAGTCGGTGAGGATTTGGATGAGATTCATCATGTAATCGAGTTCTTTTTGTTAGGGCTTGATCCCTAGTATCCATTATGTTCTGAGATTGATGTTGCTATGACCTTGCCATGCTTAATGCTTATCACTTTGGGCCCGGGTGCCATGATTTCAGATATGAACTGTTTATGTTATCACCATTATATCTATATTCAAGATCCGATATTGCAAGTTATAGTCGCCAACTATGTGTTATGATTCGGCAAACCCGGAGTGACAGAAGTCAGGACACTTCCCGTTAATGACCGTAGTTTGAGGAGTTCATGTATTCACTATGTGTTAATGGTTTGTTCCAGTTCTCTATTAAAAGGAGGCCTTAATATCCCTCAGTTTCCAATAGGACCCCGCTTCCACGGGAGGGTAGGACAAAAGATGTCATGCAAGTTCTTTCCATAAGCATGTATTAATATTTACGGAATACATGCCTACATTATATTTATGAACTGGAGCTAGTGCCGTATCGCCCTGGGTTATGGCTGTTATATGATGAATATCATCCAACGAATTCATTGATCCAATGCCTACTAATTTCTCTCATATTGTATTTGCTAAGTTACTACTTCTATTGTTACTATTACACTTGCTACAAAAATATTGCTACCACTGCTACTGTTACTATTGCTGTTGCTACTACTATCAAAACTATCATACTACTTTGATACTAATCACTTTGCTACAGATAATTAATCTTCGGGTGTGGTTGAATTGACAACTTAGCTGCTAATACTTACAAATATTCTTTGGCTCCCCTTGTGTCGAATCAATAAATTTGGGTTGAATACTCTACCCTCAAAAACTGTTGTGATCCCCTATACTTGTGGGTTATCAGGGGGCTCGGCCGGAGGGCGAGCGCTAGGGCGCGATGAGGACGCGTCGCGCCGCCTCGACGCCGGCCCCAAGGCGCATGATTCAGACGAGCGTCAGGTAAGCATACCGCCCCAGTCTTGATTTTGGCACGCACTATTTTGTTGCATCCCCCTCAATGTCCTGCACACCGGTAGGGCTCCCCTAAGGCGGATGATTCCGACGAGCGCCGACCATGCCCAGAGCTGACTCGGCAGGGTGCGAAGGCATCGAGGCCGCTACACCCGAAGCGTGAGAGCACGCCGCATGGGAGGACCGGGAGCTGGCCTTGCGGGGGGAGATGGGGGCCTCCTCGAAAGCATGGGAGGGCGCCGCGATGGCGCAAGGGAGTGTCGTCGGTTTGAAAGGTGCGGGCAGCACTGCATGGGGGGGCCTTGGGAAGAGGGGAGCCTCTGCGAGCCTACCACCCACGTTCCTAGCTTGTCCACCGCAGCACCAGGCGCGAGTCGGGGCGAGGGAACCGGCCTAGGCGGAGGTAGCACCCGAACAGACGGGGATCGGCCGGTCGTTAGAGAGGCCTCAAGTGGAGTGTGCACAAAGAGCCAGACCCTGTCCTTGGACCGGGTGCGAACGGGGTTCGCCAGCTTGGGCAATTACCTATAGACGGCCACCCCGATGGCCTAGGGCCAGCTAAATGAACTCGAACAGGCCGTGGCGATAAGTGCTTCAGTTTTCTTGGAATGACTTTCAGTGGGGGCGTGCTAGCACACCCACTAGATGTAGCCACCAAGGCTTTGGCCGGCTGCGGAGCAGGCGGTTCGAGCCTCCCGAAATTACTTCTTGCTTTCTGTGACTCCTTCCTCCGCAGGCCCTTCACGACGTGTGTGCTGCGAGCCACAACAGGCTGCGTCTCGTGTACAAGGCGGCCTTGGCTGAGCTCGGAATGAAGGAGAGGGATCTACAACGTATCTAGGGTAGGTATTCTATCTTCTCTCAGTGGGGGCATGCCAGCGCACCCACTGGGTGTAGCCCCCGAGATCCAGGCCGGCTGCTCGGAAGCCGGGTCGGATCTCCCTTGGCGTTCTTCTTACCACTTCTTTGTTTTCTGGTGTTCGTACTGCCTCTAACCGACGAATTTGCCCCTACCCTGCAGCTGCCGGCGGAGAACCAGTCCCTTCAACACCTGCTCGCACGGGCCGGCCAGTGGTGCGAACTACTACGGGAGCGGGTGGCATGGCTAGAGGGGGATCAAGATCAGCGGACGGCTGCCCATCAGGCCGAGCTGGACCGGTCGACGGAGGAAAACCGGAGGGCTTTAGCTAAAAGGGACAAGGCGATGGGCCACCCAGGAAATTGACAGCCTGAAGGCGGACCAAGACAGCTGGACCGCCGCATGGATGAAACGGGAGCAGGAGATGCTGGCTGAAGCGCATCACATCAACCAGCTCCTCGCTGGTGAGCTTTGTTGCACCCCTTTTGGCCTTCGTGCCCGGTCGGGATTGTATTTTACTTATTTACTTCTTTTTCTTGCAGGAGCCTTCTCGAAAATGCAACAGGTGGTTGAAGGCGTCGTGAACACCCGTGGGACGCCGAGCGGGAGGCCTGGGTCAGCGTCAGGCAAACTGCCGCTTGGACGATGGAGGAGATGGGCATTGTCGCCGACACCCGCCTGTGGGCGGTTACGTGCGCCACGAACAAGCTTCGTGAAGCCGTCCTGGCGACGGTGCAAACCCTATGACTGGGTGCCGTGCAGCCAACAACCATCAACCGGCAGGCGAGGTGGCTGGAGGCGATGCCGTCTAGGATTAGCACGTGGTGGGCCTCCGCCGTGCGGGCTGGCGCGGCGATGGCGCCGCGTCTCACACTTTCTTGGTATATGAGAATCAAGCTGGACCAGTTGGCCACACAACGACTCGAGGTGGAGGCGGACTTGGCGGCGCGGGCCAAGCCGCTCGCCTGCCCACTAGCGAGATAGCTATGTTCACCCCGCGTGATGAGTTCTTCAGGGTGCGAGCTGCTGGCAGCGAGGAGGTCCTGAAAGATAAGTACGAGATGCTCTTTAATGACCCAGAGGGCAGACATGCCGAGATGCTCGGTGAAGGTACCGGCTCGAGCAGTGGGGCATATGTCGATGACCATGCCGAGATGGAATCTAGCACTGCCGAGGAGAAGGAGTGATCTGGAGCCAGCGACCCCACCACTTAGGAGGCCATGATTTTCTGCTCTTTTAGTTTCGACCCACTCTAAATAGTTATTCTTCAGTTCCACCATTGGGGGTGTATCTTTGAAGGAAATATGACCTAGAGGCAATAATAAAGTTATTATTTATTTCCTTATATCATGATAAATGTTTATTATTCATGCTAGAATTGTATTAACCGGAAACATGATACATGTGTGAATACATAGACAAAACAGAGTGTCACTAGTATGCCTCTACTTGACTAGCTCGTTAAATCAAAGATGGTTATGTTTCCTAACCATAGACAAAGAATTGTCATTTGATTAACGGGATCACATCATTAGGAGAATGATGTGATTGACTTGACCCATTTCGTTAGCTTAGCACTTGATCATTTAGTTTGTTGCTATTGCTTTCTTCATGACTTATACATGTTCTTATGACTATGATATTATGCAACTCCCGTTTACCGGAGGAACACTTTGTGTGCTACCAAATGTCACAACGTAACTGGGTGATTATAAAGGTGCTCTACAGGTGTCTCTAAAGGTACTTGTTGGGTTGGCGTATTTCGAGATTAGGATTTGTCACTCCGATAGTCGGAGAGGTATCTCTGGGCCCACTCGGTAATACACATCACTTAAGATTTGCAAGCATTGCAACTAATGAGTTAGTTACGGGGTGATGTGTTACGGAACGAGTAAAGAGATTTGCCGGTAACGAGATTGAACTAGGTAGTGAGATACCGACAATCGAATCTCGGGCAAGTAACATACTGATGACAAAGGGAACAACGTTTGTTGTTATGTGGTTTGACCGATAAAGATCTTCATAGAATATGTAGGAGCCAATATGAGCATCCAGGTTCCGCTATTGGTTATTGACCGGAGACGTGTCTCGGTCATGTCTACATAGTTCTCGAACCCGTAGGGTCCGCACGCTTAAAGTTCGATGACGGTTATATTATGAGTTTATGTGTTTTGATGTACCAAAGGTAGTTCGGAGTCCCGGATGTGATCACGGACATGACGAGGAGTCTCTAAATGGTCGAGACATGAAGATTGTTATATTGGACGACTATAATCGGACACCGAAATGGTACCGGGGGTTATCGGATATATATACCGGAGTACCGAGGGGTTACCGGAACCCCCCCGGAGGTTATTGGGCCTCATGGGTCCAAGTGGTGGAAGAGGAGAGACGGCAGGACGTGGCGCGTGGCCCCCCTTGCCCCAATCCGAATTGGGAAAGGGAAGGGGGCGGCGGCCCCCCTTCTTCTTCCTTCTCTCCACCTCCACCTTCCCTCTTCTCCTAGTTGGAATAGGAAAGGGGGGAAAACCTACTTGGAGTAGGATTGCCCCCCTCCTTGGGCGCACCTCCTCCCCTTGGCCGGCCCCCTCCTCCTCCCCCCTTTATATACGGAGGAGGGGGCACCCCATAGACACAACAATTGATCTCTTGGATCTTTTAGCCGTGTGCGGTGCCCCCTCCACCATAATCCACCTCGATCATATCGTAGCGATGCTTAGGCGAAGCCCTGCGTCGGTAGAACATCATCATCATCACCACACCGTCGTGCTAACGGAACTCTCCCTCAAAGCTCGGCTGGAACGGAGTTCAAGGGACGTCATCGAGTTGAACGTGTGCAGAACTCGGAGGTGTCGTACGTTCGGTGCTTGTGATGTCTACTACACAACCTTCTTCTTGTAGACGTTGTTGGGCCTCCAAGTGCAGAGGTTTGTAGGACAGTAGAAAATTTCCCTCAAGTGGATGACCTAAGATTTATCAATCCATAGGAGGCGTAGGATGAAGATGGTCTCTCTCAAGCAACCCTGCAACCAAATAACAAAGAGTCTCTTGTGTCCCCAACACACCCAATACAATGGTAAATTGTATAGGTGCACTAGTTCGGCGAAGAGATGGTGATACAAGTGCAATATGGATAGTAGATAATAGTATTTGTAATCTGAAATTATAAAAACAGCAAGGTAACTAATGATAAAAGTGAGCGTAAACGGTATTTCAATGCTAGGAAACAAGGCCTAGGGTTCATACTTTCACTAGTGTAAGTTCCCTCAACAATAATAACATAATTGGATCACATAACTATCCCTCAACATGCAACAAAGAGTCACTCCAAAGTCACTAATAGCGGAGAACGAACGAAGAGATTATGGTAGGGTACGAAACCACCTCAAAGTTATTCTTTCCAATCAATCCGTTGGGCTATTCCTATAAGTGTCACAAACAGCCCTAGAGTTCGTACTAGAATAACACCTTGAGATACAAATCAACCAAAACCCTAATGTCACCTAGATACTCCAATGTCACCTCAAGTATCCATGGGCATGATTATATGATATGCATCACACAATCTCAGATTCATCTATTCAACCAACACAAAGGACCTCAAAGAGTGCCCCAAAGTTCTACCGGAGAATCACGACGAAAACGTGTGCCAACCCCAATGCATAGGTTCATGGGCGGAACCCGCAAGTTGGTCACCAAAACATACATTAAGTGAATCACGTGATATCCCATTGTCACCACAGATATCCACGGCAAGACATACATCAAGTGTTCTCAAATCTTTAAAGACTCAATCCGATAAGATTACTCCAAAGGGGAAACTCAATTCATTACAAGAGAGTAGAGGGGGAGGAGAAACATAAGATCCAACTATAATAGCAAAGCTCGCGATACATCAAGATCGTGTCACCTCAAGAACATGAGAGGGAGAGAGAGATCAAACACATAGCTACTGGTCCATACCCTCAGCCCCGAGGGAGAACTACTCCCTCCTCGTCATGGAGAGCACCGGGATGATGAAGATGGCCACCGGAGAGGGATTCCCCCTCCGGCAGGGTGCCGGAACGGGTCTAGATTGGTTTTCGGTGGCTACGGAGGCTTCTGGCGGCGGAACTCCCGATCTATTATGCTCTCAGATGTTTTTAGGGTATATGGAGATATATAGGCGGAAGAAGTACGTCAGGGGGCATGAGGGGCCCACGAGGGTGGAGGGCGCGCCCAGGGGGTGGGCGCCCCCTGCCTCGTGGCCTCCTCGCAGGTCCCCCGACGTGCACTCCAAGTCTTCTAGGCTTCTTTCCTTCCAAAAATGAGTTCCGTGAAGTTTCAGGTCAATTGGACTCCGTTTGATTTTCCTTTTCTTCGAAACCCTAAAACAGGGTAAAAACAGAAACTGGCACTGGGCTCTGGGTTAATAGGTTAGTCCCAAAAATGATATAAAAGTGTATAATAAAGCCCATAAATATTCAAAACAGTAGATAATATAGCATGGAGCAATCAAAAATTATAGATACGTTGGAGACGTATCAGCTTGATCGGTCGGATCGTGAAGACGTACGACTACATCAACCGCGTTGTGCTAATGCTTCCACTTCGGTCTACGAGGGTACATGGACACACTCTCCCCTCTCGTTGCTATGCATCACCATGATCTTGCGTGTGCGTAGGAATTTTTTTGAAATTACTACATTCCCCAACAGTGGCATCCGAGCCAGGTTTTATGCGTTGATGTTATATGCACAAGCAGAACACAAGTGAGTTGTGGCCGATACAAGTCATATTGCTTACCAGCATGTCATACTTTGGTTCGGCGGTATTGTTGGATGAAGCGGCCCGGACCGACATTACGCGTACGCTTACGCGAGACTGGTTCTACCGACGTGCTTTGCACACATGTGGCTGGCGGGTGTCAGTTTCTCCAACTTTAGTTGAACCGAGTGTGGCTACGCCCGGCCCTTGAGAAGGTTTAAACAGCACTAACTTGACAAACTATCATTGTGGTTTTGATGTGTAGGTAAGAACGGTTCTTGCTCAGCCCGTAGCAGCCACGTAAAACTTGCAACAACAAAGTAGAGGACGTCTAACTTGTTTTTGTAGGGCATGTTGTGATGTGATATGGTCTAGGCATGATGCTATATTTTATTGTATGAGATGATCATGTTTTGTAACTGAGTTATCGGCAACTGGTAGGAGCCATATGGTTGTCGCTTTATTGTATGCAATGCAATTGCCCTGTAATGCTTTACTTTATCACTAAGCGGTAGCGATAGTCATAGAAGCATAAGTTGGCAAGACGACAATGATGCTATGATGGAGATCAAAGTGTCACGCCGGTGACAATGCTGATCATGACGGTGCATCGGAGATAAAGATCACAAGCACAAGATGATGATGGCCATATCATATCACTTATATTGATTGCATGTGATGTTTATCTTTTATGCATCTTATCTTGCTTTGATTGACGGTAGCATTATAAGATGATCTCTCACTAAATTATCAAGGTATAAGTGTTCTCCCTAAGTATGCACCGTTGCGAAAGTTCTTCGTGCTGAGACACCACGTGATGATCGGGTGTGATAGGCTCTACATTCAAATACAACGGGTGCAAAACAGTTGCACAAGCGGAATACTCAGGTTAAACTTGACGAGCCTAGCATATGCAGATATGGCCTCGGAACACTGAGACCGAAAGGTCGAGCGTGAATCATATAGTAGATATGATCAACATAGTGATGTTCACCATTGAAACTACTCCATCTCACGTGATGATCGGACATGGTTTAGTTGATTTGGATCACGTGATCACTTAGAGGATTAGAGGGATGTCTATCTAAGTGGGAGTTCTTAAGTAATATGATTAATTGAACTTAAATTTATCATGAACTTAGTACCTGATAGTTTTTTGCTTGTCTATGTTGATTGTAGATAGATGGCTCGTGTTGTTGTTCCGTTGAATTTTAATGCGTTCCTTGAGAAAGCAAAGTTGAAAGATGATGGTAGCAATTACACGGACTGGGTCCGTAACTTGAGGATTATCCTCATTGCTGCACAGAAGAATTACGTCCCGGAAGCACCGCTGGGTGCCAGGCCTACTGCAGATGCTGCTGACAATGTTAAGAACGTTTGGCAGAGTAAAGTTGATGACTACTCGATAGTTCGGTGTGCCATAGAACCGGGACTTCAACGACGTTTTGAACGTCATGGAGCATATGAGATGTTCCAGGAGTTGAAGTTAATATTTCAAGCAAATGCCCGGATTGAGAGATATGAAGTCTCCAATAAGTTCTATAGCTGCAAGATGGAGGAGAATAGTTCTGTCAGTGAACATATACTCAAAATTTCTGGGTATCATAATCACTTGACTCAACTGGGAGTTAATCTTCCAGTTGATAGTGTCATTGACAGAGTTTTTCAATCACTGCCACCAAGCTACAAAAGCTTCATGATGAACTACAATATGCAAGGGATGGATAAGACAATTCCCGAGCTCTTCGCGATGCTAAAGGCTATGGAGGTAGAAATCAAAAAGGAGCATCAAGTGTTGATGGTCAACAAGACCACTAGTTTCAAGAAAAAAGGTAAAGGGAAGAAGAAGGGGAACTTCAAGAAGAACGACAAACAAGTTTTTGCTCAAGAGAAGAAACCCAAGTCTGGACCTAAGCCTGAAACTGAGTGCATCTACTGCAAACAGACTGGTCACTGGAAGCGGAACTGCCCCAAGTATTTGGTGGATAAGAAGGATGGCAAGGTGAACAAAGGTATATGTGATATACATGTTATTGACGTGTACCTTACTAATGCTCGCACTAGCACCTGGGTATTTGATACTGGTTCTGTTGCTAATATTTGCAACTCGAAACAGGGACTACGGATTAAGCGAAGATTGGCTAAGGATGAGGTGACGATGCGCGTGGGAAATGGTTCCAAAGTCGATGTGATCGCAGTCGGCACGCTACCTCTACATCTAACTTCGGGATTAGTTTTAGACCTGAATAATTGTTATTTGGTGCCAGCGTTGAGCATGAACATTATATCTGGATCTTGTTTGATGCGAGACGGTTATTCATTTAAATCAGAGAATAATGGTTGTTCTATTTATATGAGTAATATCTTTTATGGTCATGCACCCTTGAAGAGTGGTCTATTCTTATTGAATCTCGATAGTAGTGATACACATATTCATAATACTGAAGCCAAAAGATGCAGAGTTGATAATGATAGTGCAACTTATTTGTGGCACTACTGTTTAGGTCATATTGGTGTAAAGCGCATGAAGAAACTCCATACTGATAGACTTTTGGAACCACTTGATTACGAATCACTTGGTACTTGCGAACCGTGCCTCATGGGCAAGATGACTAAAACGCCGTTCTCCGGAACTATGGAGCGAGCAACAGATTTGTTGGAAATCATACATACAGATGTATGTGGTCCGATGAATGTTGAAGCTCACGGCAGGTATCGTTATTTTCTCACCTTCACAGATGATTTAAGCAGATATGGGT
The DNA here is from genome assembly GCF_018294505.1 of Triticum aestivum. NCBI lineage: Eukaryota > Viridiplantae > Streptophyta > Magnoliopsida > Poales > Poaceae > Triticum > Triticum aestivum. Next base: position 184,566,867 of record NC_057800.1, read on the forward strand.
ATATCTACTTAATGAAACATATATCAGAAACATTTGAAAAGTTCAAAGAATTTCAGAGTGAAGTTGAAAAGCATCGTAACAAGAAAATAAAGTTTCTACGATCTGATCGTGGAGGAGAATATTTGAGCTACGTGTTTGGTCTTCATTTGAAACAATGCGGAAAAGTTTTGCAACTCACGCCACCCGGAACACCACAGTGTAATGGTGTTTCCAAACGTCGTAATCGTACTTTACTAGATATGGTGCGATCTATGATGTCTCTTACTGATTTACCGCTACCATTTTGGGGTTATGCTTTAGAGATGGCTGCATTCACGTTAAATAGGGCACCATCGAAATCCGTTGAGACGACGCCTTATGAACTGTGGTTTGGCAAGAAACCAAAGTTGTCGTTTCTTAAAGTTTGGGGTTGCGATGCTTATGTGAAAAAACTTCAACCTGATAAGCTCGAACCCAAATCGAAGAAATGTGTCTTCATGGGATACCCAAAGGAAACTGTTGGGTACACCTTCTATCACAAATCTGAAGGCAAAATGTTTGTTGCTAAATTTGGATCCTTTCTAGAGAAGGAGTTTGTCTCGAAAGAAGTGAGTGGGAGGAAAGTAGAACTTGATGAGGTAACTATACCTGCTCCCTTATTGGAAAGTAGTTCATCACAGAAACCGGTTCCTGTGACACCTACACCAATTAGTGAGGAAGTTAATGATGATGATCATGAAACTTTAGATCCAGTTGTTACTGAACCTCGTAGGTCAACCGGAGTGAGATCCGTACCAGAGTGGTACGGTAATCCTGTTCTGGAGGTTATGTTGCTAGACCATGACGAACCTACGAACTATGAAGAAGCGATGGTGAGCCCAAATTCCGCAAAATGGCTTGAGGCCATGAAATCTGAGATGGGATCCATGTATGAGAACATAGTGTGGACTTTGGTTGACTTGCCCATTGATCGGCAAGACATTGAAAATAAATGGATCTTCAAGAAGAAGACTAACGCTGACGGTAATGTTACTGTCTATAAAGCTCGACTTGCTGCAAAAGGTTTTCGACATGTTCAAGGGATTGACTACGATGAGACTTTCTCACCTGTAGCGATGCTTAAGTATGTCCTAATCATGTTAGCAATTGATGCATTTTATGATTATGAAATTTGGCAAATGGATGTCAAAACTGCATTCCTGAATGGATTTCTGGAAGAAGAGTATTATATGATGCAACCGGAAGGTTTTGTCGATCCAAAGGGATCTAAAAAAGTGTGCATGATCCAGTGATCCATTTATGGACTGGTGCAAGCCTCTCGGAGTTGGAATAAATGTTTTGATAGTGTGATCAAAGCATATGGTTTTATACAGACTTTTGGAGAAGCCTGTATTTACAAGAAAGTGAGTGGGAGCTCTGTAGCATTTCTGATATTATATGTGGATGACATATTGTTGATTGGAAATGATATAGAATTTTTGGATAGCATAAAAGGATATTTGAATAAGATTTTTTCAATGAAAGACCTCGGTGAAGCTCCTTATATATTGGGCATCAAGATCTATAGAGATAGATCAAGACGCTTAATTGGACTTTCACAAAGCACATACCTTGACAAAGTTTTGAAGAAGTCCAAAGTGGATCAAGCAAAGAAAGGGTTCTTGCCTGTGTTACAAGGTGTGAAGTTGAGTAAGACTCAATGGCCGACCACTGCAGAAGATAGAGAGAAAATGAAAGATGTTCCCTATGCTTCAGTCGTAGGCTCTATCATGTATGCAATGTTGTGTACCAGACCTGATGTGTGCCTTGCTATTAGTTTAGCATGGAGGTACCAAAGTAATCCAGGAGTGGATCACTGGACAGCGGTCAAGAACATCCTGAAATACATGAAAAGGAAGAAGGATATGTTTCTTGTTTATGGAGGTGACAAAGAGCCCGTCGTAAATGGTTATGTCGATGCAAGCTTTAACACTGAACTGGACGATTCTAAATCGCAAACCGGATATGTGTTTTTATTAAACGGTGGAGCTGTCAGTTGCTGTAGTTCTAAACAAAGCGTTGTAGCTAGATCTACATGTGAAGCGGAGTACATAGCTGCTTCGGAAGCAGCAAATGAAGGAGTCTGGATGAAGGAGTTCATATCCGATCTAGGTGTCATACCTAGTGCATCGGGTCCAATGAAAATCTTTTGTGGCAATACTGGTGCGATTGCTTTAGCAAAGGAATCCAGATTTCACAAGAGAACCAAGCACATCAAGAGATGCTTCAACTCCATCCGGGATCAAGTCCAGGTGGGAGACATAGAGATATGCAAGATACATATGGATCTGAATGTTGCAGACCCGTTGACTAAGGCTCTTCCATGAGCAAAACATGATCAGTACCAAGGCTCCATGGGTGTTAGAATCATTAATGTGTAATCTAGATTATTGACTCTAGTGCAAGTAGGAGACTGAAGGAAATATGCCCTAGAGGCAATAATAAAGTTATTATTTATTTCCTTATATCATGATAAATGTTTATTATTCATGCTAGAATTGTATTAACCAGAAACATGATACATGTGTGAATACATAGACAAAACAGAGTGTCACTAGTATGCCTCTACTTGACTAGCTCGTTGAATCAAAGATGGTTATGTTTCCTAACCATAGACAAAGAGTTGTCATTTGATTAACGGGATCACATTATTAGGAGAATGATGTGATTGACTTGACCCATTCCGTTAGCTTAGCACTTGATTGTTTAGTTTGTTGATATTGCTTTCTTCATGACTTATACATGTTCCTATGACTATGAGATTATGAAACTCCCGTTTACCGGAGGAACACTTTGTGTGCTACCAAACGTCACAACGTAACTGGGTGATTATACAGGTGCTCTACAGGTGTCTCCAAAGGTACTTGTTGGGTTGGCGTATTTCGAGATTAGGATTTGTCACTCCGATTGTCGGAGAGGTATCTCTGGGCCCACTCGATAATACACATCACTTAAGAATTGCAAGCATTGCAACTAATGAGTTAGTTGTGGGATGATGTGTTACGTAACGAGTAAAGAGACTTGCCGGTAATGATATTGAACTAGGTATTGAGATACCGACGATCGAATCTCGGGCCAGTATCATACCGATGACAAAGGGAACAATGTATGTTGTTATGCGGTTTGACCGATAAAGATCTTTGTAGAATATGTAGGAGCCAATATGAGCATCCAGGTTCCGCTATTGGTTATTGACCGGAGACGTGTCTCGGTCATGTCTACATAGTTCTCGAACCCGTAGGGTCCGCACGCTTAAAGTTCGATGAGGGTTATATTATGAGTTTATGTGTTTTGATGTACCGAAGGTAGTTCGGAGTCCCGTATGTGATCACGGACATGGCGAGGAGTCTCGAAATGGTCGAGACATGAAGATTGATATATTGAACGACTATATTCGGACGCCGGAATGGTACGGAGGGTTATCGGATATATACTGGAGTACCGAGGTTATTGGGCCTCATGGGCCGAAGTGGTGGAAGAGGAGAGGCGGCAGGAGGTGGCGTGTGCCCCCTTGCTCCAATCCGAATTGGGAAAGGGAAGGGGGCGTCGGCCCCCCTTCTCCTTCCTTCTCTCCACCTCCTCCTTCCCCCTTCTCCTAGTTGGAATAGGAAAGGGGGGGCAAAACCTACTTGGAGTAGGATTGCCCCCCCTTGGGCGCGCCTCCTCCCCTCGGCCGGCTCCTCCTCCTCCCCCCTTTATATACGGAGGAGGGGGCACCCCATAGACACAACAATTGATCTCTTGGATGTTTTAGCCGTGTGCGGTGCCCCCCTCCACCATAATCCACCTCGATCATATCGTAGTGGTGCTTAGGCGAAGCCCTGCGTCGGTAGAACATCATCATCGTCACCACGCCGTCGTGCTGACGGAACTCTCCCTCAAAGCTCGGCTGGATCGGAGTTAGAGGGACGTCATCGAGTTGAACGTGTGCAGAACTCGGAGGTGTCGTATGTTCGGTGCTTGATCGGTCGGATTGTGAAGACGTACGACTACATCAACCGCGTTGTGCTAACGCTTCCGCTTTCGGTCTACGAGGGTACGTGGACACACTCTCCCCTCTCGTTGCTATGCATCACCATGATCTTGCGTGTGCGTAGGAATTTTTTTGAAATTACTATGTTCCCCAACAATCTTAAACATGCTAGACCTCGGTCGTGGACCTGTTGTTAGGGAACATAACATGCAATTTCAAAAAATTTACCTACGATCATGCAAGATCTATTTAGGAGATGCATAGCAACAAGACGGGAGAGTGTGTCCACGTACCCTCGTAGACCGAAAGCGGAGGCGTTTAGTAACGCGGTTGATGTAGTCAAATGCCTTCATGATCCAACCAATCCAAGTACTGAATGTACGGCACCTCTGTGTTCAGCACACATTCAGCATGATGATGTCCCTCGAGCTCTTGATCTAGTTGAGGACGAGGGAGAGTTCCATCAGCACGACGGTGTGGCGACGGTGATGATAAAGTTATCGGTGCAGGGCTTCACCTAAGCACTACGACGATATGTCCGAGGTGTTGAACTGTGGGGGGCACCGCACGCGACTAAGAGATTGTCTGTTGTGCTTTGGTGTGCCCCCTGCCCCTGTATATAAATGAGGGAGGAGGAGGTCGGCCCCCTAGGGGCGTGCCAAGTGTGGGGAGTCCTACTAGGACTCCCAAGTCCTAGTAGGATTCCCCTCTCTTTTTTCCTTTTCCGAAGTAGCAAAGGGGGAAAGAGAGAAGGAGTAGGAGAGGGAAAGGGGGGCCGCCGCCCCCACCCCTTGTCCCATTCGGATTGGCAAGGGGGGCGCGCGCCACCTCCTATGGCCGGCCCTCTCTCCTCCACTAAGGCCCATGTGGGCCCATTACCTTCCCAGGGGGGCGATAACCCCCGGTACTCCGAAACTTATCTGAAACTTGCCGAAACCATTCCGGTGTCTGAATGTAACCTCCCAATATATGAATCTTTACCTCTCAACCATTTCTAGACTCCTCATCATGTCTGTGATCTCATCCGGGACTCCGAACAAACTTCGGTCATCAAATCACATAACTCACAATACAAATCGTCATCGAACGTTAAGCGTGCGGACCCTGCGGGTTCGAGAACTATGTAGACATGACCGAGACACATCTCCGGTCAATAACTAATAGCGGAACCTGGATTCTCATATTGGTTCCTACGTATTCTATGAAGATCTTTATCGATCGAACCGCATAACAACATATGTTATTCCCGTTGTCATCGGTATGTTACTTACCCGAGATTCGATCGTCGGTATCATCATACCTAGTTCAATCTCGTTACCTGCAAGTCTCTTTACTCGTTCCGTAATGCATCGTCCCGCAACTAATTCATTAGTCACATTGCTTGCAAGGCTTTTAGTGATGTGCATTACCGAGAGGGCCCAGAGATACCTCTCCGATACACTGAGTGACAATTCCTAATATTGATCTATGCCAACTCAACAAACACCATCGGAGACACCTATAGAGCATCTTTATAATCACCCAGTTACGTTGTGACATTTTATAGCACACAAGGTGTTCCTCCGGTATTCGGGAGTTGCATAATCTCATAGTCAAAGGAATATGTATAAGTCATGAAGAAAGCAATAGCAATAAAACTTAACGTTCATTATCCTAAGCTAACGGGTGGGTCTTGTCCATCACATCATTCTCCTAATGATGTGATCCTGTTCATCAAATGACAACACATGTCTATGGTTAGGAAACTTAACCATCTTTGATTAACGAGCTAGTCAAGTAGAGGCATACTAGGGACACTTTGTTTTGTCTATGTGTTCACACATGTATCAAGTTTCTGGTTAATGCAATTCTAGCATGAATAATAAACATTTATCATGATATAAGGAAATATAAAATAACATCTTTTATTATTGCCTCTAGGGCATATTTCCTTCACCTGTTGCCGTGATTAAGAATGCATATGTATCTCTTGTTGCCAGTGACTCGCTTTTGTTTTTTTCCTTAGGATTTTTTCTGTTGGGCCTCTTACTTTATCCTGTTTCCCACCAGCCATGTAGCCGGGAGCCGGTTTGTGGATGGGGTGGGAATTTGGTTTCCGTAGAGGGTGCACAATACTTAGGCTTTCAGGACTCAAGCACCGGCAAAACGCCCATTGGGCCAGCCGACCTCAGGCGGCAGGGCCGACTGGGCTCGGCAGGCCTACTCGCGAGATTTGCGCACTTCGGTAGGGTTACCTATGCCAGCTTTTCCTTTGGACCGTTCTTCGTGTGACATGCACTTTCGGCCTTTGGCTCTTGCCAGCCGGATGGCCCGGGGTCGATCTATGCGTTGGGGCGAAGAGAGGGCTTAGGCGACGCGCACACTACTAGGCCGGTTGTAGGAGAATGGCTCAGGCTAGCGGCTAGCCCCCGAGTCGATGTCATCGATCCGGAGGGGGGAAATAAGGTGCGGTGAAGTGTACTAGTAAAGCACTTAACAGAAGTAGTAAAGGTATCCCCCGAGCATTACTAGGGGCCTGCTACATTCATTAAAGGCCAAAAGTGGCGATACAGATATACACTAATTTAACTGAAACAGTTGTCGTGCGTGACGGGCGAGGGAGGTCTTGAGCCATGCTTGTCGATGAGGCGGGGCGGGAACCGGTCACCCATCGAAGACGTAGAACGTAATGCCTTCCTGGCTCGCCGCCGCCTTCCTCTGGGAGGGACGTGTAGAGCGACCAGCCGGGTCCCACCCGGCCACGCGACACTTGGCCAAAGTACAGCTGCATGACCCGCTGGAACTCGACACTAGCACTGACCAAGCCGAAACGGTAGCCCCCGGGTGTGTCACAAAGCGCTCTGGTTCGCTCTTCATGCTCTAAGGTCATGTCATCGAGGTGGGAGTCGTCGCTGGGAACCAGGGCCGCGAGCGGCCCCTCCGGTCCGGAGCCAGCTTCTTTGGCCGGCGTCGAAGGATTACTGGGTCCGCCCTTGATCCGGCCAGGTCATAGGCGGCTCTTGCGAGATGGCTTGGCCTACGCCGGAGGCTGAGCTGCGGGGCGGGCACTGATCCTTAGGTCACCCATGAGGGTGCAGAAGTCCGCGTTGCCGACACCACCATCGTGAGAGAGCATAGCGCATACTAGGTGGCTGTCGAGAGGAGTGGCGCCCTGGACGGGTTCAGCCCAAACCTAGGCCACTTGCCCTAGGACCAGCCGCTTACAGGATAGGGGCACAAGCCACTCGAGCTGGCGCTTCTCTTCCGTGATGACCAAGGACTCAGCCAGCTTAGAGCCGGCTTCCGCGCACTCCATGGACTCCCTATAGTCACCGGTGATGGTAATGATGCCCTTGGGATCTGGAATCTTCATCTTCAGGTAGGCATAATGAGGGACCGCCATGAACGTGGCTAAGCACCGGGCGTCCCAGGAGGGCATGATAGGGACTGCTCAGGTCCACCACCTCGAACTAGACCGGCTCGCAGCAGAAATTGTGCGAGTCCCCGAACATCATGTCTAGTCGGACCTTGACGATCCAAGAGTGGGAGAGACCCAGCACAATGTCGTGGAAGGTCGCCCCGCTGGGCTGCAGCTACTTTTTCTTGAGGCAGTGCTTGGTCACGGTGTCGTGGTAGAGGATGTTGATGCTACTGTCGCCACTGATGAGCACCCGTGTGAAGTGTCAGGCGTGCTTCTCGGAGATGAAGACGGGGTCAAGGACCAGAGCATTGCCACCCAGCATGGGCATCACAGCCAGGTGGTCCTCCTAGCTCCACGTGACCAGCTTCTCAGACCAATGCATGAATTGAGGCACGACGAGGATGATAGCATTCACCTCACGTGATTCCCGACACTGGTTGTGCTTGTCGTTCATCTCATTGGTGAAGACGGTGTAGGAAGCCTCTGGGCATGGGAAGTCGTTGAGGAGTCGGCTAGCGGCCAGAGCCGGTGCCGGAGCGGCTAGTGGAGGCGGCGGTGATGGGGGAGGTGGGGGCCTTCCTCGCCTTGCGTTAAGCGTTTCGTCCAGATGCGGTTCTGGGTGGGCTGCCTGGATGGCTTCGCGCCACTATGGTGCTTGCATTGGGATTCCATCATCCGCTCGAAGGTAAGCTTAGGCAACCAAGTGCCTTTGTCAGTCCGCTGCTGCCCTGCTCGGCAGGTGGCTCTTCCTTGACGGTCGCGACCTGCTGGCTGTCGTAGCGGGAGTCCACCTGCTCGCCCCTGCACTTGTTGTTGTTCTATAGCCAGCTACTGTCACCGGCAGGACGGGGGTCGGCCTGTGGTGCCGGCACTGCTTTGCCTGACGCGTCCAGCTGCACCTAGATCTTCATCACGAACTCGAGCGCGGCCATGGTGGCCGGGTCGGAGCTTGTGCTTGAGCATGGTGCCATCCCGACAGCCATCGATAAAGCACTGGATGGCTTGCAGCTCATGGACCCCTTCACAGTCGTTGCGTAGCTCGGTCCAGCATGTGAGGTAGTCGCGCAGGGATTCATCGTGGCCTTGGACGCACATGGCAAGCTGGCGGGGCCGGCTTTGCCGCTTGTACATGCCGATGAAGTTGCACATGAATGCCTCCTCAAAGTCCAGCTAGGTGTTGATGTTGTCGGCCTTCAGGCTATTCAACCACGTCCAGGCGGAGCCTTGTAGCATGAGAGGGACGAAGTGCACTACCACACACTTTTTGCCGTCGGCGATGCCGATGGCCGGGGTGTAGTCAGTTAGCCAATTGTCCGGCTTGGCGACTCTTTTGTTATTGGTGGTGTCACGTGGGAGCGCGAAACCTTTCGGGAAAGGCACGCCTCGAATGCGCGGGCAGAGATAGGCCGGCCCAACCGCGCTTTCTTCCTCCAACTAGAGGGAGCAGGCTAGTCGGTCAAAGCAGTGGCGAGTGTCATCCTCAGCAGGGGATCATGGGGTCCAAGCCGATCGGCCGCCGGGCCAACGGAGGCTTGCCGCTCCCAGCGTGCGGTAGGAGCCGGCTGGGGGGCGACGATCTGGATCGGCCGGCTCCTCGAGCCGGTTGGTGACGGCAGGCGTGTCCTGCTGGCGCCCCCCCCCCCCCCCCCCCCCCCCCCCCCCCCCCCCCCCCCCCCCCCCCCCCCCCCCTCGGCTGCCGTGAGAACGCCCTCTGTGGTTGGATCCGTGCGGAGAGGAGGCTTGGGCAGTATGCCAGGGACGATCGGCCAGCTGCGCGTCACCGGCCCGCCGCGGAAACTCCAAATCAGCAGGGTCCCACTCAAAGCGTTCTTGCGGGCGGTTGGCGGCAGACACGAGCTTGCGGACCCGCTGCTCCTGTCAGGCCTCGCCCTCCAAGTTATCGAGCTCGGCCATGGCCGCTTTTGCCGCCCTCAGGTTCTGGGTCAGCGTAGCGTAGACCGGTCGGTTGGCGCCGAATAGGTGGCAATGTCGCCACCACGGCGCCGCACATCACCCTGCCGGTTAGGTTCGATGCCGTGGGCGGTGTTGTACTCGCGTTGGGCGGCCTCTAGCAGGCATTGCGTGATGGCCAGCTCCATGGCCCCGATGAGGATGAGCTTGCGGGATGCCTCCAGCTCGGCCGCGGCCACCACCTGATCGGTGCCCGGTGCAATGGGGCATGCAAGTTCTGCAGCGTCGCCAGCAGGGGTCAGATTGGCCGACCCCAGCTGCCGCCGCAGTAGCGGCCTCGTCCGCATGCTGACACGACCGATGTTGGCGTTGGAGCCAGTAGTGAGCACCTCCACGCGGATGCAGGGGCTGATGACATTGTTGGAGATGCTGCTGACACAGGAAGGAAGGTCGGTGACAGTGAGCACCCCGCTAGGGTACTCGTCAGGGATGAGCGCGACGGCGACGCGCAGCCCGCCGAAGGGGGCGATGGTGCTGCCAGCCAGGCTAGCGACGCCAAGCGTTGTGCGGGAGCCGATGCCATCAACCACACCAGGCGCACTGAGAAATCTGTGCACGATGCGCTCCCCGGTGGGAATGAAGGGTCTTGTCCGGAATGAAACTCCGGTCGACGCCGTGGACGGCCGCACGGTGGGTGCCAACTGTTGTGGTATTCTCACGGCAGATTCCATGGGTAGACTTACCGAATGTGGTTGGGGCCGAAGAGTGTCGGAGGGTTCCAGAGGCAAGATCGGGGACAAGCGGAGAGGGGCTTGCGATGTACCCATATTCGGGGCCCTCCAGGGAGGTAAAACCCCTAGTCCTGCTGGATCTACTAGATGGATCTCACAAGGTGAATACAGGGCGCTCCTAGAGCCGTTTGAGGGGAGGAAGAAGAGCTAGCTCTCTCCTTCCCCTGGTTATGTGTGTGTGTGTGTGTAAAAAGAAGCCTCCCCCTACATGGAGGACTCCTGGGGGTCATATCGGCCGGTCCCCGAGGTTACAACAGTAATGTTACATGGATGCGGGGCCCTGTTGTCATCGTTTGGAGCCGGCCGCGCGGCCCACTGGCTGTCGGGTCAGCCAGGTGCGAGTCTCATGGGAGGTGGGACACTATGGCACGTCGTTGCCTGCATCACGGAGTGGCGCACTCCGACTTGCTACATGACGGCATTGACTCGCCGCCGCTGACTCCGGGACGTGGCCGCGGGGTGCACTGTAGCCATGCCTGCCTTGGTCGGGGCGACAGGAGCACTATAGCCATGTCTGCTCGTCGTAGGAGGGGGCTGTCCGGTCGTCTGGTCGGTCTAAGCAGGAGCTGGCCCGGCCGGATCAAACCTTGGTGCCATGCCCAGTCGGCCGTAGCCGGATGGACGGCTGGCGGGGTGCTTGTCGCCCTGTTGTTTTTGGAAGATTGCCAGGCCTGGATTTTCCTACCCGAGGTCGCCCCCCCGACACCGCCCTTTGCGATGCTTCACCGAGAGAAGGGCGATTAGGTTTCTGGGGGAGCATTTCAGACACGACTGCTTGGAGTTGTTCTTCTATGTCCTCGACCTCGACTTACACATGGGTGAAAACTCCAAAGCCACCAAGAAGAAGGCTACCGAGGATGCTACTGCCGCCGCCACGACTCTAACCTGGCCAACTCGAGGGTATAATCTCTTTAGCCCTCTTTCTGATTATTTCTATGAGGCCATACTGGTTGTCTCCATAGATATATCTGATGTGTGCGTAGTGCCTACTTACATGTTTAGATAGTGTCAATGTCATGTTCATAATTTTTTTTGGATTAAATCAATCGGAAAATTGCTAATTTATCCAACAATCCAAAAACCTATTTTTGTATGCAAATTTTTGAATCATGGCTTCGATGCAACATTGAAATGAAACCTGTTTACGGGTATGCACTTTAAGCATTGGCAAATCGAAACTAACTTGTGGGTCATATCGTTGAATGTGTTATGGGTCATTGGTGGCAGTCCCGAAGGAGCGATTGCTCCTGAATAGTAGAAGGCGTTTAAGGAGGCCACCATCATCTTTGTCGGACACGTTTTGAGTGTGATCAAAGACAATCTAGTTGACACAACTTTACATATGCGGGTTGCCAAGAGCTTGTGGGATGCCCTCGAAGCTATGTTCGGCGGGACTAATGTCTGAAGCGAGATATATGTCATGGAGTGGCTCCATGACTACAGGTTGTTTGAGAACCATCTTGTATTGTACGAAGCTCGTGAGGAACAATGCATCGCAAAGGATCTCGAACTCCTTAAGTGTGAGTTATCGGACAAGTTTATCACGGGATGCATAGTTGCTAAACTCCCTCCTTCCTAGATGAGCTTTACTACTACTCTGAAACATCGAAGACTTGAGTTCTCCGTAGAGGAAGTCATCGGTTATCTCAGTGTTGAAGAGAATTCGGGAGCAAATGACTCACATGCTAAGATGACTGATGGACGTTCTAGCACCAACATGGTGTAGAAGAATTTTCACAATTTCGAGAAAACGAACTCGGTCCAGCATAATACCATCTTCAGAAAGAAGGGTAAGAAGAAGAACAAAAAAGACAAAAAAGATGATTTTCTACAGTAGCGATGGGGATGGCCACTAGGCCTCCAAGTGCCGGCAGAAGTGCAAGAAGCCAGGACAAAAACTCTGAGTCTATCAACGTGACCATGAACAACAATGATAATGGGGCATCTGGACATGATAATTTATTTATTGTATTGTCTGTTTGTTAGTCTACAGATTTGTGGGTTGATACAGGTGCAAATATTCATGTGCATGCAGATATTTCATCATTCTCTTTTTACTAGGATACACGAGACAGCTTCGCACTGAAGGGAAATGGCGCAAGTGTTTTTGTTCATGGTGTTGGCGCAGTGGATCTAAAGTTTACTTGAGAAGGATCGTTCAGCTAAAGAACATGTATCACCTCCCCGCTATCAAATAGAATCTCGTTAGTGCCTTCCTTCTCTGTAAAGAATGGTCTAAGTTGGTCTTCGCATCAAATAAATCAGTCATGTCGAAATATGAAAGACAATTTGAGAGTATCTCAATTGATCTTAGTTGTGCCTTCGAACTTTTGAAACCGCACACTAGGATCTTATGGAATTAGAGAAGGTTCATGGTCTGAATATCCAAGCTGACTTAAGATGTTCTAAAACATAATGGGATTGCACAAGTGTAATCTCACCCTCATTATCCCTTGATAGCTTAATGTTTACGATACCATCAACCACACCAAGGTCTTTCATATTAAAGTTACGAGTTAGAACATGCTTAACTTCCTCATTGACTTTGAAGTTGGTCCCAAATATTAATGTCATCAACATACAAGCACAATATACTCCTTCATATTTGAGGCGTGCAGTGCAAGAAACATCGGCACCTGACGTGGAATGCGACATGCCCACTATCTGGCATGGTGGATGAGGATGCATTTCATGCAGTAATAAGACGTGAGAATGCAACCATACTTTGAGATTCTATGCAAGATGTCTAGCCTATACCAAAGAAAGAACAAATTCAGTATATCAAAGAAAAATGGGTGTTCAATTGTTTGGGGCTTCATTCAAGTGACGTTTGTGATATGATTATCATGCTAATATGGAGAATTTAGAGTCTTCAGAATTACTTGGTTCATGGAAAAGGAATTCCCATGTTGAAGTTTCAAAGAGTTTCTTGTGTAGCTATCTCGGTTTGGTTCGCAATGTTGAGCACCTTACCACCAAGCAAATTATCAATGGCAAGCCACATGTAGTTGATTTTGAGAAGGTGATGACTGTGAAGGATCCGCCATCAACTCCCCCATGGATGCCGCTACCAGCTGAATGGTTGGTTTAACGGTGGACGGGTCCTTTTCTTCAAAGGGTCGTTTGGTAGGAGCGGGAATCATCTTGAGAAACGGCATGGGTGAGGACATTTTTGCTACTTGGCAGCTGATGTTCTTTTGCAACAATGCTCTAGAAGCAGAAATTCAAGCTATGACAATAGCAATGTCTCTAGCCATTCAATAATCAAGCCTTTCTATTTACGTGCAAACCGACACGATGGGAGTTATATCTTCTATGTCACATGCTTCACTCATCAAATTGTCACATGGTAATCCGGTTAAGGAAATAAAGAGTCTCGTGGTAGATAGGAAGTTTAAACAGAGGAGGGTTTGGGGCATGCAGGTGTGGGTGCACCAAGTCCCTTGCTCGTGTTTTTTCTTTTGGCTTTTGAATTTCAAACTTTCATATTTTTTGAATAAAAAGTTCAAATTAAGTTATGTTTTCATATTCAATATGTTTTGATGAATTTTCGTTATTTTTTGTTTAGTTTCAACTTTTGACACATAGCACGAGTGACCGGTAAAATCACGACTTTAGTACCGCTACAGGCAAAAAAATCGCTTAAAGTTTCACTGCGAAACTTGATACTCGTGTGACGCCCCAAGACCGGAGCTTCAGATGCCTTCCATGTTTCCGAGTGTTGTCTGGTGTTTTGTTTTGATTCTTTGCATCATGTGCATTGCATCATGTCATCATGCCATCATTTTCTCAAAGCCATCTAAAAACTCAACTAAATAAATGTCATGGATCTTTGATCCATTTAAATCGAGGGAACTCACATGGTGATGTCTCTTTATAACATATATCCTCCCACTATTATTAGGGAGCTATAAGTAATATTCCATTCTTTTGGAATCAACCAAAACATACTTGCATTTTTCTCTCTTGCCACCTAATCCCTCTTTTCTAGTCGAAACCCAAGACTAGCTTCTTTCCTTAGATTTTGACCCATTCATTGCTAGTGACATTTTTCTGTCACATAAAAATGTTCTTTCTTTCCCTATTAATCATAAACCATGCCTACACCCTCCCGGTCAATTTGCAACTCATTTGGGTTTGATTTGGTTCGGTTCAAAAATGACTCAAGTTTGAAGTTAATTCAAACTTGGTTTATTTTTCTACCTCTAAAAATGGCCAAAGCAATTTATTCAAATAGTGCATATCTCCAGGAGCTCATTTTAATTCTCATCCTTGCTTCTACCTTCTCCATGCTCTCTGTTTTTTTCTGTATCTATTTCCTGTCTGAAGGAATTGAGAAAAAGGGCAGCAATAGCTCAACAGCAGAGAGCAGGCCCAGCCGCGCGCGGCCTTCTAAGGCCCATCCAGCGCCGGCCCATCTAAACCCTCCAACCCTAGCAGCCCTGGCCCGATCCCCTCCTCCCTTGCATCTTCCCTCATGCCGCTAGAGTCCTCTCGCCCGAACCCATCTTCTCGATCCCCAGGGCCGCCCCCACTTCCCTCGTTCATCTCCTCCCTCGCCCTCTCCATCGTCCCTTGCGCCGCCTTCCCCATCCTCTCGCAGCCTCCCGCACGCCTCCCTCAGCAGAGCAGGAGCACCGACGCTCGCCGTCCTCCACGAGCAGTCGCGCCCCGCCATGGTCGCGGCCCCTGCCGGCCTCTCCTTCCTCGCCGACCCTGTGTCACCTTGTGCACATCGCCCTTGCTCCTCCACGCGCCGGCGACCAGCCACCTGCGCGCCCGACGCTGCCCCGCCTCCAAGTTCGCGTCGCCCAACCGGACCATCTCCGCCTTCGCCTCCTGCTACCGGAGCGCCGCCGTACGTCGCCGCTGCGCCATTGCACGGCGCCACCAGCAACCTCCCGCCTCGCCTGCCTCCTGTGTCCATCGCCATTGCGGCCTCAACCTCCATGGACGGGGCTGTCCCCAGCAGGAGGCTGTCTCCCTCACCTCCTACGCCATCTTCCCTCGCACCGGCCGCTACCTTGCCTCCGACCGGATCCGTCTTCACTGCTGTCCCGGAGCACTGTGCCCGTGATCCCCTGCTCTGGCAAGCCCCTGCTGCTGCCTCCATCGAAGGCTGCCAAGGTCATCTGCTTGGCCCCGATGACTTTTGACTCATGTGCACGCCCCGCGTCATGCACCTCCACTTGTTGTCGCTGTTAACGTCAAGTTCGACCCCGAACAGGGAATAACGCTAAGTAGCAGGTCAACAAGGACCGCCCAGTTTGTCTTCTGCCGTCTCCGGAATTGCCAAGTCCCCCGACGACAAGTTCTTCTCTGAACGTGTACGACTACAGCCGGTGTGCAATTTTGTCAAGTCCGACTGCGACAAGCGACTACACGATGAGACGCCAAGTACCACTACACCCTGAGACCTCGGATCCGTCAAGTCCAACTACAACTGTGTACAACTATCGGCTACCCCAAACGACTATGAAACGTGAACCTCGACTTCCCCTCCAAAACGTGTCCCGCTACCGATGGCTCGAACATCTTCGAAACATGTACCGTCGACCCTCGAAGACCCCGTGGACGTCAAGTTCCATGCCATGACCGCGAACATCTATGGACATGAACCACTACTTCCCTCGACGCCCTGAGAACATCTACTTACCCTACACCGCATCGAACTCGATCCCCTCCGATAAGGCACGCTTCGAAGGTATAACCCCGAGTCGACCACCCATGTACAAATGCATGTGTAGTTTGAGATGCATGTTTGGATGTTGTATCCTCCCGTGATCGTTAGATGTTTCCCTAGCTTGGCACCGTCGCCGACCCGTGGGAAACTCGTTATCCGAGATCACCCCACCATTCATCGCATGACACGCTCCCGTCACACTTGTTCTTTTCCACCGGCATCTCAATCGAGTTTCCGGAAACGAAACATTGCCGTGGCACCGTTTCCGTTATCGTCGCCGTGGCCCTCTTTCATTTCTGCCACGATGACAAATGCTTCTTAATATGCTCTTATCAACATTTTCATAAATATTGCATAAAACATGCATGTCATCCGCATCATGTTAAATAACATTTAAATGTTTAAAATTGTTGTTGCACCAAATTGATAATTGCATATGGGGATTTACCGGATTTGTTGTTTGCTATATCCGGCCCCATTTAAATTGTTTAGATGGTATAATTTTGTTATGTTTCACCTCTTGACATGCTTAACAACATTTAATATTGGTGAGTTCATAACCGGGAGAGAACTAAATAATTGTCATGGTGTTTCGTCAATATGCAACGGAGTTGCATATTGAGCTCCACTTAATTTGTAGTATTGTTTGTGCACTTTACCATGCCATGCATATTTAAAACCGGACATGCATCATACTTGGTTTTGCATCATGCCATGTTATGTGTTGGTTGTTTACTATGTTGTGTGCTTCTTTCCGGTGTTGCTTCTTCGGGTTGGTTCCGATAACGTCGCGTTTGTGAGGACCCGTTCGACTACGTCTGTTTTTCTTCTTCATGGACTCGTTCTTCTTCCTTGCGGGATCTCAGGCAATAAGACCATACCCTCGAAATCACTTCTATCTTTGCTTGCTAGTTGCTCGCTCTTTTGCTATGCCTATGATGCAATACCTACCACTTGCTTATCATGCCTCCCATATTGTTGAACCAAGCCTCTAACCCACCTTGTCCTAGCAAACCGTTGTTTGGCTATGTTACCGCTTTGCTCAGCCCCTCTTATAGCGTTGTTAGTTGCAGGTGAAGATTGAAGTTTGTTCCTTGTTGGAACATGGAGATGTTGTTCCTTGTTGGAACATGTTTACTTGTTGGGATATCACAATATCTCTTATCCAATTAATGCATCTATATACTTGGTAAAGGGTGGAAGGCTCGGCCTTATGCCTGGTGTTTTGTTCCACTCTTGCCGCCCTAGTTTCTGTCATATCGGTGTTATGTTCCCGGATTTTGCGTTCCTTACGCGGTTGGGTTATAATGGGAACCCCTTGACAGTTCGCCTTGAATAAAACTCCTCCAGCAATGCCCAACATTGGTTTTAGCATTCGCCACCTAGCCTTTTCTTTCCCTTGAGTAGGCCTACCCAAGGGTCAAATTTATTTTAACCCCCCTGGGCCAGTGCTCCTCTGAGTGTTGGTCCGACCGAGTAGACTGCAAGGCCACCTCGGGGCAACTTGAGGGTTGGTTTTACTCGTAGGATGTCTCATCTGAGTGTGCCCTGAGAACGAGATATGTGCAGGTCCTATCGGTATTTGTGGCACATTCGGGCAGTGTTGCTGGACTTGTTTTACCATTGTCGAGGATGTCTTGTAACCGGGATTCCGAGTCTGATTGGGTCTTCCCACTAGAAGGAATATCCTTCATTGACAGTGAGAGCTTGTGATGGGCTAAGTTGGGACACCCCTGCAGGGATTTGAACTTTCGAAAGCCGTGCCCGTGGTTATGGGCAGATGGGAATTTGTTAATGTCCGGTTGTAGAAAACCTGAAGTTCATCTTAAATAAAATACATCAACCGCGTGTGTAACCGTGATGGTCACTTCCCGGCGGAGTCCGGGAAGTGAACACGGTGTTGGCGTTATGTTTGACGTAGGTTGTTCTAGGATCACTTCTTGATCATAGTTTCTCGACCGTGCTTTGCCTTCTCTTCTCGCTCTCATTTGCGTATGTTAGCCACCATATATGCTAGTCGCTTGCTACAGCTCCACCTTATACATTTTACCCTACCTATAAGCTTAAATAGTCTTGATCGTGAGGGTGTAAGATTGCTGAGTCCCCATGACTCACAGATACTTCCAAAACCAGTTTGCAGGTGCCGATGTTACCAAGCAGGTGACGCAACCAATCTCAAGGAGGAGCTCGATGAAGATCTTGTCCTTTGTGTTGTTTCGTTCTAGTTTATCAGTAGTGGAGCCCAGTTGGGGTCGATCGAGGATCTGTGTAGCATTTGGGGTAGTCTTCTTTTATTTTGGTTCCGTAGTCGGACCTTGATTGTATCTGGATGATGTAATGCTTTATTCATGTAATTGTGTGAAGTGGCGATTGTAAGCCAACGATGTTTCTCTTTCCCTTTATGTATTACATGGGTTGTGTGAAGATTACCTCACTTGCTACATTGCTTTCAATGCGGTTATGCCTCTAGGTCGTGCTTCGACACGTGGGAGATATAGCCACATCGAGGGCGTTACAAGTTGGTAATCAGAGCCTTCCGCGACCTTAGGAGTCCCCTTGCTTGATCGAATTGTTGGCGTTGTTGAGTCTGGAAAAATGTTTTGAGTCATTTAGGATTATATATATCCGAGAGTAGGACTTCTTTTTACTCCTCAGTCCCTTCGTCGCTCTGGTGAGGCATCTTGACATAGAGTTTTGACTCTTCTCTTCTCAAATTTCACTAAAAAAAATTTAGGATCACGCGGGTATCTTGGAATCGTTCCGATGGTTTTGTGACGAGAACATTGTTCTTGGTGCCTCCTGTCATTTAGGGGTTGTGGCAGTGTCCCGGGGAGTTGAGCTCCAAGGTGTTGTCGTCACAATTTTATCGTTGCAGTTCTGGAATACCTGAGATTAGATTCTCCGACATCGAAAAACTCTTTTATGCAGTTGTTGGTGAGATAACCTCGACGCCACCCAGTACTGGGGCGGGAGTTCGGGAGTATTGCCATAACTCGTATAACGGATGCTTTTCGAAGGTTGATGTAGATGATTTCCGAAGGTTTCTTGGTTATGTGTTGAAGGATGGATACAGCTGGATGTAGGATTTGCTAGTTTTGGGTGAGATATTATGCTTCCCCTATATCCCCAACACCTGATTGCATAACCGGAAAGTTTCGGGAGTTTATAAGTGGGAATTCAAGTAGCTCTTAGGATATCTTTCCGTCAGATGTATATGAAATTGGTGTTCGACGTCTAGTGGTCCACCTATTCACGGTTGGTTTTACAGTGGTGTCGTTGTGTCTTAAAGAGTCCTTGGCTATGCCGACTCGGGGACGCTTCGTATGTCATGTGCACTGCCTTGTACATGATGGTGCTATACGATCGAGCCCGTGTAGGCCCCACCACGAAAACTTCGGACGAAATCTCTATCATATGTTTGTTCCGGCTTATTCTGGAAGCCAATCATTTGTTTTTTGTTTTGAGTTGTGGTATTCGAGTTGCTTCAATGTCAAGTGTTGATTCCATACCTGTTCCTAAGCGGTGTTCTCATACTCCAGTGTGAATACTAATCCTTCTTGATCATCGAGATTGTCTTGCCAATCCTTTTTCAACCGGTGTGTTTTCTCTTCAAGTGGATCCGATCATTTCAACTTCCGCAAGATCAATTATCACTTCTTCTCAACGGTGTTTGTTTCATCCGTCTCCAAGTTGCCTTTGTTTTTCCCGCCCACCCACCCTTTTCCTTCAAGGACTCAGATTTCTGAATCAAGTATCCATTTTATTCATGTGAAGTCGCTCCATTCTTTTCCGTCAATATTCTTATCCGGTGATTCTCATGAAGATCCTAACGGAACCTCAAGTTCATCATTATTCATTCTCTTTCTTCTCCGGTGGGACCAATTCAAGCTTTGTGGATCATATCCTTTTCCTTGTTTCAAATACCCTCTCATGCTGGTGCACCTCATAATCATTCCATGCTCGCTATTCTATTGTTCCGGAGTGCTCAAGATATCTCGAAGATTCGTGTTTCCACTCTACATTCATTCAAGATCTTTCGAGGATGTTACCTCATTCAAGCCATTTAATTCAACCGGTGCATTCTCTCTTTGAAATCATCAACGGTGTTTCTTTTGAGTGGGCCCTAACCCACAGGTCTTTTCCCAAGATCTTACCTGACTCTTCTTATTTTTCCGGAGCTTCTCAAATTCTTTTCTAAAGTTTGACGTAAGAATGATTTATCATCAGTCAAATGTCTTTCTCCAAGATCTTTCAAATTATTTTCATAGTTGGCTCAACCTTTCCATTCTTCATTTTGGTGTGCCTCAATAATTCTTGGTGGTGTTTCTCGTCGTCATTCTCAACATTTGAAGACCGAAGAAGAGTTTTACCTCCATATCTTATACGTTTTCTCAGAGATTCGGGGTTCTAGTTCGAGGCCATCCTCTCATAATTGTTTTGATTGTGAGAATTCTTTTCACCTATCTGGAGCAATTCAAGAGTCTACTCAGTTTGATTATCCGGAGCCCATCATCTAAGATTTGTTCGTTCTCAGCTTTCAGTTCTTTTTCTCTAAATCTTACCGGTGCATCGCTCATATATTCTCTATTCAGTTCATGATCACTTCGTTCACTTGTATCTAAATACTCTCAAGTATCTTCATTCGTTTTCCAATTCTACCCAGTGATTTGTGCCTTTGCTACTTTCATTTTCAATTCATACGGTGGTTTGTTCAAGATTTTTTCTTCTTTCTTATCATATCAATTTATTCGTTGTTTCAATCATACCGGTGGTTCGTTGAAGACCTTCTCAAGTTTGCGCTATATCTATCTTAATCCTTTCTACAAGAATAAGTTGTATTCAATCCATTATTTGTCATCAATTTAATTGGTGAAGGATAAGCATAATGTAATTTTTATTCTTGTTTCATCGAGTTAATTCAATTCTTTATTCTGGAGGTTCATCGAAAAATTCTTGGTTTCTTTTTCTCATCTTTCTTTTCCGGAGTTCCAAGCTCTCTTAATTATATCGTCGTGAAGATCCATATAATCATCGCAAGGCTTCACCTTGTGTTTTCAACTCCTCTTTCTTTTCGTCTGATCATTCTTTTATTACCGGAGTTCTTCATGGAGGCTCTACATGTTGGTTCATCAAAGAATTAATTACTTTTCGAAGTGTTAATTGATATTTTTCTGAGGAGTTCAAGCATTCTTCAACTTGCAATCTGGAGTGCAATTCTTTCTACCATATCATTGGAGGTGGTATTATGTCATTCTTGATAATTTGAGTTCATGTTTCATGATTCACATGGTGTTAAGAATGAGGTATTTTAAATCCACCAATCTCTTCATTCGAGTTAACTTGGGTTATTTTTCACCTAAAGCTTTCCCTAAGGATTTTGCTAATTATGGTGCTTATAAACGACCCTAGTCTTCATTTATCCTCCCGGTGAGATAAGTTTCTCATCTTCTTGTTCATATCAATCCAATCTTGTTTTTCGTGAGTGGCAGGTTGTCACCTCATAATTTGAGATGTATTCCATAAGACCGTATCAAGATTATTATTTTCGTTGTTGGTTTTCCAACAACTCCGTTCTAGCATTTGTTGTTAGCGTGCTCTCTCAAGATCTTGTTTCACTTTGTTCATTCCATTCCATTCTTACTTTTGTTCTGGAGGCATTGTGATGTTGCTCTCTTCAACCCATCTTCTTGTTTTGTCAGGTTCATGTTCTTTTCTTGGTTTATCCATTTAACCAGAGTGTTGTGTCCTTTTGTCAAGTCCTTTTTCATCCTATCAAGTCTTGCATATCTTTTCTACCGGAGTGCTTTCAACTTCGTTCATCGTCGTTGCTTTCTTTCTTTCAAGTTGTTCAACTTTTCAAGGTTCTTTGGTTTCACTCGTTTGTCAGATAAGCAACTTAGTTTTACCTCTACTCTTTCTCTTCCGTTTTCCCTCCGGTGCCATTCTAGATCTCGGGACGAGATCCTCTCGTAGTGGTGGAGTGTTGTGACGCCCCAAGACCGGAGCTTCAGATGCCTTCCATGTTTCCGAGTGTTGTCGGGTGTTATTTTTGGTTCGTTGCATCATGTGCATTGCATCATGTCATCATGCCATCATTTTCTCAAAGCCATCTAAAAACTCAACTAAATAAATGGCATGGATCTTTGATCCATTTAAATCGTGGGAACTCACATGGTGATGTCTCTTTATAACATATATCCTCCCACTATTATTAGGGAGCTATAAGTAATATTCCATTCTTTTGGAATCAACCAAAACATACTTGCATTTTTCTCTCTTGCCACCTAATCCCTCTTTTCTAGTCGAAACCCAATCACTAGCTTCTTTCCTTTGATTTTGACCCATTCGTTGCTAGTGACATTTTTCTGTCACATAAAAATGTTCTTTCTTTCCCTATTAATCATAAACCATGCCTACACCCTCCCGGTCAATTTGCAACTCATTTGGGTTTGATTTGGTTCGGTTCAAAAATGACTCAAGTTTGAAGTTAATTCAAACTTGGTTTATTTTTCTACCTCTAAAAATGGCCAAAGCAATTTATTCAAATAGTGCATATCTCCAGGAGCTCCTTTTAATTCTCATCCTTGCTTCTACCTTCTCCATGCTCTCTGTTTTTTTCTGTATCTATTTCATGTCTGAAGGAATTGAGAAAAAGGGCAGCAGCAGCTCAGCAGCAGAGAGCAGGCCCAGCCGCGCGCAGCCTTCTAAGGCCCGTCCAGCGCCGGCCCATCTAAACCCTCCAACCCTAGCACCCCTGGCCCGATCCCCTCCTCCCTCGCATCTTCCCTCGCGCCGCCAGAGTCCTCTCGCCCGAACCCATCTTCTCGATCCCCAGGGCTGCCCCCACTTCCCTCGTTCATCTCCTCCCTCGCCCTCTCCCTCATCCCTTGCGCCGCCTTCCCCATCCTCTCGCAGCCTCCCTCGCACCTCCCTCAGCAGAGCAGGAGCACCGGCGCTCGCTGTCCTCCACGAGCAGTCGCGCCCCACCATGGCCGCGCCCCCAGCCGGCCTCTCCTTCCTCGCCGACCCTGTGTCACCTCGTCCACATCGCCCTTGCTCCTCCACGCGCCGGCGACCAGCCACCTGCGCGCCCGACGCCGCCTCGCCTCCAAGTTCATGTCGCCCAACCGGACCATCTCCGCCTTCACCTCCTGCTACCGGAGCGCCACCGTATGTCGCCGCTGCGCCGTTGCACGGCGCCACCAGCAACCTCCCGCCTCGCCTTCCTCCTATGTCCATCGCCATTGCGGCCTCAACCTCCATCGACGGGGCTGTCCCCAGCAGCAGGCTGTCTCCCTCACCTCCTACGCCGTCTTCCCTCGCACCGGCCGCTACCTTGCCTCTGACCGGATCCGTCTTCACTGGTATCCCGGAGCACTGTGCCCGTGATCCCCTGCTCCGGCAAGCCCCTACTGCTGCCTCCATTGAAGGCTGCCAAGGTCATCTGCTTGGCCCCGATGACTTTTGACTCATGTGCACGCCCCGCGTCATGCACCTCCACTTGTTGTCGTTGTTAACGTCAAGTTCGACCCCGAACAGGGAATAACGCTAAGTACCAGGTCAACAAGGACCGCCCAGTTTGTCTTCTGCCGTCTCTGGAATTGCCAAGTCCCCCGACGACAAGTTCTTCTCCGAACGTGTACGACTACAGCCGGTGTGCAATTTTGTCAAGTCCGACTGCGACAAGCGACTACACAATGAGACGCCAAGTACCACTACACCCTGAGACCTCGGATCCGTCAAGTCCAACTATGACTGTGTACAACTATCGGCTACCCCAAACGACTATGAAACGTGAACCTCGACTTCCCCTTCAAAACGTGTCCCGCTACTGATGGCTTGAACATCTTCGAAACATGTACCGTCGACCCTTGAAGACCCCGTGGACGTCAAGTTCCATGCCATGACCGCGAACATCTATGGACATGAACCACTACTTCCCTCGATGCCCCGAGAACATCTAATTCCCCTACACCGCATCGAACTCGAACCCCTCCGATAAGGCACGCTTCAAAGGTATAACCCCGAGTCGACCACCCATGTACGAATGCATGTGTAGTTTGAGATGCATGTTTGGATGTTGTATCCTCCCATGATCGTTAGATGTTTCCCTCGCTTGGCACCGTCGTCGACCCGTGGGAACTCGTTATCCGAGATCATCCCACCGTTCATCGCATGACACGCTCCCGTCACACTTGTTCTTTTCCACCAGCATCTCAATCGAGTTTCCGGAAACAGAACGTTGCCATGGCACCGTTTCCGTTATCGTCGTCGTGGCCCCTTTTCATTTCTGCCACGATGACAAATGCTTCTTAATATGCTCTTATCAACATTTTCATAAATATTGCATAAAACGTCCATGTCATCCGCATCATGTTAAATGACATTTAAATGTTTAAAATTGTTGTTGCACCAAATTGATAATTGCATATGGGGATTTACCGGATTTGTTGTTTGCTATATCCGGCCCCATTTAAATTGTTTAGATGGTATAATTTTGTTATGTTTCACCTCTTGACATGCTTAACAACATTTAATATTGGTGAGTTCATAACCGGAAGAGAACTAAATAATTGTCGTGGTGTTTCGGGTTGGTTCCGATAACGTCGCGTTTGTGAGGACCCGTTCGACTACGTCTGTTTGTCTTCTTCATGGACTCGTTCTTCTTCCTTGCGGGATCTCAGGCAAGATGACCATACCCTCGAAATCACTTCTATCTTTGCTTGCTAGTTGCTCGCTCTTTTGCTATGCCTATGATGCAATACCTACCACTTGCTTATCATGCCTCCCATATTGTTGAACCAAGCCTCTAACCCACCTTGTCCTAGCAAACCGTTGTTTGGCTATGTTACCGCTTTGCTCAGCCCCTCTTATAGCGTTGTTAGTTGTAGGTGAAGATTGAAGTTTGTTCCTTGTTGGAACATGGAGATGTTGTTCCTTGTTGGAACATGTTTACTTGTTGGGATATCACAATATCTCTTATCCAATTAATGCATCTATATACTTGGTAAAGGGTGGAAGGCTCGGCCTTATGCCTGGTGTTTTGTTCCACTCTTGCCGCCCTAGTTTCCGTCATATCGGTGTAATGTTCCCGGATTTTGCGTTCCTTACGCGGTTGGGTTATAATGGGAACCCCTTGACAGTTCGCCTTGAATAAAACTCCTCCAGCAATGCCCAACATTGGTTTTACCATTCACCACCTAGCCTTTTCTTTCCCTTGGGTAGGCCTGCCCAAGGGTCATCTTTATTTTAACCCCCCTGGGCCAGTGCTCCTCTGAGTGTTGGTCCGACCGAGTAGACTGCGGGGCCACCTCGGGGCAACTTGAGGGTTGGTTTTACTCGTAGGATGTCTCATCTGAGTGTGCCCTGAGAACGAGATATGTGCAGCTCCTATCGGGATTTGTCGGCACATTCGGGCGGTGTTGCTGGACTTGTTTTACCATTGTCGAGGATGTCTTGTAACCAGGATTCCGAGTCTGATCGAGTCTTCCCGCTAGAAGGAATGTCCTTCATTGACCATGAGAGCTTGTGATGGGCTAAGTTGGGACACCCCTACAGGGATTTGAACTTTCGAAAGCCGTGCCCGCGGTTATGGGCAGATGGGAATTTGTTAATGTCCGGTTGTAGAAAACCTGAAGTTCATCTTAATTAAAATACATCAACCGCGTGTGTAACCGTGATGATCTCTTCTCGGTGGAGTCCGGGAAGTGAACACGGTGTTGGAGTTATGTTTGACGTAGGTTGTTCTAGGATCACTTCTTGATCATAGTTTCTCGACCGTGCTTTGCCTTCTCTTCTCGCTCTCATTTGCGTATGTTAGCCACCATATATGCTAGTCGCTTGCTGCAGCTCCACCTTATACATTTTACCCTACCTATAAGCTTAAATAGTCTTGATCGCGAGGGTGTAAGATTGCTGAGTCCCCATGACTCACAGATACTTCCAAAACCAGTTTGCAGGTGCCAATGTTACCGAGCAGGTGACGCAACCAAGCTCAAGGAGGAGCTCGATGAAGATCTTGTCCTTTGTGTTGTTTCGTTCTAGTTGATCAGTAGTGGTGCCCAGTTGGGGTCGATCGGGGATCTGTGTAGCATTTGGGGTAGTCTTCTTTTATTTTAGTTCCGTAGTCGGACCTTGATTGTATCTGGATGATGTAATGCTTTATTCATGTAATTGTGTGAATTGGCGATTGTAAGCCAATGATGTTTCTCTTTCCCTTTATGTATTACATGGGTTGTGTGAAGATTACCTCACTTGCTACATTGCTTTCAATGCGGTTATGCCTCTAGGTCGTGCTTTGACACGTGGGAGATATAGCCGCATCGAGGGCGTTACAAGTTGGTAATCAGAGCCTTCCCCGACCTTAGGAGTCCCCTTGCTTGATCGAATTGTTGGCGTTGTTGAGTCTGGGAAAATGTTTTGAGTCATTTAGGATTATATATATCCGAGAGTAGGACTTCTTTTTACTCCTCAGTCCCTTCGTCGCTCTGGTGAGGCATCTTGACGTAGAGTTTTGACTCTTCTCTTCTCAAATTTCACTAAAAAAATTTAGGATCACGCGGGTATCTTGGAATTGTTCCGATGGTTTTGTGACGAGAACATTGTTCTTGGTGCCTCCTGTCATTTAGGGGTTGTGGCAGTGTCCCGGGGAGTTGAGATCCGAGGTGTTGTCGTCACAATTTTATCGTTGCAGTTCTGGAATACCTGAGATTAGGTTCGCCGACATCGAAAAACTCTTTTATGTGGTTGTTGGTGAGATAACCTCGACACCACCCAGTACTGGGGCGGGAGTTCGGGAGTATTGCCATAACTCGTATAACGGATGCTTTTTGAAGGTTGATGTAGATGATTTCCGAAGGTTTCTTGGTGATGTGTTGAAGGATGGATACAGCTAGATGTAGGATTTGCTAGTTTTGGGTGAGATATTATGCTTCCCCTGTATCCCCAACACCTGATTGCATAACCGAAAAGTTTTGGGAGTTTATATGTGGGAATTCAAGTAGCTCTTAGGATATCTTTCCGTCAGATGTATGATATGAAATTGGGGTTCGACGTCTAGTGGTCCGCCTATTCACGGTTGGTTTTACAGTGGTCTCGTTGTGTCTTAATGAGTCCTTGGCTATGTCTTTCACAGAATACGTACCTTGACAAGATATTGAAGAAGTTCAAAATGGATCAGTGAAAGAAGGGGTTCTTGCCTGTATTGCAAGGTACGAGATTGAGCACGGCTCAATGCCCGACCACGATAGAAGATAGAGAAAAGATGAGTGTCGTCCCCTATGCCTCGGCCATAGGGTCTATCATGTATGCTATGCTGTGTACCAGACCTGATGTAAAGCTTGCCGTAAGTTTGGTAGGAAGGTACCAAAGTAATCCCTGCATGGAACACTGGACAGCGGTCAAGAATATCCTGAAGTACCTGAAGAGGACTAAGGATATGTTTCTCGTTTATGGAGGTGACGAAGAGCTCGTCGTAAAGGGTTACGTCGATGCTAGCTTCGACACAGATATGGATGAGTCTAAGTCACAAACCGGGTACGTGTATATTTTGAATGGTGGGGCAGTAAGCTGGTGCAGTTGCAAGCAAAGCGTTGTGGCGGGATCTACATGTGAAGCGGAGTACATGGCAGCCTCGGAGACAGCACAAGAGGCAATCTGGGTGAAGGAGTTCATTACCGACCTAGGAGTCATACCCAATGCGTCGGGCCCGATGACTCTCTTCTATGACAACACTGGAGCTATTGCCCTTGCCAAGGAGCCCAGGTTTCACAGGAAGACCAGGCATATCAAGCGTCGCTTCAACTCCATTCGTGAAAGTGTTCAAAATGGAGACATAGATATTTGTAAAGTACATATGGACCTGAATGTGGCAGATCCATTGACTAAACCTCTCCCTAGAGCAAAACATGATCAACACCAGAACTGCATGGGTGTTCAATTCATCACAATGTAACTAGACTATTGACTCTAGTGCAAGTGGGAGACTGTTGGAAATATGCCCTAGAGGCAATAATAAAATGGTTATTATTATATTTCTTTGTTCATGATAATTGTCTATTGTTCATGCTATAATTGTGTTATCCGGAAATCGTAATACATGTGTGAATACATAGACCACAACACGTCCCTAGTGAGCCTCTAGTTGACTAGCTCGTTGATCAAAAGATAGTCATGGTTTCGTGACTATGGACATTGGATGTCATTGATAACGGGATCACATCATTAGCAGAATGATGTGATGGACAAGACCCAATCCTAAGCATAGCTCAAAGATCGTGTAGTTCGTTTGCTATAGCTTTTCCGAATGTCAAGTATCATTTCCTTAGACCATGAGATTGTGAAACTCCCGGATACCGTAGAAGTGCTTTGGGTGTGCCAAACGTCACAACGTAACTGGGTGACTATAAAGGTGCACTACAGGTATCTCCGAAAGTGTATGTTGGGTTGGCACGAATCGAGACTGGGATTTGTCACTCCGCATGACGAAAAGGTATCTCTGGGCCCACTCGGTAATGCATCATCATAATGAGCTCAATGTGACCAAGTGGTTGATCACGGGATCATGCATTACGGTACGAGTAAAGTGACTTGCCGGTAACGAGATTGAACGAGGTACTGGGATATCGACGATCGAGTCTCGCGCAAGTAACGTACCGATTGACAAACGGAGTTGTATACGGATTGATTGACTCCTCGACGTCGTGGTTCATCTGATGAGATCATCAAGGAGCATGTGGGAGCCAACATGGGTATCTAGATCCCGCAGTTGGTTATTGACCGGAGAGTCGTCTCGGTCATGTATGCGTGTCTCCCGAACCCATAGGGTCTACACACTTAAGGTTCGGTGACGCTAGGGTTGTTGAGATATTAGTATACGGTAACCCGAAAGTTGTTCGGAGTCCCGGATGAGATCCCGGACGTCACGAGGAGTTCCGGAATGATCCGGAGGTGAAGATTTATATATAGGAAGTCAAGTTTCGGCCATCGGGAAAGTTTCGGGGGTAAACGGTATTGTACCGGGACCATCGGAAGGGTCCCGAGGGTCCACCGGGTGGGGCCACCTATCACGGAGGGCCCCATGGGCTGAAGTGGGAGGGGAACCAGCCCCTAGTGGGCTGGTGCGCCCCCCTTGGGCCTCCCCCTGCACCTAGGGTTGGAAACCCTAGGGGTGGGGGGCGCCCCACTTGGCTTGGGGGGCAAGCCACCCCCTTGGCCGCCGCCCCCCCTTGGAGATTGGATCTCCTAGGGCCGGTGCCCCCCTAGGGACCCTATATATAGTGGGGGAGAGGGAGGGCAGCCGCACCCTAGCCCCTGGCGCCTCCCTCTCCCTCCCGTGACACTCCTCCCTCTCCCTCCCGTGACACTCATCCCTCTCCCTGAGCTTGGCGAAGCCCTGCCGAGATCACCGTTGCTTCCACCACCACGCCGTCGTGCTGCTGGATCTTCATCAACCTCTCCTTCCCCCTTGCTGGATCAAGTTGGAGGAGACGTCTTCCCAACCGCACGTGTGTTGAACATGGAGGTGTCGTCCGTTCGGCGCTAGGTCATCGGTGATTTGGATCACGACGAGTACGACTCCATCAACCCCGTTCTCTTGAACGCTTCCGCGCGCGATCTACAAGGGTATGTAGATGCACTCCCCTGTCCCTTGTTGCTAGATGACTCCATAGATTGATCTTGGTGATGTGTAGAAAATTTTAAAATTCTGCTACATTCCCCAACAGTGGCATCATGAGCTAGGTCTATGCATAGTTTCTATGCACGAGTTGAACACAAAGCAGTTGTGGGCGTCGATATTGTCAATTTGCTTGCCGTTACTAGTCTTATCTTGATTCGGCGGAATCGTGGGATGAAGCGGCCCGGACCGACCTTACACGTACGCTTACGTGAAACTGGTTCCACCGATTGACATGCACTAGTTGCATAAGGTGGCTGACGGGTGTCTGTCTCTCCCACTTTAGTCGGATCAGATTCGATGAAAAGGTTCCTTATGAAGGGTAAATAGAAATTGGCATATCACGTTGTGGTTTTGGCGTAGGTAAGAAACATTCTTGCTAGAAACCTATAGCAGCCACGTAAAAACTTGCAACAACAATTAGAGGACGTCTAACTTGTTTTTGCAGCATGTGCCGTGTGATGTGATATGGCCAAAAGGATGTGATGAATGATATATGTGATGTATGAGATTGATCATGTTCTTGTAATAGGAATCACGACTTGCATGTCGATGAGTATGACAACCGGCAGGAGCCATAGGAGTTGTCTTTATTTATTTATGACCTGCGTGTCAACATAAACGTCATGTAATTACTTTACTTTATTGCTAAAGTGTTAGCCATAGTAGTAGAAGTAATAGATGACAAGACAACTTCAAGAAGACACGATGATGGAGATCATGATGATGGAGATCATGATGATGGAGATCATGGTGTCATGCCGGTGACAATGATGATCATGGAGCCCCGAAGATGGAGATCAAAAGGAGCAAATGATATTGGCCATATGATGTCACTATTTGATTGCATGTGATGTTTATCATGTTTTACATCTTATTTGCTTAGAACGACGGTAGCTTAAGTAAGATGATCCCTCGTAATAATTTCAAGAAAGTGTTCCCCCTAACTGTGCACCGTTGCGAAGGTTCGTTGTTTTGAAGCACCACGTGATGATCGAGTGTGATAGATTCTAACGTTCGAATAGAACGGGTGTAAGCCAGATTTACACGCGCAATACACTTAGGTTGACTTGACGAGCCTAGCATGTACAGACATGGCCTCGGAACACAGAAGACCGAAAGGTCGAGCATGAGTCGTATAGAAGATACGATCAACACAGAAGACCGATGTTGACTAGTCTGTCTCACGTGATGATCGGACACAGCCTAGTTGACTCGGATCATGTTTCACTTAGATGACTAGAGGGATGTCTATCTGAGTGGGAGTTCATTGAATAATTTGATTAGATGAACTTAATTATCATGAACTTAGTCTAAAATCTTTACACTATGTCTTGTAGATCAAATGGCCCGCGCTAATGTTGCCCTCAACTTCAACGCGTTCCTAGAGAAAACCAAGCTGAAAGATGATGGCAGCAACTATACGGACTGGGTCCGGAACCTGAGCATCATCCTCATAGCTGCCAAGAAAGATTATGTCCTAGAAGCACCGCTAGGTGACGCACCCATCCCAGAGAACCAAGACGTTATGAACGCTTGGCTGTCATGTGCTGATGATTACTCCCTCGTTCAGTGCGGCATGCTTTACAGCTTAGAACCGGGGCTCCAAAAGCGTTTTGAGAGACACGGGGCATATGAGATGTTCGAAGAGCTGAAAATGGTTTTCCAAGCTCATGCCCGGGTCGAGAGATATGAAGTCTCTGACAAGTTCTTCAGTTGTAAGATGGAGGAAAATAGTTCTGTCAGTGAGCACATACTCAAAATGTCTGGGTTGCATAACCTCTTGACTCAGCTGGGAGTTAATATCCCGGATGACGCGGTCATTGACAGAATCCTTCAGTCGCTTCCACCGAGCTACAGGAGCTTTGTGATGAACTTCAATATGCAGGTGATGGAAAAGACCATTCCTGAGGTATATTCAATGCTGAAATCAGCAGAGGTGGAAATCAAAAAGGAACATCAAGTGTTGATGGTGAATAAAACCACTAAGTTCAAGAAAGGCAAGGGTAAGAAGAACTTCAAGAAGGATGGCAAGGGAGTTGCCGCGCCCGGTAAGCAAGCTGTCGGGAAGAAGCCAAAGAATGGACCCAAGCCCGAGACTGGGTGTTTTTATTGCAAGGGAAGTGGTCACTGGAAGCAGAACTACCCCAAATACTTAGCGGACAAGAAGGTCGGCAACACTAAAGGTATATGTGATATACATGTAATTGATGTGTACCTTACTAGTACTCATAGTAGCTCCTGGGTATTAGATATCGGTGCGGTTACTCACATTTGTAACTCAAAGCAGGAGCTGCGGAATAAGCGGAGACTGGCGAAGGACGAGGTGACGATGCGCGTCGGGAATGGTTCCAAGGTTGATGTAATCGCCGTCGGCACACTACCTCTACATTTACCTACCGGATTAGTTTTAAACCTCAATAATTGTTATTTAGTGCCAGCTTTGAGCATGAACATTGTATCAGGATCTCATTTAATTCGAGATGGCTACTCATTTAAATCCGAGAATAATGGTTGTTCTATTTATATGAGAGATATATTTTATGGTCATTGTCGGTGTCAAAACCGGCGGATCTCGGGTAGGGGGTCCCGAACTGTGCGTCAAGGTCGGATGGTAACAGGAGACAAGGGACACGATGTTTTTACCCAGGTTCGGGCCCTCTCGATGGAGGTAATGCCCTACTCCTGCTTGATTAATATTGATGATATGGGTAGTACAAGAGTTGATCTACCACGAGATCAAGGAGGCTAAACCCTAGAAGCTAGCCTATGGTATGATTATTGTATATATTGTATATCTATCGACTAGCCTGGCCTCGGCTTATATAATGCACCGAAGGCCTAGGATAACAAGAGTCCTAGCCGAATACGCTGGTGGGGGGAAGTCTTTGTCTTGATCGCCAAGTCTTGTGGAATCTTCCTTGTATGCGGCAGCCGTTCGAACTGGCCCATGAGTATACGGCCACGGGGGTCCTCGGCCCAATCTAATAGATCGGGAGACGACGTGGTGAGTACCCCCTAGTCCAGGACACCGTCAGTAGCCCCCTGAACCGGTCTTCAAGTTAGGGACGCTCCTCGATTCTTCTGAACTGTTCTTCATCTTTGGTTGCCGGTCTTGAAAACCGGTTCAACAAATCTTCTTTATCTTTGATCTTGAGGATCGTCGAAATGCATTCGACGAGTTTACACGTCGGGTATCTAAGGAGCCCCTTTAAGTTTTCGGCCTTTATCAATGCCTTGTTTATTTTTATGCCACGCCTCGGGTTTGAAGTTGTTCCCGGGAGGCAGTGTCCTCTTGCGTCCGAGCTCTAACACCGGACTACATTCGAGGTATCTTTTGCGGCCGAGCACCAATGCCGGACCGCTTCCGAGCTCCAACGCCGGACTATGTCCAAGCTCCAACGCCGGACAGTGTCCCAGCTCCAACGCCGGACTATATCCGAGGTGTCATATCACCTTGGTTCAAAAAAGTTGAAGGAGTTTAGCCGAGCTTAATGCCGGAAATGCCCTCTATGGAGCCAGCCACTAGCGCCCGAGCTTTATGCCGGACTGCTTCCGAGGTGGTGCACCACCCCGACTATGGGCCGATTTTTTGTCAATATTTTTTATTGGTGCAATTTATTCTCTGCAGAGATATATAGCCAGTAGCCCTCAAGGTGTGTATCGGTCTAAAACCCAAGATGCACATGAAGGATGACATAAGACCGCTGATCCCAGTAGCCGCTGAGACTCAGGTTGATTTGCAAAATCGGCCTGAGGATCAAGTCCTAGCTCGGCAGAATACTTCGGGACACAAAAGCGGCGTGCTTAGTCCTCAAGACTCAGGTTGGGTGCGGCCGACCAACCTGAGGATCAAAATCTCCTCGGAAACTATATTGCACATAAATTTTTCTGCATTGGACAAGCAATGCAGTAGCCCCCGAGACAGTGGTCGGGTGGCAACACCAGATCGGTGGATTGATGTGCCCCTTTAATATTTGTAAATAATAAGCCCGAAGCCCAGTAGCCTTCGAGCCTTAATGCGGGCACGGGTGGCCAAATTAAGGATCAATATCCATAGTAAAATCACAAATTATGTGTAATGACTCTATGTATCCAAGTACTTTACGTCATTAATGCTCAGATCCGCATTGTACCAAACTTTGTTGACCGACCATCGGCTTCCACCTCCTCGGCCAGTAGCCGAGGAGTGTTTGTCCTACTTTATAAAGCCTTTATGAGGGCAAAGATTTACAACAAACAAGGCAATCTGGCCATACGGTTTTATAAACAAAGGTACGCAGAGAGATATGTTATATTACTGTTTAACAGTAGAAATGTATTCCAAAGAAAATAGTCCCACTATCGGTTCCTTTCTTTGGGTTGTCATGCTAAGCATGATCATGAAACCTCAGCTCGAATGTAAGAGCAAAATATCGAGGATTTAGTTTGGAAGGCCAGTTAATAGCCCCCGGTAGTGTTCGGCGACAGTCGAGGTCGAGCCGTAAACACTTCGGCCAATGTTATGAATGGCCCGTCATAGTCATTGGATCGTTGACCAGTTTACGCTTATTGTGACAGTCAGTTTTCAGCTTTCTCCACTAAGGTGCTTAACCATGTGAGCTGGAAGCACAATCGTAGTGGTTCTCCCTTTGCACGCCTAGCCGAGCAAAACGGAACGTAGGAAGCAAGTGCAGGAGCCGGGCAACCCAACTATTGACCGAAGACACAATTCGAAACCGATGCATATATAGCAATATCTGAGAATATTTTTGCCGAATCCCTAAAGGTGTCCGGCGTTGCACTGCGAGACTAATGCTAGAAAAGCACAAATAGTTTAAAAGTGCCAAAAAGCTTGGAAAACCAAGAAACGTCAGTAAAAACATGACGTCCGAACAATATCAAGTGTTCGGTGCCAAACCGAAAGTTGGTCTTAGGAAAAAGAAGTGCTTCTGTCGTGCTTTAACATGATACATCCTATCTCAAGACTTCGAGCAGGTCAGCCTACGGCTTCAACCTCCTATCCCGAGGGCGGAGTACTTCTCATCAGGCCAGTTTAGCAAACTAAACTCTAGCGGCTTTGCGAGAGAAATTAGGCTCCCCGGCTAGTGACCGCACACTCGTGTCGAAAAAAGGAGTGATAAATAATAATAATAATTTGCAACAACTAAGAAGAAGAACACTTATTATAAAACGGCTCAAATAAACTTAAGAGCCCCCAAGTGACTTGGGTAGAAGAATGATTGCATGTACCGAAGTACTTATATCATATCTATGTTCAACTGAACTTTAAACGCGTCTTAACCGACCGTCAGCTTCTCCCTCTTCGGTCAAGGACCGAAAAGTGTTATGTACTCCATCGGTCAAGAATATCGACGGTGTTTCCAATAACCAGGCAATCAGGCCACAAGGCTGTAACAGACAAAGCGCGCTCAGGGAACTTATGCTATATTACCGTGAAGTGTAAGAAGCATCTTCGAAGAAAATAGTACCCCCACCGATACCTTTCTTCGGTGCTCATTGTTATTATGAGACTTGTGCAATAGATTTTTTGTACTCATGAGTTCCGTTGTGTGCCGACCATCATTGAAAACTATAAGAGCGCTAGCTTTCGGCTTCACCCAGTCTGAGGTCCGGCTCGGTTGACCCGATCGCGACAATTGCAGAGGTGCTCCCTTTACTCCCTAGCCGAACAATCGGGAATGTAGGGGTAAACACAGGAGCGAGGCAACCTAGCTTGCAAATCGCTTAAGTCAATATGGTGCATATTGTGGCGTAATACACGAACAAGGAACGAAGCCGTACAAGTATAATCATATGCAACAGGAAAAGCTTCATAAAGGAAGCCCCCAAGTAAACGGGGTATTTGAATTTATACGTCACAAACAAAGTTTGGACAAGGAAATTTTTTACAAGCAACTTTTTTCCAAAAAAGTATAATGCTTGGTAGAACCGAGCACAAGTTAGAAATTAAAGCTTTGAGCATGAAAGCGACTTAGCTGGTTAATGTGTTCGGTATTGATGACGTGGTCCGAGCTTGATGCGGGGCAAGGTTCCATCCCCCAAGCTGGTCCCGAGGTGGCGGAGCGGAGAGCTCGACATGCCGAAGTGGTGACATAGCACGGTCAATGCAGACCGGCAGAGTGACGCCAAAGTCCCCGGATCATTTTCCTGTGCACAAAATAGTGCAAACCGGAGATAATAGTAATAATGATAATTTAAAAAAATGTTGCATAATAAATAATTAATGCAAAGTGAGGAATAGAAGAAATATGGCCTGGCACCAAAGTCAATGGCGATGCAGGGCGTCGGCGTGATGTAGTAAAGGCGTGGCAAAGCCTGAATTCATAGGTCGGTCCGAGCTCCGGATGCGGCGTTCGCCGAACTATGTATGGAAACTGACCGAACCACCATGCGACTGTCGTTAATGCGGCCACCATTTGATACACCTGTGTACATATGACGGACAAACCAGAGTAATAATTCCTTGGGAAAAATGAACCCAAACAAGCAAAAAATACTGGGATTAATAGCACCTGGTTTATTTGTTGTAGCAATCCGAAGGAAGGTGATTCCTAAAATTGGGACCCGCTCCGCACACCCATTGCATGATGGGCGATAAAACGACAGCATGGCAATGCTGGTAAAGGTTGACTTGCCGAGGCAAAGCCCTCGGCCCAGCTAACGTGACGGAGCTGGTCGGCTAGTGACGCCGAAGTGTCCGGAGTAGGTTGATGAAGAGATGTCAAAGCCTCGATGTCAGCCGATGAGTCGAAGTAGGTCGGCGTGATGGACACCAGCTTGAAAAGGCAATAGTGCGGCCCTGTCGATGCAGGTCGTGACGTGGTCGATGCCGGCTTGATGAAGCGACCGTGCGGCGATGCCGGTATGCCTGCTCTGTGTAATCCGTGGGGCGGCGATGTTGGTGATGATTTATCCTTCGCGATGTCGGGCTCTTGTTCGGCTTGTCGAGATGATGATCCCAAGAAGTTGAGCTCGGCTCAACAAAGTGACACCGTGTCTAGCGCAGGTCGGCAGCCGTGGAGTAATATTGCCGGACTGGTTTGACACCAGCATGATGTTGAAGATCATGTTCAAAAGATCTTACAGTTAGTGGGATGTGTTCGGGAACAAAACACAATACCCCATACAAAACTTCCTTCAAAAGGGATGTTCGAAATCCTGTTCATAAAAAAGATGAACTCGGGTCGGATTCGTTTTCACGCAGAAAACAGATCCGAAAAGTGATGCACTAGTCGGAAGGTTACCGGAGTTTGGACGGTCGGATCGAGCCGAAATTTTGAGAGGTGGTAGATATAGGAATTCCGCAGCCGATCAATGGTTGGATCTTCCAAAGGACGTCCGAGCTAGAAGCTAGACACCACGCCCTAAACTCATCCAAATTCCCGTCCAGATTTGACAGGGCTCCGGTATATCGTGGATTGCCAGAGATTCCTTCATCGGAACTCGACGAAATTTTCCAAGGTTGTTGTAGACTCAATTCCGCACAATTCCACCAAAGCGATCGTCAAAGCGATACTCGAGGAGGTGGTGATGGCAGATACGAGTTCACTATCCAGAAAAATAGCACGGTCGCTTGAGGGCAATGTTGACGTTGAGCCCCCGAGCTCCATAGATGATTCCTCCGTGATCTTGATAGAGATCGGAGTTGATGTTTGATGAAGGCCCTCGTCCGGACATGGTGATCCGAACACGGGGCCCAATTCTTGGTCGAACCAAGGTGACCAGTCGAACTGGTGACGAAGACGCCGAAGTCACAGTTGATCTGCAGGCGAGCCATCGATCCTTTTGTCGATCACACAGCGGAACTCTCAATGAAAGCACCAATGTCGGTGTCAAAACTGGTAGATCTCGGGTAGGGGGTCCCGAACTGTGCGTCAAGGTCGGATTGTAACATGAGACAAGGGACACGATGTTTTTACCCAGGTTCGGGCCCTCTCGATGGAGGTAATACCCTACTCCTGCTTGATTAATATTGATGATATGGGTAGTACAAGAGTTGATCTACCACGAGATCAAGGAGGCTAAACCCTAGAAGCTAGCCTATGGTATGATTGTTGTATATATTGTATATCTATCAACTAGCCTGGCCTCGGTTTATATAATGCACCGGAGGCCTAGGATAACAAGAGTCCTAGCCGAATACGCCGGTGGGGGGAAGTCCTTGTCTTGATCATCAAGTCTTGTGGAATCTTCCTTGTATGCGGCAGCCGTCCGAACTGGCCCATGAGTATACAGCCACGGGGGTCCTCGGCCCAATCTAATAGATCGGGAGACGATGTGGTGAGTACCCCCTAGTCCAGGACACCGTCAGTCATGCTCCATTGGTGAAAGGTTTATTCTTAATGAATCTCGAGCGTAATGTTACACATATTCATAGTGTGAATACCAAAAGATGTAAGGTTGATAATGATAGTCCCACATACTTGTGGCACTGCCGCCTTGGTCACATAGGTGTCAAACGCATGAAGAAGCTCCATGCAGATGGACTTTTGGAGTCTCTTGATTATGAATCATTTGACACGTGCGAACCATGCCTCATGGGTAAAATGACCAAGACTCCGTTCTCAGGAACAATGGAGCGAGCAACCAACTTGTTGGAAATCATACATACTGATGTGTGCGGTCCAATGAGTGTTGAGGCTCGCGGTGGCTATCATTATGTTCTCACCCTCACTGATGACTTGAGTAGATATGGGTATGTCTACTTAATGAAACACAAGTCTGAGACCTTTGAAAAGTTCAAGGAATTTCAGAGTGAGGTTGAGAATCAACGTGACAGGAAAATCAAGTTCTTGCGATCAGATCATGGGGGAGAATACTTGAGTCACGAATTTGGCACACACTTAAGAAAATGTGGAATAATTTCACAACTCACGCCGCCTGGAACACCTCAGCATAATGGTGTGTCCGAACGTCGTAATCGCACTCTATTGGATATGGTGTGATCTATGATGTCTCTTACTGATCTACCGCTGTCATTTTGGGGCTATGCTTTAGAGACTGCCGCATTCACTTTAAATAGGGCTCCGTCGAAATCCGTTGAGACGACACCGTATGAATTATGGTTTGGGAAGAAACCTAAGTTGTCGTTTCTAAAAGTTTGGGGATGCGATGCTTATGTCAAGAAACTTCAACCTGAAAAGCTCGAACCCAAATCGGAAAAATGCGTCTTCATAGGATACCCTAAAGAAACTATTGGGTATACCTTCTACCTCAGATCCGAAGGCAAGATCTTTGTTGCCAAGAATGGGTCCTTTCTAGAGAAAGAGTTTCTCTCGAAAGAAATAAGTGGGAGGAAGGTAGAACTTGATGAAGTATTACCTCTTGAACCGGTAAGTGGCGCAGCTCAAGAAAATGTTCCTAAGGTGCCTGCACCGACTAGAGAGGAAGTTAATGATGATGATCATGAAACTTCAAATCAAGTTGCTACTGAACTTTGTAGGTCCACGAGGACACGTTCCGCACCAGAGTGGTACGGCAACCCTGTCTTGGAAATCATGTTGTTAGACAACGGTGAACCTTCGAACTATGAAGAAGCGATGGCAGGCCCGGATTTCGACAAATGGCTGGAAGCCATGAAATCCGAGATAGGATCCATGTATGAAAATGAAGTATGGACTTTGACTGACTTGCCCGATGATCGGCGAGCCATAGAAAATAAATGGATTTTTAAGAAGAAGACAGACGCGGATGGTAATGTAACCATCTATAAAGCTCAGCTTGTCGCTAAGGGTTATCGACAAGTTCAAGGGGTTGACTACGATGAGACTTTTTCTCCCGTAGCGAAGCTGAAGTCCGTCCGAATCATGTTAGCAATTGCCGCATTCTATGATTATGAGATATGGCAAATGGACGTCAAAACGGCATTCCTTAATGGTTTCCTTAAGGAAGAATTGTATATAATGTAGCCGGAAGGTTTTGTCGATCCTAAGAATGCTGACAAGGTGTGCAAGCTCCAACACTCGATTTATGGGCTGGTGCAAGCATCTCGGAGTTGGAACATTCGTTTTGATGAGATGATCAAAGCGTTTGGGTTTACGCAGACTTATGGAGAAGCCTGCATTTACAAGAAAGTGAGTGGGAGCTCTGTAGCATTTCTCATATTGTATGTGGATGACATACTGTTGATGGGAAATGATATAGAATTCTTGGAAAGCATAAAGGCCTACTTGAACAAGTGTTTTTCAATGAAGGATCTTGGAGAAGCTGCTTATATATTAGGCATCAAGATCTATAGAGATAGATCGAGACGCCTCATTGGTCTTTCACAGAGTATGTACCTTGACAAGATATTGAAGAAGTTCAAAATGGATCAGTCAAAGAAGGGGTTCTTGCCTGTATTGCAAGGTACGAGATTGAGCATGGCTCAATGCCCGACCACGGCAGAAGATAGAGAAAAGATGAGTGTCGTCCCCTATGCCTCGGCCATAGGGTCTATCATGTATGCTATGATGTGTACCAGACCTGATGTAAACCTTGCCATAAGTTTGGTAGGAAGGTACCAAAGTAATCCCGGCATGGAACACTGGACAGCGGTCAAGAATATC
The DNA here is from genome assembly GCF_018294505.1 of Triticum aestivum. NCBI lineage: Eukaryota > Viridiplantae > Streptophyta > Magnoliopsida > Poales > Poaceae > Triticum > Triticum aestivum. The sequence continues at coordinate 184,606,868 of NC_057800.1, forward strand.
CTGAAGTACCTAAAGAGGACTAAGGATATGTTTATCGTTTATGGAGGTGACGAAGAGCTTGTCATAAAGGGTTACGTCGATGCTAGCTTCGACACAGATCTGGATGACTCTAAGTCACAAACCGGATACGTGTATATTTTGAATGGTAGGGCAGTAAGCTGGTGCAGTTGCAAGCAAAGCGTTGTGGCGGGATCTACATGTGAAGCAGAGTACATGGCAACCTCGGAGACAGCACAAGAGCCAATCTGGGTGAAGGATGAAAGGATCGATATGGTTGACTAGAGGGGGTGAATAGGCAACTAACAATTTTTAGCTTTTCTTTAGCAATTTAAACTTTGCATCAAAGTAGGTTGTCTAGATATGCAACTAGATGAGCAACCTATATGATGCAACACGAATAGGAACACAAGCAAGCAAGATATATGAAACAAATAAGCTACACAAGTAAAGGCATGAGATAACCAAGAGTGGAGATGGTGGAGACGAGGATGTGTTGCCGAAGTTCCTTCCCTTTGAGAGGAAGTACGTCTCCGTTGGAGCAGTGTGATGGCACAATGCTCCCTAAGAAGCCACTAGGGCCACCGTAATCTCCTCACGCCCTCACACAATGCGAGATGCCGTGATTCCACTATTGGTGCCCTTGGAGGCGGCGACCGAACCTTTACAAACGAGGTTGGGGAAATCTCCACAACTCAATTGGAGGCTCCCAACGACACCATGAAGCTTCACCACAATGGACTATGGCTTCGCGGTGACCTCAACCGTCTAGGATGCTCAAACACCCAAGAGTAACAAGATCCGCAAGGGATTAGTAGGGGGAATCAAATATCTCTTGGTGGAAGTGTAGATCGGGGCCTTCTCAACCACTCCCGAGCAAATCAACAAGTTTGGTTGGCTAGGGAGTGAGATCGGGCGAAAATGGAGCTTGGAGTAATAATGGAGCTTTAATGGTGGAAGAGGTGAGCCAACGGGGAAGAAGGAGACCCCTTATATAGTGTGTGGAAAAGATCCAACCGTTACCCACCAACCAGCCCGCGGCCAGCGGTACTACCGCGCCTGGCCAGCGGTACTACTGCAAGGCCGCGCGGTACTACTGCTTGCAATCAAGCGGTACTACCGCACGGCAGTGCGGTACTACCGTACCGACCCACGGTACTGCTGCGACCCCAGCACAGAAACAGACGCAAAGTTGGGAGCGGTACTTCCGCACGCGCGGTACTACCACACCCCCCATGCGGTACTACCGCAAGGCAAAAGTCCCAGCCAGGGGAAAGGGGAACTTCCGTGCCTACTTCCGCAAATAAACAGAAGTAGCAAAAACCCGACACAGTAATACTGCCAAGGGCAGTACTACTGCCTGACCGCATAGCGCGGTACTACCGCACGGCGAAAGCGGTACTACCGCGGCAGGTGCGGATGTAAAAAATTACATCCGCTCCTACTACCGCAAAGGGGCGGCACTAGCCTGGTGGGCAGCGGTAGTGCGGCTCCAGGGGAGCGGTACTACCGTGGGCACCAGCGGTACTATCGCGCCACCGCGCGGTACTACCGTGGATGCCTAGGTATTACCGTTGATCCAAGAGCAGTACTACCGCAACCACAACAGCAACCAGTCACAGGAGGCAGGAAAACGGAGGAAGCTCCAAGGAAGGAGGGGATTAAAGGAGACGTGTACGTGATGATTCCACCCAAATCTTTCCAACGCGGACCCCCTCTTAATAGTACGGCTTTCCTACGACTCAAATCCACCAAAAAGAAACGTAGAAAAGACGCCGTCTTCGTCAGTCTTTGAGGGGCACCCAATCGTCTTATGCCTAGCAAAGAAGTGTCTGGAATACTCATGGCATATGATTAGTCCACAAATGTGTTGTCATCAATCACCAAAACACTTAGGGATAAATATGTCCTCACAATCTCCCCTTTTTGGTGTATTGATGACAAAACGGGATTTGCACAAAGAAAATACTATTAAGTAAATGCAAACCCCTCCTCTCTATAATATAGACGGGCTCCCCCGAAATGTGTGCCACCTAGATGAGCAAGAATAATAGGAACAGAGCTCCCCCTATATTATAGAGACAAGGCATATCTATCACTAGACAAGATAGTACAACCATAAGATAACTAAGATAGATAAAGTGCATATGTCTTACACCATATGGAGGATAGGTCTCGAAGGCACAAACCAAACAAAAGCAAACGAGGCAAACGAGGTCCAAAGGACAAAGCAAACAAACACACCAAGAATGACACAATGCAAATCCCTACACTCTCTCCCCCTTTGGCATCGAGACGCCAAAAAGGCAGAGAGGACACCTACACACACGGGGTGGCTCAGGCAGAGAAGTCGTCCCACTGCTCCTCGTGCTCCTCGTCAGACTCAGCGGCGGGGATAGTCTCCTCGAGGTCATCCTCTGAACTGGTCCACTTGTAGCCCTGCTTTGACATCCAGGTAGCCTCAGGTGTGATGACGTCCTCAGACCCGCCAGACACATCCTCTCCAAAGAGCCTCATCACCTTCTTGTCACGGCGGCTACTCTCCTTGTCAGTCACGTGAGCCCTGTACTGTCCCTTCGCCTGCATGCAGAAGAGAGTCTTCATCTTGTCCTTCAGCTTCTTGGCCCATGACGGCTCAAAGGAAGAAGTGGTGGACCTAGCAGCACGGTCCTCAGCAACAGTCTCAGCAGCAGCAGCCTCCCCCTCACCAGCAGCCCTCCTAGCAGAAGATGCCTCAGCACGGGTAGTGGTGTTGGCCCAGTTGGGCTTGACACGGAGGCTGATGGACTCATGGCGAATCCAGTCTGGAGCAAGGAACTCATCACCTGGATACGTCTTCTCCCAAGTGGTGGAGAGCAGCAAAAACAGGTACGGTCCATAGATAGGTACCTTGTGAGTGAACACCGCAAACCAAAGCTCACACCACATGATGTGTGAGACATCAAGTGGCTGAGTCTGAGAAGAACGTGCCTCTGCACACAAGAGCAACATGTCCACTAGATATGCATGTACCTTGTCCTTGTCGCCAATGCGTGGGAACAGAGTGTTGCGGAAGATGCGATGCATGATATCCAGAAAGGAGTTCAACACCCAAGATGACTTGCCATTGGGGAGTACCTTCTCAACAAGGAAAGGCTGAAGCTGGTTCTTGTTGGCAGACTCAGAGTTGGCATGGGGGCAAATGCCAACAGGGGTGTGAAGCCCGTCATCAAGAATGTGCAGCAGATCCATGAACTCTTTCCATGTAGCAGATAGCTGACGGCCATTGGTCATCCAGGTCATCCTCCGCTCCTCCCCGGGATGAAAGTACACTGAGGCAAAGAACTGACAGATGAGCTCAGGGTCATAGTCAAGGTGAAAGGAGATCACCGGCTCAATAGCAAACCGCTCCACCAAGTCCGGAGCCTCTCCAAAATAGTCACGAAACTTGTCCTTCCACAGGTGATGCATGTCTATCCACTTGACATCCATGAAGGTATTGCTTGTTCTTGATCACATCAAGATAGATGAGAGCCTGTTGCTTGGTCCAGAAGAACTCGGTGCCTCTGAGGATAGCCCGAGGATTCACATAGGGATTGATCTTCCGGCGCTCGACATACTCAGTGGTTGAAATCTTGTCCATGCCCTTAGTCGGTTCCTTTTGCTTGCTGGCAGTGGTCTTGACATTGCGCTTGGGGGCATTGGAGCCCTCTGGGGCTTCATCTTGGGGGTTGCGCAGATGCTTGGAGCCAGTGTCACGACTGGGATTGGAACGGCGAGAGCCACCACCTGAGACATAGAACGCAAAAACACCCACAATAGCCAAGAGAGATTAATGCAAAGACCACAGCAAAGCAAGTGAAACAAGCAGAAAGCACACATGCTAAATGCCTAGAGAGAGATTTGATCCCTATGGTAGTACTGCCAAGAGCTGCGGAGCTAAGATAGTAGTACGTCTCTTAGACGCGGTAGTACCGTGCAAGATCACGGTAGTACCGGGTGTAGGAGCGGTAGTACGACCTTAGCGCCACGGCCGGCGCGGTAGTACCGCGTCTGCAGAGCAGTAGTACCGCACGCTACGGTAGTACCGCACCTGACGGGCGGTAGTACCGCAAGAGCGGTAGTACCGCGCATCGGGCACGGTAGTACCGCACCATGCCAGATCTGAACTGGTTCAAATCTGAAAAACCCCGTGAAACCACGGTAGTACTATGGTTGGACAAAGCTACCACAAGACAGCATATCAAGTATGTTTCCTACGCATCACGACTCTCCTACATCCTACTCTTGCATAGATTTGGCCTAAAATCTCAAGAAGGACAAGTTTCTCCCTAAAAACCTAGAAGCAAGAGAACAGCCAAGAAAAAGAGGGATTTGGGGAAAAACCTTGGTCCATGGCAAGAGGAAGTGGTGGGGAATGATCCCACCGGTCGGAATCCGAGGAGAGTGGCCGGAGATGGAGATCCGGCGAGGGCCTCCGGCGCCATTCTTGAGAGGGAGAGACGTGGAGAGAGAGACAATGAATGGGTATGGGGAGTTGGAACTCCCCTGCCCGAGTCATAACCCCCACGCGCCCTTGACGACGTGGTAGTACCGTGGGCTCAAGAAGATGCACGTTTCGAGCGCGAGAAACTGGAACTTTGCACAAACCACTCCGAGCTAACACGACACCACAAGACCACGCAACACACAAAACCAGAAAGGCACACGACAAACGAACCAACCACGAGACACCACCTCTCCAAAAGAGAGGGCGGTGGCCGTAGCCACCTATGTTTGAGTCAATTGGTATGGCACCGCGAAGAATTATCCTTGGGTCCATGACCAAAACTCGTCTTTGAAGCACAAGTACCATCAAACATGGCTAATGTGAAAGACTTGATTGATTTATGCATAATGGGGGAGGGAGAGTTCATTGAGAGAACATCACTCCCCCTATGTACATGCCTACATCTAAATAGGACAACACGTTGAGTATGGTGGGGTGTGCAAGGATTCAAGCAACATTGCTCGAATCGATGATATTTAGCTCATGCCTTAACTCGCGAAATCTTGCTTCATCCAAGGGCTTCGTGAAGATATCTGCAAGGTTATCATGAGTGTTGACATAGTTGAGATCGATCTCTCCTCGCCTAATGTGATCCCGGATGAAGTGATACGGATCTCAATATGCTTCGTCTTGAAGTGTTGCACCGGGTTGAGAGAGATCTTGATGGTACTTTCATTGTCACACCAAAGAGGCACTTTGTCACAAGTGACACCGTAATCCTTTAAAGTTTGCCTCATCCATAAGAGTTGTGCACAACAACTACCGGCCGCCACATACTCCGCTTTGGTGGACGAGAGAGACACACAACTTTACTTTTTGGAAGACCAACTTACCAAAGAGCAACCAAGGAATTGGCACCCTCCGAAAGTGGACTTCCTATCCACTTTGTCCCCTGCCCAATCGGAATCCGAGTACCCTACAAGCTTGAAGTTTGATCCTCTTGGGTACCATAAGCCAAAGTTTGGGGTATGAGCCAAATATCGAAAGATTCGTTTGACCGCCACATAGTGACTTTCCTTAGGTGCAGCTTGAAACCGTGCACAAATTCCCACACTCAACATGATGTCCGGTCTAGATGCGCAAAGGTAAAGCAAGGATCCAATCATGGAACGATATACCTTTTGATCCACCACTTTACCATTGGGATCTAAGTCAAGTTGGCACTTGGTGGGCATTGGAGTGGAGGCCGACTTGACGTCACTAAGCTTGAATCTCTTGAGCATGTCTTGAGCGTATTTGGATTGATTGATGAAGGTTCCTTCTCTTCTTTGCTTCACTTCGAACCCAAGAAAGAACTTCAACTCTCCCATGGAGGACATCTCGAACCCCTTTCTTAAGCTTCCAAGCACATTCGTCATGAGATGATCCTTGGTGGAGAGCTTGGAAGCAACCTTGGCGGCACGACGCTCTAATTCCTCCTCGGTGGTGAGTTGAGGAGCGGTTACTTGATCATCTTGAGCGCCGTCATGAACTTGTTCTTGATCTTGAACTTTCTCGGGGGAGAGAACTTGACCTTGGGCATCACTTGGTGTGTCAATACCATCTTGAGTATGATCTTGCCCTTGGTCTTGTTCATGAGGTTGACGGCCTTCACTTTGTTCTTTGGAAGCATGTGGGCCTTGGGTTGGTGATGGCTCCACTTGAGTGGAGCATTGTCCTTCTCCTTCGGCCACAAGGGGTTCCTCAATGGGTAGGATGAAACCAACACCCATTCTTCTTATGGCTTGAGGAGGAATTTCATCACCTACATCACAAGTGCCACTTTGCTCCACTTGGGAGCCGTTATTCTCATCAAACTCCACGTTACACGTCTCCTCAATAAGTCCCGTGGATTTATTGAGGACACGGTAAGCATGAGAGTTTGTAGCATAACCAACAAATATGCCCTCATAAGCTCTAGCCTCAAATTTAGACAATGAAAGCACAAGTGCTCCCTAGGTGGTTTTGATAATTGATGACAACATATCTCTTGTTGGACTAACACTTCTATCTAGCATGTTTCAGATAAGTTCAACAATGGAGTGGCATGGACTAAAGGTTGTGGGAACTCCTTCAAGATGCTAAGGACAAAGGATTGGCTAAAGCTTCAAGCTCAAGACTCTTCACTTTTATATTTTAGTGATCCAAGATCACATTGAGTCCATAGGAAAAGCCAATACTATTAAGGAGGGATGAGGTGTTGCTTAATGAGCCTCTTGCTTCAGGTGCTTAGTGATATGCTCCAAAACCCTCAACTACTTTCCCATATCCACATATGACCTAAACCCTAAGCCAGACTCGGTCCTACCGATTTTTCCTATCCGGTGCCACCGAGTTTCACTTGTCATTAGCCACTGCCAAACCCTAGCAATTCGGTTCTACCGATAAGGATCTCGGTCTCACCGAGATGGGATTGCAAACTCTCTGTTACCTATTGTAGTATTCTCGGTTCCACCGAGATATGCAATCGGTCCCACCGAGATTGCAATGTAAACTCAGTGTTTCCCCTTTGTAACTTTTCGGTCTCACCGAGTTCCACTCGGTCCCACCGAAAGAGCAAATCGGTCCCATCGAGTTTGCCTGACCAACTCTCTGGTTAGCTAATTACCAAACTCGGTCTCACCGAGTTTGTGTAATCGGTCTCACCGAGATTACGTTATGCCCAAACCCTAACCGAATCGGTCCTACCGAGTTGCATGTCAGTCCCACCGAAATTTCTAACGGTCACTAGGTTTACATTTTCGGTCCTACCGAGTTTTATGATTCGGTCCCACCGAGATTGGAAAACTGTGTAACGGTTGGATTTTGTGTGGAGGCTATATATACCCCTCCACCTCTTTCTCATTCCAAGAGAGAGCCATCAGAACACACACATCATTCCAACTCACTTGTTCTGAGAAAGAACCACCTACTCATGTTTTGAGATCAAGACATTCCATTCCTACCATATGAATCTTGATCTCTAGCCTTCCCAAGTTGCTTTCCACTCAAATCTTCTTTCCACCAAATCCAAATCCCATGAGAGAGAGTTGAGTGTTGGGGAGACTATCATTTGAAGCACAAGAGCAAGGAGTTCATTACCTACACACCATTTGTTACTTCTTGGAGAGTGGTGTCTCCTAGATTGGCTAGGTGTCACTTGGGAGCCTCCGACAAGATTGTGGAGTTGAACTAAGGAGTTTGTAAGGGCAAGGAGATCGCCTACTTCGTGAAGATTTACCGCTAGTGAGGCAAGTCCTTCGTGGGCGATGGCCATGGTGGGATAGACAAGGTTGCTACTTCGTGGACCCTTTGTGGGTGGTTGCTTCTTCGTGGACCCTTCGTGGGTGGATCCCTTCGTGGACTCGCGCAACCGTTGCCCTTGGGTGGAGCCCTGTGTGGACTCGCGCAACCGTTACCCTTCGTGGGTTGAAGTCTCCATCAACGTGGATGTAGGATAGCACCACCTATCCGAACCACGGGAAAAACATCTGTGTCTCCAATTGCGTTTGAAATCTCCAAACCCTTCCTGTTACATACTTGCAAGTTGCATGCTTTACATTCCGCTGCTCATATACTCTTTGCATGCTTGCTTGATATGTATTGTGCATGTTGAATTTGTGCCTAAACTCCACTTAAACCGAAAAAGATTAAAAAATTGCAACTTTAGCACTAAGTGTCTAATCACCCCCCTCTAGACACATCTACTTCTAGATCCTACAAGTGGTATCAGAGCTTTGGTCTCCATTGCCTTGGTTTAATCACCATTGGAGGAAGATGGATGTGTCTACTCTAGGGAGTCTTAGACATAGAGTGCCCATTTTTGATGGAAAGTATTTTCATGAGTGGAAAAATGAGATGCTTGTAATCTTCAATCAATATCATTTGAACAAGTATATTGCTAGTCCTTGTGCACCCCATATTGATCCCTTGCATCCTACCCTAGATGAAGATATTGACATAATTCGCAATCTTAGAACTATTGAGCTCATTATTAGAGGATTGCCCAAAGATTTGATTGCTAGTTTGCCTACTCAAAATTGCGCCTATACTATATGGAAATTTCTTGAGGAACAGTTTCCCAATCATTCCTTAAAAACCTTGAATGAAATTCTCCATAAAACTATTGCCTTGAGTAAGATGAACTCTAGTGATCCTAGTTTTGGTAAATGTCTTCTTGAACTTGCCAATCTTAAGCATGCTAAAGGAGATGTTGGAATCATTAATGATATCATACTCAAAGCTATGAGAATTCATAAAAGTAATCACTTTGATCATTTATCTAATGAATTGCCCTCTCTAGGAAATGATGAGTCACAAAATCATGACGAACCTGAATATTATGATGATGATGATAGTGACTCCGATCTTGATAATGCAATGAGACATTTTGGTCTTATGGCAAATCTTCGGGGATATGAATCAGGAGGAAAGGAATGGGTTCTTGATAGTGGATGCACTGATCATATCACCGGAGATGAGGAGATGTTCCGTGAGCTTGCTGAAAACAACGGCCCTCGAAAATATGTCACCTTTGGTGATAACTCAAAGGGTAAAGTGGTTGGCCTTGGTAAGGTGGCCATCTCACATGATAGCTCCATTCAAAATGTCATGCTCGTTGAATCTCTTGGCTATAACTTACTTTCTGTATCTAGACTTGCTGATTTCGGTTTGAACATCCTATTTACTGAGGTAGATTGCCAAGTATTTCGTCGAGACAATCATAAAATGGTCTTTACGGGTATGCGTAGAGGTGATCTTTACATCGTCGATTTCTCTAAAAAGGCACAACCTAAAACTTGCTTTGTTGCTAAATCCTCAAAAGGTTGGTTGTGGCATAGACGACTAGGTCACGTTGGCATGAGAAACCTTGACAAGCTTATTAAAGGAAATCATATCCTTGGAGTTAACGATGTCATATTTGATAAGGGTAGACTTTGCAGTGCTTGTCAAGCAGGTAAACAGGTTGGAGGAAGACATCTTGTGAAGAACATTATGACCACAAGGAGGCCACTCGAGCTACTTCACATGGATCTTTTTGGTCCCAATGCCTACAAGAGTCTCGGTGGAAATTCCTTTGGTCTAGTTATAGTTGATGATTTTTCAAGATTTACGTGGGTGTTTTTCCTCAATGACAAATCGCAGGTCCAGAAGATCTTCAGAAACTTCGCCAGGAAAGCTCAAAATCAGTTTGATGTGAAGATCAAGAAGGTTCGGAGTGACAACGGAACGGAGTTCAAGAACGCAAATGTGGACACCTTTCTTGACGAAGAAGGGATCTCACACGAGTTCTCGGCTACATACACACCTCAACAAAATGGAGTTGTTGAGAGGAAGAATCGGACGCTCATCGAAATGGCAAGGACAATGCTTGATGAATACAAGACGCCAAAGCACTTTTGGGCAGAAGCGGTTGAGACAGCTTGTCACACAACAAATTGCTTATATCTTCACAAGCTACTCGGCAAGACGGCATACGAGCTCCTCACCGGTAACAAGCCTCAAGATGGATACTTTCGAGTATTCGGCTCAAAGTGCTACATTCTTGATAAGCATCGTCGTTCAAAGTTTGCTCCTAAATCTCATGAAGGTTTTCTACTTGGTTATGGCTCAAACTCTCACACTTACCGTGTCTACAACAATTTCACCCGAAAGGTTGAAGAGATGGTAGATGTGAAGTTTGATGAATCTAATGGCTTGCAAGTAGAGCAATTGCCAATTGATGTAGGAGACAAAGACCCTTCAGAAGCAATTCAAGATTTGTCCATTGGCAAAATTCGTCCAACGGAGGTGAAGGAGAGTACTTCATCCGTCCAAGTGGAAGCTTCTACTTCACGACAAGGTGAACCAAGAATCGACACGGAAGCATCCACAAGTTGGCCACACCAAGATGAAGAAAACGAGGAAGTACGTCAAGATGAACATCAACAACCTCCTTCTCCACCACGACAAGAGAACGACGACGTCAACAATGAAGAAGGTCAAGAAGAAGAACAAGATGAAGAAGATGCTCAACAAAGACCCAAGCAAAAGCTCTCACGAGTTCGAGCAAGAATTGCCAAAGATCATCCTGTCGAGCAAATCCTCAATGATATACAAACCGGGAGAATCACTCGCTCAAAAACTCGTTTAGCTAACTTTTGTGAAAACTATTCATTCATCTCTAGCATTGAACCAATGAAGGTTGAAGAAGCATTGGAAGATCCGGATTGGATAAACGCTATGCATGAAGAGCTACATAACTTTGAGAGGAACCAAGTTTGGACATTGGTTGAGAAGCCCGACAACAACCACAACATCATTGGTACCAAATGGGTGTTTCGCAACAAGCAAGATGAAGATGGACAAGTGGTCCACAACAAAGCACGTCTCGTCGCCCAAGGATATACACAAGTCGAAGGTATGGACTATGGTGAGACGTACGCTCCCGTTGCTAGACTTGAGTCCATTCGCATCTTACTTGCCTATGCTAATCACCATAATATCACCTTGTACCAAATGGACATTAAAAGTGCTTTTCTAAATGAAGAAATAGAGGAGGAAGTTTATGTCAAACAACCTCCTGGCTTTGTCAATCCTAAGAAACCTAATCATGTTTACAAACTTCACAAAGCTCTTTATGGTCTTAAACAAGCTCCTAGAGCATGGTATAAATGCTTGACCAAGTTCCTTACTACAAGTGGTTTTGAAATTGGTAAAATTGATTCTACTCTTTTCACTAAAAAGGTTAATGGAGAACTATTTGTTTGCCAAATTTATGTTGATGACATCATATTTGGTTCAACTAACCCTCTCTTTAGTGAAAAGTTTGGAAAGCTAATGTCAGAGAAGATTCAGATGTCTATGATGAGTGAACTCAAATTCTTTCTTGGATTGCAAATCAAGCAAACTAAGGAAGGTACATTTGTCTCTCAAACAAAGTACACCAAGGACTTATTCAAGAAGTTCAATATGCAAGAATGCAAAGGTATGTCTACACCCATGCCTACTAGTGGACATAATGATTTGACCAAAGATGGTGAACCTGTCGATCAAAAGGTTTATCGCTCTATGATTGGTTCATTGTTATACCTATGTGCTTCACGTCCCGATATTATGCTAAGTGTGTGCATGTGTGCTCGATATCAAGCTGCTCCTAAAGATTGTCATCTTAAGGCTGTTAAAAGGATAGTGAGATATTTAATCCATACACCAAATTTTGGCATTTGGTATCCTAAGAGGTCTTCTTTTGATCTTGTTGGCTATTCCGACTCAGATTATGCCGGAGACAAGGTTGATAGAAAGTCCACTTCGGGTACTTGTCAATTTCTTGGTAGATCCCTTGTGTCTTGGTCTTCCAAGAAACAAAACTTGGTATCCTTATCCACCGCCGAAGCGGAATACATTGCTGCTGGATCATGTTGTGCTCAATTACTTTGGATGACCCAAACTCTTAAAGATTATGGGATTTATGTGAAATATGTTCCACTGCTTTGTGACAACGAAAGTGCTATCAAAATTGGTCATAATCATGTACAACATTCTCGAACTAAGCATATTGAAGTTCGTCATCATTTCATTCGAGATCATGTTGCTAAGGGTGACATCAGTCTTAAGCATGTTCGCACCGATAAGCAATTAGCGGATATATTCACTAAACCACTTGATGAGAAAGTGTTTTGCAGGTTGACAGGAGAATTGAACATCATTGATGCCTCGAACTTGGAGTAGAGACTCCATTGGATACATGCAAGACATGAGCTTATGACTAATCCATGATGTATCTCTTATGATGACTATTTTATGTCTTGGATATATTTGCACCTTGCATGTTGTCTAACCCATGTAGGTGCTTGGTTGAATCTAATTCCATGAGTTTGCGACTCACTCATATCTTGAGCAATCTCTACATCACCAAGACTCTACACAATAGTGGTTGAAGACAAGGAAGCACAAAACCATTCAAATATATCCTTTGACAAATTCTATGTTAAGCTTCATGATTGTCATTTTTGGATACATAAGTGCTCTTCCTTGCAAGAACTAACCCATGTAGGTAGATGAACTCAAACTCCAAGTGGTGCTCCCAACTCTTGATGAACTACATCAACCTTGAGCATCCACACAAGTTCAACTACATGAGCAAGAACCACACCACCACCCTAGGTATGTTATTTCATCTTAGAGAAGCTTTACTCCAAGACATGAGTTAAAGCAACTCAACAAGATGAGAATACATCGAGATGCTTAAACGAAAAATGGTAACCCCATTTTGAGCTTAAACGATGAGTACGACCTATGATCAAGTGTCCTCACTTGACTCCTAAGTCAATATACTCTAATATAGGTGACTATGTCACCGCCCAATTCTAGATGAAGTTCTCTTGTGTCCTTTTCTGAGTTATTGCATTTGTTCCTTGCATACTTGTTTTCTTCTGTCTCAAACAAACAAAAAAAACTTCATCTAGAAACTTTCACTTTTTCCTGTTTGTTTTTGTTCTGCATTTTCTGCATTTAATTCCTTGCAAATCTTTGTGAAATCTTACTTGACTAGTGAGCTGAGGTGACAAGTGTTTTTCTCTGTGTAAACTCGGTTTCACCGACTTTCAAATTTTGGTCCAACCGAATATTTTCGGTACCACCGAAATGTGCCACTCTGTGCCACCGACTTTGCAATCAGAAAAACAGTTTGCCACTTATTCTACAATTCTTATGATCCAGCTCCACTCAATGAATCTTGTCCTCCACAAGCATCACAATTTTATCCTCTGCTTTGTGCTGGATCTCAAGGACCAAACCTATTCGACGGATTCCAGGAAAAACCTTCTTGGAAATTGATGTCAAAGGGGGAGAGAGAGATCACATCAAAGCTTGTAAGAAAAAGAGATCACATCAAGAGAGAAAAAGTATTAAGGGGAAGAGAAAGTCTCAAGGATCCCAGATAGATGTTGTTAAGGGGGAGAGAGAGATCTCTAGGGAGAGAAAAATACTCAAGGATCCCAGATGCTTGATGTTCAAGAGGAGAGATGCCACATGTCTTTTTGGGGGAAAGACATGTTCATATGAACTCATTTGAATTAAGTTCTATTCAGCTCTGATTTTCTGTTTCCTATCTTCTCCCAATATCCCATGTAAGATTCAGGGGGAGCAAGACACCTAAGGGAAAAGAAATCAACCAAATTCATTGCATATCTTTATTTTTGGGGACATGTTGAATCCAATGATATCATTCTCTACATGTCATCCCAATCTTGGCATTCTTGTGGTTTCTTTGTTCGCTCTGGCTAGTGGACGTACCTGTGTTATCTAACCTTGTTTGAAGGTTCATTCCATCCTAAGCCAACTCGAGACCACAAGGTAAGTATATGCATCAAAATCATGAGTATGAGGAGTTCTTGCTTATGTACATACTGTTTGCAAGAAGGACTCATGAGCATGAAGGTATTTTCCTTAATAATCTTTTACTCTGATGCATATGGCCAAGATACATGTAACACATTGCCCACTCTGTCATGATTATGCTCTCACATGCCTCTATATTTCATATTTACATGAGTGCATACATGTAGGGGGAGTTTATGCTTTCTACATGTTCTTCCAAAGCTTTACTTGCTGTTCTTTATATCTTTATCTAAAGCTTTGATGTATGTTGCCATCAATTACCAAAAAGGGGGAGATCGAAAGCACAAGTGCTCCCTAGGTGGTTTTGATAATTGATGACAACATATCTCTTGTTGGACTAACACTTCTATCTAGCATGTTTCAGATAAGTTCAACAATGGAGTGGCATGGACTAAAGGTTGTGGGAACTCCTTCAAGATGCTAAGGACAAAGGATTGGCTAAAGCTTCAAGCTCAAGACTCTTCACTTTTATATTTTAGTGATCCAAGATCACATTGAGTCCATAGGAAAAGCCAATACTATTAAGGAGGGATGAGGTGTTGCTTAATGAGCCTCTTGCTTCATGTGCTTAGTGATATGCTCCAAAACCCTCAACTACTTTCCCATATCCACATATGACCTAAACCCTAAGCCAAACTCGGTCCTACCGATTTTTCCTATCCGGTGCCACCGAGTTTCACTTGTCATTAGCCACTGCCAAACCCTAGCAATTCGGTTCTACCGATAAGGATCTCGGTCTCACCGAGATGGGATTGCAAACTCTCTGTTACCTATTGTAATATTCTCGGTTCCACCGAGATATGTGATCGGTCCCACCGAGATTGCAATGTAAACTCAGTGTTTCCCCTTTGTAACTTTTCGGTCTCACCGAGTTCCACTCGGTCCCACCGAAAGAGCAAATCGGTCCCACCGAGTTTGCCTGACCAACTCTCTGGTTAGCTAATTAAACTCGGTCTCACCGAGTTTGTGTAATCGGTCTCACCGAGATTACGTTATGCCCAAACCCTAACCGAATCGGTCCTACCGAGTTGCATGTCAGTCCCACCGAAATTTCTAACGGTCACTAGGTTTACATTTTCGGTCCGACCGAGTTTTATGATTCGGTCCCACCGAGATTGGAAAATTGTGTAACAGTTGGATTTTGTGTGGAGGCTATATATACCCCTCCACCTCTTTCTCATTCCAAGAGAGAGCCATCAGAACATACACATCATTCCAACTCATTTGTTCTGAGAAAGAACCACCTACTCATGTGTTGAGATCAAGACATTCCATTCCTACCATATGAATCTTGATCTCTAGCCTTCCCAAGTTGCTTTCCACTCAAATCTTCTTTCCACCAAATCCAAATCCTATGAGAGAAAGTTGAGTGTTGGGGAGACTATCATTTGAAGCACAAGAGCAAGGAGTTCATTACCTACACACCATTTGTTACTTCTTGGAGAGTGGTGTCTCCTAGATTGGCTAGGTGTCACTTGGGAGCCTCCGACAAGATTGTGGAGTTAAACCAAGGAGTTTTTAAGGGCAAGGAGATCGCCTACTTCGTGAAGATCTACCGCTAGTGAGGCAAGTCCTTCATGGGCGATGGCCATGGTGGGATAGACAAGGTTGCTACTTCGTGGACCCTTTGTGGGTGGTTGCTTCTTCGTGGACCCTTCGTGGGTGGAGCCCTTCGTGGACTCGCGCAACCGTTACCCTTGGGTGGAGCCCTGTGTGGACTCGCGCAACCGTTACCCTTCGTGGGTTGAAGTCTCCATCAACGTGGATGTAGGATAGCACCACCTATCCGAACCACAGGAAAAACATCCGTGTCTCCAATTGCCTTTGAAATCTCCAAACCCTTCCCTTTACATTCTTGCAAGTTGCATGCTTTACATTCCGCTGCTCATATACTCTTTGCATGCTTGCTTGATATGTATTGTGCATGTTGAATTTGTGCCTAAACTCCACTTAAACCGAAAAAGATTAAAAAATTGCAACTTTAGCACTAAGTGTCTAATCACCCCCCTCTAGACACATCTACTTCTAGATCCTACAGACAACCGAACACCTTTCTTGAGAATGAAACACTTACACCCGAATACCCGGAAGTACTTGAGGTTGGGCTTGTTACCGGTGAGTATCTCATATGGAGTCTTGTTCAAGCCCTTGCGGAGGTAGAGCCGATTTGATGCATGACACGTGGTGTTGTTGGCTTCGGCCCAAAAATTGTACGGAGACTTGAACTCCGCCATCATGGTCCTTGCCGCATCCATCAACGTCCGGTTCTTCCTCTCCGCAACACCGTTTTGTTGAGGGGTGTAGGGTGCGGAATATTGATGCTTGATTCCCTCGTCACTAAGAAACTCATCCAAGGTGTAGTTCTTGAACTCGGTGCCGTTGTCACTTCTTATTGTCAAGATCTTTGCATCGTGTTGACGTTGTGCTTCATTTGCAAAGTCAATGATGGTTTGTTGGGTCTCGCTCTTCCTCTTGAAGAAATACACCCACGTGTACCTTGAGTAGTCATCCACAGTCACCAAGCAATACTTCCTACCTCCAAGACTATCGAAGGATGGAGGCCCAAAGAGATCCATGTGAAGGAGCTCCAAAGGCCTCTTTGAATAAATGATAGTCGTGGGAGGGTGAGCCTTCTCATGTAGCTTTCCTTCGATACAGGCACTGCAAGCACGATCTTTAGCAAAACTAACATTCGTTAGTCCACGGACATGGTCCCCCTTGAGGAGACTTTGCAAAGATCTCATATTGACATGGGCTAAACGGTGATGCCAAAGCCATCCCACATCAACTTTAGCCATTAGGCATGTCGCGGTCTTAGTGGGTCGCTCCGAAAAGTTAATCACGTATAGACCGTTCTCGACATGCCCAACAAAAGCTACTTTAAGAGTCTTGCTCCACAAGAGGGCCACGGTATCGATATCAAAGAAAGTGGCAAAGCCCATGATAGCAAGTTGATGAACGGAAAGTAAATTGTATGCAAGGGACTCAACAAGCATGACCTTCTCGATCGTGAGATCATGAGAGATGACCACCTTGCCAAGTCCCAGTACCTTAGAAGATGAGGCGTCACCCCACTCGACATTGGTGGGCATAGATGGAACCTTGTGCACGTCCACCACCAAGTCCTTGCTTCCGGTCATATGATTTGTAGCTCCGCTATCGAGCAACCATGATCCCCCACCGGAAGCAAACACCTACAAGAGATCAATGCTTGGTTTTAGGTACCTATTTTGTAATGGGTCCTTTGATGTTAGTAACAAGGGTTTTTGGAACCCAAATAGACCATTCAATGTATTCAAGAAGAGAACCAACAAATTTGGCATAAACATGCCCATCACTAGCACGGCATAACACATAAGAAGGGTTAAAATCGCCGGCTTTGTTGAGAGGGGTGGCATTGCCCTTCTTGACATTGTTCTTCTTCTTCTCCTCGGGGGCACTCTCTCCCTCCCTCACAAAGGTTTGCATGAGGGGAGGAGGTCGTTTGGTCTTGTCATTCTTCTTCTTGTTCTTGGAGTCGGGCACGTACCCAACCCCTTCCTTGGCCACACCTCCCTTTTGGTTGATCAAGAGATCGTTGAGGTTCTTCTTGCCTTGTATGCAAGTCGCAAGACCTCTCTCAAGTTGCTCCTTCAACTTCACATTTTCCTCAACAAGATGTATATGCTCACAACACGGGTTAGTAGCATTTGCATTATCAATTAAAACCATATGAGGAAAAGTTGCTTTCTCCTTAGTTAGCTTCACTTGGAGTTGATCATGAGACTCCTTGAGACTAGCGTGAATACCCTTCAAGGCCTTGTGGGCCTTGTCAAGTATATCAAACTCCTCTTTGAGTCTAGCAAGATCAACCCCGAGTTTGGCCTTCTCGGAATTTAGCACACGAGAAACAATGAGGACATGATCATAATCTTTCTTTAACTTAGCATGATCAACGTTGTGTGACTCCTCAAGAGCCAAACGAAGACCATGCTCTTCCTCAAGAGCATTGGAAAGATCTGAAATCTCATCGGCATAGTCACGACTATGCCCTTCCATCTTAGAGATGGTGTCTTCATGAGCCTCGATCATGTCATTGGATTCACCAAGTTGTTCCAAGAGAGCAACAAAGTGCTTCTTGGATTTTCCCTTGAGTTTGCCCATAAAGGCCTCAAACTCATTAGCCTCCACATTAGCTCCCTCAAGTTCATTAATGCTATCCGTCGGGGAAGGATGATTAAAGATGGTAGTTTTTATGTTGGAGGTTACCTTGTTGGTGGCTTTAGCCATGAGGCACTTGGCGGTATTGCTCTCGTTGGGTGAGTCGAAGAGAGACACCCGTGACGTTGTTGCAATGGCAAGGAGGCCATGGCAACCGACTCATCATCTTCATCATCATCATCATCCTCATTGTACTCTTCTTGCACAACCAAAGCCTTGGGAGGAGTCTTCTTGGTGAAGTTGTTCTTGTTGGGGAACGACTTGGCCTTGTCCTTTCGGATGAGTTTGCCACCATTGTCTTCCCTATTCTCATACGGGCATTCCGCAACGAAATGACTCACGTTGCCGCAATTGTAGCAAGTCCTTACACGTTGCTTGCCCCTTGTGCCACTCGAGTTGTTTTTGCTAAAATTGGGCCTCAAGTTTTTCTTGCTCCAAAATTGTCTTGAAGCAAGTGCCATGTGTTCATGATATGCATACTTCGTATCTTCGGGGTTGCTCTCCTCTTCTTCCTCTTCTTCTTCTCCACGGTGAGCTTGGCCTTCAATGCAAGGTTAGGCTTCTTTGCCCATTGAGAATGGAGCACCGCGTTGTCAGCGGTCTTGTCCAAAATGTTCATGGCCACAAACTCATCCAACACTTCGCTTGAGGTCAAAGTGTGGAAGTCCGGTCTTTGACGAATGACGGAGGACATGGCCTTGTGGTAGGGCATCATTGCCTTGAGGAATTTGCGCTTGATCCAATTTTCATCTGTGTCCTTGCTCCCGTGATCTCGTAGTGAGACCGCGAGTTTGGTTACTCTCCGATAAAGCTCACGAGGTTCTTCATCTTCCTTCATTGCAAACTCATCGGCCTCATCTTGTACCACTTCATAGTTGGAGCGTTGAATGCTTGCACTTCCCTGGTAGAGAGACACGACACAATGCCATGCATCTTTGGCCAAGGCGAAGGGACGAAGATGAGGTAGGTCTTCGGGTGGAATTGCATCTTGAATGATGAAGAGAGCATTCTCATTGAATTGATTGTCCGCGGCTTCTCGAGGAGTGAAGTTGCTTGGATCATGTGGATAGAAACCTTCTTTAATGATTATCCAAAGGTTAGTGTTCACATGATTTAAATGACGTTTAAAGCGGTAAACCCAAGAATCAAAATCCTTATTTTTCACAATCTTAGGGGGACGACCGGCATGATTCAAATGAGTGGAAGGAACCGGTCCACCATAAACAAGTGGTGGTTCCACATGGGCAAAGATGCCGGTGCCATTCTTGCCACTAGAAGAAGGAGCCTTTTCACTACTAGCTTCCCCCTTGTCGGGGATAGCATCCGACACCTTGTTGGCAGGATCACCCACTTTCAACGGTGCGGTGGATAGTTTAAGCCCCTTAAGAAATTTAGTAAACATGCTTTCAACTTCGGTCTTCATGGAGGTTTTCAATGTCTCCAAGGCCACATTGAACTCCTCACAAGAGACCGAAGTTCCCCCATCTCCCGTAGACGAGATCGGATTCACATCGGAGTGTTCCTCCACACCGTCTACGGTATCAACCATACTCTTTGGACGGTAAAGTCCTTAAAAAAGAGACGAGGCTCTGATGCCAATTGAAAGGATCGATATGGTTGACTAGAGGGGGGTGAATAGGCAACTAACAATTTTTAGCTTTTCTTTAGCAATTTAAACTTTGCATCAAAGTAGGTTGTCTAGATATGCAACTAGATGAGCAACCTATATGATGCAACACGAATAGGAACACAAGCAAGCAAGATATATGAAACAAATAAGCTACACAAGTAAACGCATGAGATAACCAAGAGTGGAGACGGTGGAGACGAGGATGTGTTGCCGAAGTTCCTTCCCTTTGAGAGGAAGTACGTCTCCGTTGGAGCAGTGTGGAGGCACAATGCTCCCCAAGAAGCCACTAGGGCCACCGTAATCTCCTCACGCCCTCACACAATGTGAGATGCCGTGATTCCACTATTGGTGCCCTTGGAGGCGGCGACCGAACCTTTACAAACGAGGTTGGGGCAATCTCCACAACTCAATTGGAGGCTCCCAACGACACCACGAAGCTTCACCACAATGGACTATGGATTCGCGGTGACCTCAACCGTCTAGGATGCTCAAACACCCAAGAGTAACAAGATCCGCAAGGGATTAGTAGGGGGGAATCAAATATCTCTTGGTGGAAGTGTAGATCGGGGCCTTCTCAACCACTCCCGAGCAAATCAACAAGTTTGGTTGGCTAGGGAGTGAGATCGGGCGAAAATGGAGCTTGGAGTAATAATGGAGCTTTAATGGTGGAAGAGGTGAGCCAACGGGGAAGAAGGAGACCCCTTATATAGTGTGTGGAAAAGATCCAACCGTTACCCACCAACCAGCCCGCGGCCAGCGGTACTACTGCGCCTGGCCAGCGGTACTACCACAAGGCCACGCGGTACTACTGCTTGCAACCAAGCGGTACTACCGCACGGTAGTGCGGTACTACCGTACCGACCCACGGTACTGCCGCGACCCTAGCACAGAAACAGACGCAAAGCTGGGGGCGGTACTTCCGCACGCGCGGTACTACCGCGCCCCCCATGCGGTACTACCGCAAGGCAAAAGTCCCAGCCAGGGGGAAGGAGAACTTCCGTGCCTACTTCCGCAAATAAACGGAAGTAGCAAAAACCCGACACAGTAGTACTGCCGAGGGGCGGTACTACTGCCTGACCGCATAGCGCGGTACTACCGCATGGCGAAAGCGGTACTACCGCGGCAGGTGCAGATGTAAAAAATTACATCCGCTCCTACTACCGCAAAGGGGCAGCACTAGCCTGGTGGGCAGCGGTAGTGCGGCTCCAGGGGAGCGGTACTACCGTGGGCACCAGCGGTACTACCGCGCCACCGCGCGGTACTACCGTGGATGCCTACGGTACTACCGTTGATTCAGGAGCAGTACTACCGCAACCACAACAGCAGCCAGTCACAGGAGGCAGGAAAACGGAGGAAGCTCCAAGGAAGAAGGAGGGGATTAAAGGAGACGTGTACGTGATGATTCCACCCAAACCTTTCCAACGCGGACCCCCTCTTAATAGTACGGCTTTCCTACGACTCAAATCCACCAAAAAGAAACGTAGAAAAGACGTCGTCTTCGTCAGTCTTCGAGGGGCACCCAATCGTCTTGTGCCTAGCAAAAAAGTGTCTGGAATACTCATGGCACACGATTAGTCCGCAAATGCGTTGTCATCAATCACCAAAACACTTAGGGATAAATATGTCCTTACAAAGGAGTTCATTACCGACCTAGGAGTCATACCCAATGCGTCGGGCCCGTTGACTCTCTTCTATGACAACACTGGAGCTATTGCCCTTGCCAAGGAGCCCAGGTTTCACAGGAAGACCAGGCATATCAAGCGTCGCTTCAACTCCATTCGTGAAAGTGTTCAAAATGGAGACATAGATATTTGTAAAGTACATACGGACCTGAATGTGGCAGATCCGTTGACTAAACCTCTCCCTAGAGCAAAACATGATCAACACCAGAACTGCATGGGTGTTCGATTCATCACAATGTAACTAGACTATTGACTCTAGTGCAAGTGGGAGACTGTTAGAAATATGCCCTAGAGGCAATAATAAAATGGTTATTATTATATTTCTTTGTTCATGATAATTGTCTATTGTTCATGCTATAATTGTGTTATCCGGAAATCGTAATACATGTGTGAATACATAGACCACAACACGTCCCTAGTGAGCCTCTAGTTGACTAGCTCGTTGATCAAAAGATAGTCATGGTTTCCTGACTATGGACATTGGATGCCATTGATAACGGGATCACATCATTAGGAGAATGATGTGATGGACAAGACCCAATCCTAAGCATAGCTCAAAGATCGTGTAGTTCGTTTGCTATAGCTTTTCCGAATGTCAAGTATCATTTCCTTAGACCATGAGATTGTGCAACTCCCGGATACCGTAGGAGTGCTTTGGGTGTGCCAAACATCACAACGTAACTGGGTGACTATAAAGGTGCACTACAGGTATCTCCGAAAGTGTCTGTTGGGTTGGCACGAATCGAGACTGGGATTTGTCACTCCGTATGACAGAGAGGTATCTCTGGGCGCACTCGGTAATGCATCATCAGAATGAGCTCAATGTGACCAAGTGGTTGATCACGGGATCCTGCATTACGGTACGAGTAATGTGACTTGCCGGTAACAAGATTGAATGAGGTATTGGGATACCGACGATCGAGTCTCGGGCAAGTAACGTACCGATTGACAAAGGGAATTGTATACAGATTGATTAAATCCTCGACATCGTGGTTCATCCGATGAGATCATCGAGGAGCATGTGGGAGCCAACATGGGTATCCATATCCCGCAGTTGGTTATTGACCGGAGAGTCGTCTCGGTCATGTCTGCGTGTCTCCCGAACCCGTAGGGTCTACACACTTAAGGTTCGGTGACGCTAGGGTTGTTGAGATATTAGTATACGGTAACCCAAAAGTTGTTCGGAGTCCCGGATGAGATCCCAGACGTCACGAGGAGTTCCAGAATGATCCGGAGGTGAAGATTTATATATAGGAAGTCAAGTTTCGGCCATCGAGAAAGTTTTGGGGGTAATCGGTATTGTGCCGGGACCACCGGAAGGGTCCCGGGGGTCCACCGGGTGGGGCCACCTATCCCGGAGGGCCCCATGGGCTGAAATGGGAGGGGAACCAGCCCCTAGTGGGCTGGTGCGCCCCCCTTGGGCCTCCCCCTGCGCCTAGGGTTGGAAACCCTAGGGGTGGGGGGCGCCCCACTTGGCTTGGGGGGCAAGCCACCCCCTTGGCCGCCGCCCCTCTTGGAGATTGGATCTCCTAGGGCCGCCCCCCCTAGGGACCCTATATATAGTAGGAGAGAGGGAGGGCAGCCGCACCCTAGCCCCTGGCGCCTCCCTCTCCCTCCCATGACACTCCTCCCTCTCCCTCCCGTGACACTCCTCCCTCTCCCTGAGCTAGGCGAAGCCCTGCCGAGATCACCTTTGCTTCCACCACCACGTCGTCGTGCTGCTGGATCTTCATCAACCTCTCCTTCCCCCTTGCTGGATCAAGTTGGAGGAGACGTCTTTCCAACCGTACGTGTGTTGAACACGGAGGTGCCGTCCGTTCGGCGCTAGGTCATCGGTGATTTGGATCACGACGAGTACGACTCCATCAATCCCGTTCTCTTGAACGCTTCCGCGCGCGATCTACAAGGGTATGTAGATGCACTCCCCTCTCCCTCGTTGCTAGATGACTCCATAGATTGATCTTGGTGATGCGTAGAAAATTTTAAAATTCCGCTACGTTCCCCAACAGTGGAGCCCAGTTGGGGTCGATCGGGGATCTGTGTAGCATTTGGGGTAGTCTTCTTTTATTTTGGTCCCGTAGTCGGACCTTGATTGTATCTGTATGATGTACTCCCTCTATCACAGTTTAAAGGGCATATCTTCAAAACCAGAATTTTTTACAATTAGAGGGAAATAGGGCGCATGTCATTAAATAGCCTATTAACTGCATGGTTCTGGGAGGAATTAGCTCCTTCCGCTTGCCTTTCTGGTGCGCATGCATGGTGTGAACTGAAATTACTCCACCAATGCATGGGATGGTTTCCTTCTTTTACTGGACGGGGAGGTTACTATGTATTTGTTTGGAGATTAATTAGGCGCATATCCTTAAACTACCGCAGCTCCAGCGCATCGGTTATTCCTGCCAATCGCTAGCAACCTTGGGCCCAGAGAGATGTGAGGTACGGCCTTTAAACTGTGATGGAGGGAGTAATGCTTTATTCATGTAATTGTGTGAAGTGGCGATTGTAAGCCAACTATGTTTCTCTTTCAATGCGGTTATGCCTCTAAGTCGTGTTTCGACACGTGGGAGATATAGCCGCATCGAGGGCATTACAACTCGTGACCGACAAAATCAGAATTTTCAGTTGAAAAATCGTAAGTTTCAACAATTAAAACTAAAAGTTACTATGCCCTCGTGTGGAATCCAACTACTTCATGAATCACGAGGCAATCGAGTGGCCGGGCAGAGCTTGACAAGTCATGCCCCCGCACTTGTGTGCCCTGCGAATTTGCGGAGTTTAAACCAGTTAAGAAAGTAAGATCTCAAAATAGTGTCTTACATTGTCTTTAAAAGAAAGAGCACCCTCTTCGATTTCCATTATCCAAAACCAAGATGTTTTCTTCCTAAAACAAACTACTGACAATGAAAACATTGTCTCAATTATGTTTGTACGGCTCACAACACTATTTGTCGGTTGCAACGAGGGCCCCATTCCTTTATGATATTGCATTAGCAGCCTGTTGATATGAAATAAAACTCCATGATTATCCGAAAAAAATAATGTTCATGCAAATGCCATCTCGTGAAAGCACGTATAGAATATCCAAACCAAGCTACCTCGGAGACTTCCTCTTGACGACTCGCGCAAAAGACGCCTCAGAGTTAAGGGCCCCTCGTGCACATCTCGTATTTTGGCGAAAAATCTCGTAGACCCCGCCGCAAAGTCCGACCGCAAGCGCGCGAGCAAGCAAAGCCAAAGCCGAAGCCGGTGGACGGTGGTGACCGTCCCAGAGACGGCAGGCGGCAGCAAGACGAGGCCACAGCTGCGCGCGAGACCCCACCCGTTTACGTGCTGCGTATGGGGACCGGGTCAACACCTCCAACTGTCCCGTACGTAATCGCCTCCCCCGGTACCCGATACCGCCGCGGGCCCCACGTGAAAACGCCCCATGCCTCCGAGTCCACAGACGACGCGACGCCGACGACGACGAGACACCCAGCTCCGTGCCGTGCCAGATCGACCCCATGATTTCTCCCCTTCCGCGCGCCACATTTTCCCCGTGCCGCCACGCGTCGCGCCATGAGTTTCCCTCCATGCGCTGCGCCCATGCCCACGACGCCCTGCTACGCACCAGGCAGGACGCGCCAGGCAGGCAGACCCAGGCCAGCTTAACTCAGACTGCGAGTCCTTGGGGTTGGATGGATATATCTATTTGGAAGAGTGCTCCCCATGCATGCAGAGCTTTCCCGTACGTGTTCAAACTCCATTCAAACTAAAAAGTATAGGTACATGCAACGCTGCAGGCACGAACCATGTGATGTACTCCTACTGTTCAATGGGGACGAACTGACCAACAGTAACAGCAGGCGTGTTACGTGGCGGGCCCCGGCCTGCTGACTTGGTCTTCGCGGGACCGATGACGAGATCACGTTCACATCCGAGCGAACCGGCCGGGCAGCGACTTGTTTGAAAATGCCAACGAGAAGAAGGTAAAACAAGCCAAGACAAGAGAGAGCCAGAAAGGGGAGAGGGGTGCAAAAAAATCTCAAGATGTGAACAAACACGTAGATGAGCATCCGGTGAGCTGTCATTGTTCTTTACCCCCGCATTTCTTCTGCTTTGACTAGCATAGAAATATCTCCGAGGTGGGGGCCATTATTTTACTTATTACTATAGTTATTATAATTATTACAGTGAAATATCAACAGCTGCCGGCGATGGAAAAAGAACTAAGGGGAAGGAATGAACTAATACAACCTTTTTTTTGCCGCCGCAAAATCACGAAAGAAAAAGGGTGATCGTATATCATGCTTGGTATCAAAACCAAAGACACGTCTCGACAAGCTAATCCTGACCAAAGAAGAATGGAACACCATCCGTGTATAACTTGCAACCTAGCTAGTATCTGGTTTCTCAACTCTTTTCGAACTTGACCAGGTCGTTCATTGGGTCTCGCTGTTGGTGTTGTTGCTCGTCGTGTTGTTACTAGTCGTCGTCACGTTGTTGTTACTGGTGTTGTTGTTGCTGTTGTTCGCGTTGCTGTTGCCGGCGGCGTGCTGGCCGGCCATGATCGACGAGATGGCCGCGGCGAGCGCCACTGTGAAGTTTGGGTCCGCGGTGATCGCGGCCGCCGCTGCGCTGACGGTGTCGGACAGCTGGCCTGGCAGGCCCATCGGCGGCCTAGGCTGCGCGAACTGCCCGGCGTCCACCGAATCGGAGGACATCTGCAGGCCAGAGAACTTGGACTGGTTGTACAGCATGTGCGGCGGCATCGCGAAGGCCGGGGCCATCCCACCGCCGGGCATCGGAACATGGAACTGCCCCGGTGCATGCGGTCGGGCGACGTTCAGCGGCATGGCGTTGGGCGCCCCGGGCGGGGCGTGGGTGAGGTCGAGCGTCACCGTCGGGAACGGCGCGGACGCCGAGATGGTGGCCATGCTGGACGAGCATGGCAGCACGGTGCGCGCGAGGAAGTTGGAGCTCATGAGGCCCGCGCCGTCGGCGCTGGGCATGGAGCCCGAGAGCAGCATGGACGCGGCGGCCGACGTAGTGGATGCCATGGCCATGGCGGCCGGCGGGAGCGGGTGGTTGTGCGTGCCCTCGTACGTGGTGATGAGGATGGTCCGGTCCTCGGCGCATCGTTGCACCTGTTAGTCAATGGCATCACGCATAAAGAAGAAAGTTAGACCAATCATACACCCCGTCCCCGATACGCTACTTCCGGACGTACACCTTTGACCAAGAAGCGAACCAGTCGTGGCCAGTTAGTTAGGAGTACCTGCTTACGCACCGGGCAGCCGGTGGCCATGGTGCAGCGGTAGTAGGCGCGTGGGCAAGGGTTTCCCTTGGCCATCTTCTGACCGTACTTCCTCCATTGGCATCCATCGGCGATCTGCAGCCATGCACGTACGGTAAGGTCAGCACGATCCATACACAAGGACTACTCAAGATTGCAAGTGCAAAAACAAGAAAATGATCAAGAAGAAGAAGAAGCAGTCTCACAATCGGGGCTTCGGATCGTGCGCGGACGGAGACACGGGCCTTCCTCATGGTGGCCTCCTGCGCTTGCTGGTCATGGCCCTTGGCCGCCGCTCCCAGCTGCTGCTGCTGCTGCTGGCTCATCCCGCGCCCGGGCAACCACCCCGCGGTGGACGGGCCGTCGGGGTTGTCGCCGCGCTCAGGGTCCTCGTTCCCGTTGGACGACGACCGGCGCGGGCTCCCGACCTCCGTGGACGAGTTGGACGGCTCTTCCGCCACGTCAGCGCTGGCTCCGGACGGGCCCAGACCCAGGAACTGCCTCGGAACGATGGCACTCTCGTTCTTGCCATCCTAATAAAAACGGAAAAAGAGGAACTGATTCAGTAAATTTCTTGGCCAAGTCAAACTAGCGATCCCTGGCTAGGTTACAAGTAAGAATAGTACCTCGTGGGTCGGAGGTTGTTGCGGCTGGACCGGAGGCATCTGGGTCCTTTGCTGCATGAGCGCGACGAGATGCATCTGCAGCGCATGGTAGCTGCTGTTGACCTGGGTCAACATCCCTCGCAGCCGCTGGTTCTCCTCGTTCATGCGGCTCAGCTCGGCCTGCATCGCCGCCAGCTGCAGGACGCGACACGCGTAAGTTAATACCGATCGAGTCAAACATCACCGGCCAGATCCACCATGTTCGCCGTCGACAACGCTAATCGACGAGATCGAGATTGTAATTGTGTGGACAGATCGTGGATAACTACGTACCTCGCCGGTGTTCCTGCCGTTCCTGTCCTCGTCGGCCCGGGACGCCCCGTCGTCGTCGACCACCATGGACCGGTCGCTCCTCGTGTTGTTCCCGGTAAGGAGCTGCAGGATCGAAAGGCAAGTATTAGATCGCCGTATATAGAGAGAAACAAGTAGTAGTACCTGCTGGCAAGTCTAGCCATTTAAGAAGTAAGGAGAATGGGTGAAGAAGCGGTGGCGGACGTACGTTAATGGTGAGGTCCTCCTTCTTGATGGCGAGTCCGGCGGCGGAGGCCTGATCCTTGTGGTCCTCCGCGTCAGCACCGGCCGATGCGCGGCTCTTCTTCATGTTCTTCTTCTCGTCGGAGAAGAAGTCAACCTCGATGGACCTCCTCCCCCTGCCGCCGCCGCCACCGCCGCCGTCGTCCGCCTCCATGCTCCTGTGGAACGGCGCCGGTGATAGCAAGTTCAGGAAGCCGAGCTGCCGCGGCGAGGCGTCCAGGGCGAGCAGTCCTCCTCCTCCTCCGCCGCCACCGAGGTGGCCCTTGTCCATGCAAATCGAGAGCCTCCCTGGAGAAGAGAGAGACGCCTTGCTAGCCGAGGGGAGAGGGAGAGGGAGAGGGAGAGGGAGAGAGAAAGAAACGTGTCGTAGAGACCGAATGAGGGAGGAGTCTGAAGTCTCTCCCCGGTAGGACGGGGCGCGTATAAAAAAGGGCGAGCTGGCCGGGAGGCCCAGATCTGACATCAGGCGCTGCGTCAGTGCGGGGGCCCACGTGGCGCGGCCGGAGTGGCGGGAGGGACGACGACCCGATCCGGGGCCCACGAGGACCGGATCGCCCTTTCCGGCGAGGCGGAGACGGACGGCAGCTGGCTGGGCTTTGGCTCCATGTTATTTTCGTGCTTGTCTGCGCTTTTCCTCCCCCGGCTTGCAACTTTTCTCCACGGATCAGAAGCCCGGCTCGTTAAGAAATCGGGAAATTTATGGGCGGGGCGACGGCGACGTGCCCCGTGCAACAAAGCGACGTGGGGCGCTGCGTCTCCTTTTTCCGGTCTGCAATGGCGACTTCGCCTGTCGGTCCAATGATTTTCAAGATCGCGTTGTTGATACCGCGGGCCGCCGTCGCCGCCTCGTACAAGTAACACGCACATTTTCGCAATAATGGGAAATGTTTACTAGGAGTAGCTTTTTAACCAACATTTTGGCTACAGGCGGTAGTAATAAGGTCTATCCAACCCTGCGTGGCGTCAGATCACACCGTCCGTTGATCGATGTCTCGCCATTTCACCAAAAAAAAACTATGTGTATGGGGCCTCTTCTCTTTTGTTGTGCACAAATATGGGGCATCCTCTCTTTTGTTTGTTGAACAACGAACAATTCTTTTTTGCTGTTGAGAAAGAATATTGAGGTCAGCACGTACTGCACGAGGAATGGAGTTTTTCCACGGTCAGAAGGTTCCTCCCATTAGATTACTCGCGCCAACAAAATGGAAAAACGGTACGGAGCAGGTCAGGTCAGAAACGAGCTGGTGCCGATCCTGAGGCTGCCCTGCCTGATTGATCGGCACGGGGTCGCGAGTCCACACGCACAGCAGACTCGGATCTCCCCCGTTTTCTTAATCGCCTCTCGAGATCTTTATGGCCTGGCTAGCTAATCTTCTTTCTTAATGAGATTTAATTTTGAATAATCGTTTCGCTCCAGGTTCGAGGAAGGTTAGCCGCAGGGGAGTCAATGGGCGCAGGGACCCGGTTCCACGAAACCCACGCTCCCGATTGGGCCCGGCCCGCTCCACGTGGACACAGCGTCAACGCCCTTGACCTGCCCGGTCCCACTGACAGGGCTTGACGAGCGGTGCTTCACTTCCTTTTCTTCCTTTTCGGGCGTCTTTTTCGGATAAGAGCGGAACAGTGCTACCTCGCTGTCTGCTTCGTATCAAAACATGGCGAAGTCGAAGCCAAGTCGGGGATTGGCAGGATGTAGGCATCCCGCCTTTTGGAAGAGAGACTGCGTGTGTGTGTGTGTTGTGGGAACGGTCCAAGATGCGTTCGGTGCCGGTGCATACGTGCTGAAATTCTTAAACAAGCTTTCATGCATCCTTAAAGGAGTTGTTTGGATAGCTGGAATATAGAGAATCCGTTTTATATAAAACAGAAAAACGGTTTAACAGACTAAAACCATGTTTGGCTCTTCCAAGTAATCCACGGATATGTAAAATTGGATTCCCATAAACCTGGAATTTCGGGTTTGTAGAAAAACGACCATTAGTCGTTTTTTCTATAAACGCGATTCCTATATCTCTCGAGCCCATCCCGTGATTCGTCTATCTTACTGGCCGATCCTCCTGGGCACGTTCATCAACGGTATACCTAGAATCTACAGACGCCGGTAACCGACGACAGCCGCGACGAGTTCTCACCGGTGTGCCACACATCGAGGCCGTCCTCCTCTAGCCACCGGCCACAGGCCGCCGCTTCTTCGGCGTCGTCCATCTTGGTGGTCGCCGCCAAGGTCAGCTCCTTCGCATTCGTCACGTACATGCGTCCGCAACCGGCGTATCAAATCGATCCAGTTGGTTCCCTGGTAGCTAGCTTCTACATGCCGGTACACGCGCCATCGTTTAATACGTTTTGCAGCCGGACGATAGAATTATCCAGCCATTGCTCTGCGCAGCAAGGTTCTACGTCTGTGTGCGTGCTCACGGCCGTAATTTTGTGCGTTCGGCAGTAGGCGGATCGAATTGATCCAGCGCTTGCCTCGGTATACCTAGCTTCTACATGAGCCTGAACGCGGCCGTCCGGCGAGATCGGTGAGCCCAGTCTATTGTACTTGCGGACCTCGACGGAATGTGACCAGAGAATGAGAAGATCACCGCCGAATAGGAATAGTCTGAATCATTGTCGAATAAGGATGTGACAAACACACTTTCCAACCCAAACGTAGTCTTATAGAAACTGATTCGTAACAGAAAAAATAGTAAAACTGGTTTTGCTAAAAATCAGGTAAAAACTCGTTTTTTATAAACCAATGCCTAATATTCGCTACCCAAACAACCCCAAAAGTTGCCTCTGCCTATCCTATACTCTGATTTGATATACTACTCTCTACAGTTTTTGGCATGTGCACTTTGTGTGCCGTAGGGGCATGATTGATGGTCTCAATAGTTGCCGTACCACTTCGATTTCATCCACGCGGGGGTGCTCCGTGTTCGCCCACCGTGTGGAAATTGATCAGGGCCTACCGCCTATTGGGTTCGCTAGCTGATTGTCATGTCGTCGGCTATTAATGTTTTCTTGGAGGGTAGATTGTCTTATCATTATGGCCATCGTGTTCCATGCAACAACAGGTGTTGATGTTGTAGTATTTCTTCTTATTTTTCAACGTAACGTTGGGCGTTCTAGTACTCCCAAGTCTACTACGAATGTGGTTGCAACGGTAAATAAAATTGTCACGTACTTAAATTTAATAAAAATTGTGTGTGCAAGCACAACTGCAATCACTATGGACAAACAGTTGGAGTAATTATCCCACCCACCAAAATACCGCATCCCGAAGTCTAGATTTTTTTAATATCAGTCGCATATTAAACACGAAAATGAGCCTTAGACCAGGTCCACTTAGGTGGTGTTTGGTTCTCTAGTCCTAGGATTTTTTCTAGTCCTTAGGACTTTTTAAAAAAGACTCTTAAGGAGGTGCTTCTAAGGACTTTTAGTAGAAAGTCCCAGAAAAGTCCCACCCTATTTGGTTTGCTAGGGACTTTTTCTAATCCCAACATAAAAAAAATCCCTGAAACCAAACACCCCCTTAGCAACACTATACTCCTCCATTTGTTCGGTATTACTACGGAACAACTCTAATTATCCTAGCCAACAAAATACCACACCCCGAACGTTTAGAAGAGAATCAATATCAACCACACATTAATCATAAAAATGAGCCTTAGGCCCTGGCTCCACTTAGCGACAACATACTCCATTTGTTTGGTATTAGGCTGGTCGTAATGGGAGTATTATAAGGCTAGTCATAATGGGGAGTAACTTAGAATAGTGTCATGCATATGACACTAGTCTATGTTACTATCTTCATAGTGAAGAGTAACATAGAGGTAGTGTCATACTAGATGGTTCTATTTATTAGCTTGTAGACTCATTTTGTCTTCGAAAGTGTTATGTGATGGTAACATATTATGTTACTCCAAATACCTCTCTCTCCATTAATTACATGCCACCAAAGCAAATTTATCTTGGGGTTTGTTATGTTACTATTTAAGTTAGTCTACCCACAATGGGAGTAACATAGATAGTAACATCACACATATCTAGATTAAATAGATGACGTGGCATGCAATAAATGAAGAAGAGATGAAAATGGTAACATAGCTAGTTACTACTAGTATGAGTAACATCACACATATCAAGACAAGATGTGTCTATAGTCTAATAAATGAAGTGCTCCATGTTATCACACATATGTTACTCCCCACTATAGAGGTAGTAACATAGACTAGTAACATGGGCATGTTACTGGTCTATGTTACTACCCATTGTGGCTAGTCTTACTCCCACTATGACCAGCCTAAGGCTGGCCATAGTGGGGAGTAACTTAGACTAGTAACATGCATATGTTACTAGTCTTTGTTACTACCTCTATAGTGCATCGTATCATAGATTAGTATCATATGTGGTCTCATTTATTACCATGCATGACACATAGTAGCACCACATTTATTATGTTATGATATCTACCTATGTTATTATAACCATCTCTCTTCTTTAATTGTCTGCCACATAAGCATGTTTGCGAGTCCCAAGTACATGATACTACTTATGTTACCCCCACTATGGCCAGCCTAAGGCTGGTCATAATGGGGAGTAACTTATACAAGTGTCATGCATATGACACTAGTCTAGGTTACTACCTTCATAGTCCAAAGTAACATAGTATTAGTATCATACATGGCTTCATTTATTAGCTTGTATACCCATCTTCTTTTGGAAAGTGCTATGTTACAGTAACATATTATGTTATTTTAAACACATCTCTCATCATTAAATACATGCGCTATGTCTTTAATGATGAGAGATGTGTTTAGAGTGACTTAATACTCCCTCCGTCGGATGAAGAATGTACGTTTGGGTTTAAAATTTGTCCACAAAAGAGTGTATTTTTTATCTTCTCAATGCACTTTAAAGTATTTTCTCTTATCACACGGTAATCAAGACCAATAGCATTCTATACATAGTCTTCTTAATATTTACATGCACTTAGCTCATTGGGGGCTGGGTAATTAAAGAGGAGAGATATGGTGGCTTGCATTTTTCTAATGCATTTTTTACTCCACTCCATAATTTGTCCTAAAATTCTAGATGTACACTTTTCACCGGACGGAGGGACTATGTTACTGTAACATAACGCTTCCCAAGAGGAGATGAGTCTACAAGCTAATAATGAAGCCATGTATGATACTACTACTATGTTACTTTGCACTATGGAGGTAGTAACCTAGACTAGTATAAGTTACCCCCCACTATGACCAGCCTAAGTAGTATCTTGCATGCCAACTAAGCAATGTTGATGAGATGTCATTGCATTAAATGAAGAAAGAGATGATTAAGTATTATATCATGATACCGTATCATATTAAATGTTGTGCTACTTTGTGTCAAGCATGGCAATAAATGTAGTCCTATATGATACCAACATATGATAATCCCGCCGTTTTTATTTACTCTGCATATTAGTTTTGATCAAAGTCAAGCTTCACAAACTTTAACAAAGTTTATAAACAAAAATATTAACATATATAATAACAAATCAATACCATTAGATTCGTTGTTGAATGTACTTCCACATCATATATATTTGCTACGCATTTTTTTATAAATTTGGTCGAACTTTACAAAGTTTGACTTCAGTCAACTCTATTATGTGGAGTAAATAAAAATGGAGGGTGTATCATGCATTACAGATGTAGTATCATACACTAGTATCATGCGCATGATACTAGTTTAGGACACTCCGCATTACAACCAGCCTTATTAGGCCACATGGATTAATCAACGCTTGTCCGCATCGGTATTATTACCCTGTGGCACTCTTGCCCATATTTTTCCGCGCAGGTCATCGATGCTTATGCTATACTCTGTCCCTTTCGTATCTTATTAGCCCTTGGCACACTTACTCGCATCCCATATTTTTTCAATATTCTTACTAAAAGTATACTTCATTTGTTCGGTATTATTAGGCCGCATGGGTCAAATGTGGCTCGTTTGTATATTTTGGGTATTATTATGGCACACCTAGTAGTGCTGATATTTTTTTCTTAGGTCAGGGTCCACTTAGTGACACTATGCTCCATTTGTTCGGCATTATTACGCTACTACACCCGACCTCTACTAAGCCCCCCAAATCGCATCGACAACGAAAAACTGTATGTGAAAGAGGCATGAGAGATGCTTCAAAAAATAGAACCATTTGTAGAAAAAATAAATGTGTGCGATCGGTGGTCCATCAGGCATGACCGTAAAAGCTAAACTGTATGCGATATAGTCTAGACAGGTCGACAGGAAAATTGTTTGTGAAGTACTTAATTATCACCCACAGTTTATATAGGAATACTGTGTGCACCATAGGACCCATAGTTTCACATATAGAATTGTGTGATGAATATAGCTATTACACACATAATTTATGGGGAACCTGTGGATGATTATGTACAGACGGTTGACATCTGGCAACACCACTCCCCTTCTTCAGTCATACAAAAATTGTTGGTGCAATAATTGCCTCCCTGTGTTTTGAAGATTGTTGTCACAAACAATGTGGACTAATGTGTTTGCTAGTGCACACAAAGTGATTAAGTCCCCTAGAGTCATGTGGAATTTGGAACAAACTTTGAAGACAATCTCCTGCGAGGCAGCGAGAATTATCACTGAAGATTATGCGTGATGAAAGTGACCCCCAATTTTTTTACGCAAAGCAATTGGTTCGGTGCCTGTCCGAAGAATTTGACTATAGCCGAGAAGTTTGAAGACCAAGAAAAGATGTAGCATTTTCTTTCATTTTCTTCTTCTCTTTCTTGATTCATACGACCATCATACTATTAAGAGGGGTATAATGTTTGAAACTTATGTTTCTCTGATGGTAAACCGAAACCTATGAGAGTTGAGAGAAATCTCTTTGTGTTCCGAATAATACTTACCAGCAAAAGACACAGTTCTTCTTCGCCGTGAGAGATTTGATTCGGACTGAGGAGTTAGCATTACTTATTCCTCAAGCAATGTTACTGTTGTGCTCAAAATCTGACCTTTGGATACGTGTCAGTTGGGCATTGGCTAGTTGTCATGTCCAAAATGGTCTTTTGCCCCTCGGGAAGATCGCGGCTATAAATAGCCACCCCTTCCAATGTGCATCGTTGGCTGCTCTGTGTGATTTCGAGAACATTGCATGAGCACCCCTCTCCCTAGTGATTTGAGTTTAAAATCATCCGAGAGAAAAACTACATAGCCGAAAAGTTTGATAGTGGTTTAGCATCATGATACGTCTCCAACGTATCTACTTTTCCAAACACTTTTGCTTTTGGTTTGGACTCTAATTTGCATGATTTGGTTGAAACTAACCCGAACTGACGTTATTTTTAGCAGAATTACTTTGGTGTTATGTTTGTGCTGAAATAAAAAGTTCTCGGAATCAGACCAAAAATTATGGAGAATTATTTTAGAATTGATAAAAAAACTGGCGCAAAGAGTTATCGGAGGGGAGCCACGCGTGGGCCACGAGCTCAAGGGGCGCCTCTCCCCCGGGCGCACCAGGTGAACTTGTGGGGCCCACAGAGCTCTGTTTTCCCTACCTCCAAATTTATAAGTACCGTCTTCCTAAAAAAATAGGAAGAAAGAATCATTGTGTTTTACGATACGGAGCCGTCACCACCTCCTGTTCTTCATTAGGAGGGTTGATCTGGAGTTCGTTAGGGACTCCTGAGAGGGGGATTCGCCGCCGTCATTATCAACAACCCTAGTTCATCAACAACCTCATGATGTTCACCACCAAGAGTGTGTAATTTCATCGTAGGCATACCGAAGGTAGACGGAGGTTGATGAGATTTTTCATGTAATCGTGTCAATTTGTTATGGCTTGATCGCTAGTATCCACTATGCTCTGAGATTGATGTTGCTATGACTTTGCTATGCTTAATGATTGTCACTAGGGCCCTAGTGCCATGATTTCATATCTGAACATATTATGTTTTCATGAATATATTTGATTCTTGATCCTATTCGCAAGTGAATATATGTACTTGTCATTTTTCTAAACCATAGACCCCAAGGTGACAATAATTGGGATACTCCCAAGGATGACTGTAATTCGAGGAGTTCATGTATTCACTATGTGTTAATGATTTGTTTCAGTTCTCTATTAAAAGTAGCACCTTAATTACCCTCAGATTTCCATTAGGACCCGACTGCCACAAGACAATAGGACAAAAGATATTATACAAGTTCTTATTATAAGCACACATGACTATATACAAAATACGTGCCTATAGTGCCTACATATGATTGATGAATTGAAGCTATTTTGTATTGCTCTAGGTTGTGACTGTTACATGATGAATATCATCAAAATATCCATCGCTACTCCATGCCAACCCTTTGCTCATATTGTCTTTGCTAAGTTCCTACTATTATTGTTGCTGTTACAATCACTACAGAACTGTTACCGTTACCGTTAATGTTACCACTACTATCAAAATTATCATATTACCGTGCTACTAATATTTTTCTGCAAGGAAATAACTTCTCAGGTGCGGTTGATTGAAAACTCAACTGCTAAGTCTTAGAAATATTCTTCGGCCCCCTTGTGCCGAATCAACAAATTGGGTGAAATACTACCCGCGAAGGCTATTGTTGTTGGGAAACGTTGCATGGAAAACAAAAAAAATTCTACGCACACGCAATGATCTATCCATGGAGATGCATAGCAACGAGGGGGAGAGTATGTCTACGTACCATCGTAGACTGAAAGGGAAAGCGTTTGACAACGCGGTTGATGTAGTCGAACTTCTTCTAGCTCTGGCCGATCAAGTACCGAACATACGACACCTCCGAGTTCTACACACGTTCAGCTCGGTGACGTCCCTCGCCTTCTTGATCCAGCAAGGTGTCGAGGTAGTAGATGAGTTCTGTCAGCATGACGGCATGGTGACGGTGATGGTGAAGTGATTCTCGCAGGGCTTCGCCTAAACACCATGGAAATATGACCGGAGGGTGTGAACTGTGGAGGGGGGCGCCGCACACGGCTAATGGTTGATGTTGTGTGTTCTAGGCGCCCCCTTCCCCACATATATATATATATATATGTGTGTGTGTGGGCTGGGAGGAGAGGCAGCCAGGGGGCACCCCAAGTGGCGCCCGCTTCCTTATTTTACCGGAGAAGAAGGGAAGGGGGAAGAGAGAAAGGAAGGGGGGCTGAACCCCCTTTTTTTCCTTCCCCAATTCGGCCACATGCCATATGGGGGCGCCACCCCTTGTGGGATGGTGTGATCCCCTCTCATGGCCCATATGGCCCATATATTCCCCCCGGGGGTTCCGGTAACCCCTCTGTTACTCCGATAAATACCTGATACACTCCGGAACACTTTTGGTGTCCGAATACTATCGTCCTATATATGAATCTTTACCTCTCGACCATTTCGAGACTCCCATTCATGTCCATGATCTCATCCGAAACTCCGAACAACATTCGGTCACCAAATCACATAACTCATATAATACAATATCATCATCGAACGTTAAGCGTGCGGATCCTATGGGTTCGAGAACTATGTAGACATGACCGAGACACCTCTCTAGTCAATAACCAATAGTGAAACCTGGATGCTTATATTGGCTCCTACATATTCTATGAAGATCTTTATCGGTCGAACCGTTATGACAACATACGTTATTCCCTTTGTCTATCGGTATGTTACTTTCCCGAGACTCGATCGTCGATATCTTCATAGCTAGTTCAATCTCGTTACCGGCAAGTCTCTTTACTCGTTCCGTAATAAATCACCTCGTGACCAACTCCTTAGTCGTTTTCTTGCAAGCTTATGATGTGTATTACCGAGAGGGCCCAGAGATACCTCTCCGATACTCGGAGTGACAAATCCTAATCTTGATCTATGCCAACTCAACAAACACCTTTGGAGATACCTGTAGAGCATCTTTATGATCACCTAGTTACGTTGTGAAGTTTGATAGCACACACGACATTCCTCTGGTATTTGGGAGTTGCATAATCTCATAGTCGAAGGAATATGTATTTGACATGAAGAAAGCAATAGCAATAAAACTGAACGATCATTATGCTAAGCTAACGGATGGGTCTTGTCCATCACATCATTCTCCTAATGATGTGATCCCGTTATCAAATGACAACTCATGTGAATGGTTAGGAAACCTTAACCATCTTTGATCAACGAGTTAGTCTAGTAGAGGCTCACTAGGGACACAATGTTTGTTTATGTGTGCACACATGTATTAAGGTTTCCGATCAATACAATTCTAGCATGAATAATAAACCTTTATCATGAATAAGGAAATATAAAATAACAACTTTATTATTGCCTCTAGGGCATATTTCCTTCGGTCTCCCACTTGCACTAGAATCAATAATCTAGTTCACATCGCCATGTGATTAACACCAATAGTTCACATCGTCATGTGATTAACACCCACAGTTCACATCGCCATGTGACCAACACCCAAAGGGTTTACTAGAGTCAATAATGTAGTTCACATCACCATGTGATTAACACCCAAAGAGTACTAAGGTGCGATCATGTTTTGCTTGTGAGAGAGGTTTAGTCAACAGGTCTGCCACATTCAGATCCGTATGTATATTGCAAATTTCTATATCTACAATGCTCTGCATGGAGATACTCTAGCTAATTGCTCCCACTTTCAATATGTTTCCAGATTGAGACTCATAGTCATCCGAATCGGTGTTAAAGCTTGCATTGACATAACTCTTTATGACGAACTCTTTGTCACCTCCATAACCGATAAATATTTCCTTAGTCCTCTAAGGATAATTTTGACCATTGTCTAGTGATCTACTCCTGGATCACTATTTGTACCCCCTTACCAAACTCATGGCAAGGCACACAATAGGTCTGGTACACATCATGGCATACTTTATAGAACCTATGGCTGAGGCATAGGGAATGACTTTCATTCTCTCTCTATCTTCTACCATGGTCGGGCTTTGAGTCTTACTCAACTTTACACCTTACAATATAGGCTAGAACTCCTTCTTTGACTGATCCATTTTGAACTCCTTCAAAATATTGTCAAGGTACATACTCATTGAAAATCTGATTAAGCATCTCGATCTATCTCAATAGATCTTGATGCCTAATATGTAAGCAGCTTCATCGAGGTCTTTCATTGAAAAATCCTTATTCAAGTATCCTTTTATGCCATCCAGAAATTCT
The DNA here is from genome assembly GCF_018294505.1 of Triticum aestivum. Classification (NCBI taxonomy): domain Eukaryota; kingdom Viridiplantae; phylum Streptophyta; class Magnoliopsida; order Poales; family Poaceae; genus Triticum; species Triticum aestivum. Next base: position 184,645,913 of record NC_057800.1, read on the forward strand.
ATATCATTTCCAATCAACAATATGTCAACCACATATAATATCAGAAATGCTATAGAGCTCCCACTCACTTTCTTGTAAATGCAGGCTTCACCGTAAGTCTGTATAAAACCATATGCTTTGTTAACCTCATCAAAGCATATATTCCAACTCCGAGATGCTTGCACCAATCCATAGATGGATCACTGGAGCTTGCACACTTAGTTAGCACCTTCGACAAAACCTTCAGTTGCATCATATACAACTCTTCTTTAAGAAATCCATTAAGGAATGCAGTTTTGATGTCCATTTGCCAGATTTCATAATCATAAAATGCGGCAATTGCTAACATGATTCAGACAGACTTAAGCATCGCTAGGTGAGAAAGTCTCATCGTAGTCAACTCCTTGAACTTGTCGAAAACCTTTCGGGACAAGTCGAGCTTTATAGATAGTAGCATTCCCATCAGCGTCAGTCTTCTTCTTAAAGATCCATTTATTATCTATGGCTTGCAGATCATCGGACAAGTCCACCAAAGTCCACACTTTGTTCTGATACATGGATCATATCTCAGATTTCATGGCTTCAAGCCATTTATCGGAATTTGGGCTTATCATAGATTCTTCATAGTTCGTAGGTTCGTCATGGTCTACTAACATGACTTCCAGAACAGGATTACTGTACCACTCTGGTGCGGAACGTGCTCTGTCGACCTACGAGGTCCAGTAGTAACTTGATCCGAAGTTTCATGATCATCATTATTAACTTCCTCTCTAGTTGGTGTAGGTATCACGGGAACTGATTTCTTTGATGTGCCACTTTCCAAATTGAGCGAAGGTACAATTACCTCATCAAGTTCTACTTTCCTCCCACTCACTTCTTTCGAGAGAAATTACTCCTTCTCTAGAAAGGACCCATTCTTAGCAATAAAGATTTTGCCTTTGAATCTGTGGTAGAAGGCATACCCAATAGTTTCTTTCGGGAAATCCTATGAAGATTCACTTCTTTGCTTTGGGTTCGAGCTTATGAGGCTGAAGCCTTTTGACATAAGAATCACATCCCCAAACTTTTCAAGAAACGACAACTTAGGTTTCTTACCAAACCATAGTTCATACGGTGTTATCCCAACAGATTTAGATGGTGCCCTATTTAACGTGAATGCAGTTGTCTCTAATGCATAACCCCAAAATGATAAAGGAAAATCGGTAAGAGACATCATAGAATGCACTATATCTAATAAAGTACGGCTACGATGTTTGGACACACCATTACGCTGTGGTGTTCCAGGTGGCGTGAGTTGTGAAACTATTGCACATTGTTTTAAATGAAGGCCAAACTCGTAACTCAAGTATTCGCCTCTGTGATTAGATCGTAGAAACTTTATTTTCTTGTTACGATGATTCTCCACTTCACTCTGAAATTCTTTGAAATTTTCAAATGTTTCAGACTTATATTCCATTAAGTAGATGTCGGATTTGGGGCCCCGCAGACCCAAGAAATATTCGAACTCTGGGGTGGATGTGAAGAACTCAATCTCCCCAGCCTACCAACTCGTTGCTCTCATGGCCTAGTTCGATGAACAGGAAAGGAAAGAGACACGGCAGTTTACTCAGGTTCAGGCCACCTTGCGGTGTAAAACCCTACTCCGGCTTTGTGGTGGATTTGCCTCGAGGTGGGCTGAGGATGAACCAGTATAGAGGAAGAACTGCCTCAGTAGGTTTGTTCTTGGATGTGGTGTGAGCTGGCGAGGGTTCGGGTGGCTCCATCCCCTTCTACGGTGGTGGCTAACCTATATTTATAGTGGCCTTGGTACTCTTCCCCCAAAATGAAGGCGGGAAGGGATTCCGTAACGGCCAAGTTTGAAGAGAGATAAATAGTACATCTTATCCTGATGAAAGGTGGTCTTCACCTGCAAAGCTTCTGGTCATGATGTCATGGTGGGATCGGCGATGACCTCCATCCTGCTGTCCTAGCGGTCTTGGTCTTGTAGCACGGAAATGGAAACCTTTGGCAGATTCCTCGGGACTCCGTGTCTGCGCTTGCCTCCTTAGCACCAATGAGGAAACTTGTTGTATTGCGCCCTCTGGCGCTCGCCTGGCCTTGGTCGTCATGGCTTATGTCATCCGGACCTCACGAGGTGGGCACTTGCATAGGAATCTCCGCTCCTCGGGAGCCAGCCTAGGGAGGCTGCTCCCTCTAGAGGTCTTGGCGTCGTTCACATCGCGAGGCTTGGCCCCTCGCGAGGGTCTTGTGTTGTTGGTGCTGAAGATGGGCCGTACCAAGCCGTCGAGGGAGCCACGCCATGGGCCGTAGGCAGGCAAGTCTGGGCACCCTGGTTCCCAGAACACCGACAGTAGCCCCCGGGCCCAAGGCACGCTCGGACTTGGTTTCGAGGCAAAGCCAAAGGGCAAGGGAGAAGCTCCGCGGGCCCCAACTGCCTACGGACCCGGTCAACGCGTGGCGCTTGATGGGACATGGGTGTCTCCACTTCCCCACGCTGCCTCGACAACTGTCCTGGGCTGACAAGAAGGCTGGTGCTTGCCACTGAGCCTTCATTGCCTTCCCTTCGTCTTGCTCTAGATGCCCTTTCCTCCTTGCTCAGAGCACTTCTATATCTGTAGAACCTTCCCCGAGCTCGCCGGCGATGGAAACCGAGAAGGCGAAGTCCGCCGCTCCTTCCGCGCGTCCAGCCCCCTCTCTCTATCCGGCCCTCAGCGTGTCCATCATCACCGAGGAGAAGCACCTCGCCGCCGTGCTCTTGCTGACGGCGAGCAACGACAATGAGGGGAGGGAGACAATGTTCCGGGTCGGCTCCACCAGGTGGGACACCTTGGCGAGGACCTTCTATCCCTTCTTCCTACACAACGTCTTCGCGGGGCTTGTCGCCCCTTTCTCCAATTTCTTCTTCGACGTCCTTGACCATTACCAGATCTGTTCCCTTCATCTCCACCCCAACTCCATCCTCCTGTAGACCTTCGCCTTTTACCATGAGGCGTTCGTGGGGGTGGCGCCCTCCGTTGTGCTGCTCCGCCACTTCTTCTACCTCTAGATGTGTAGCATGACCTACTCTAGGTGCGTCTACTTCGTCGCGTCCCACGGCAGCAACGCGCTCTCGAGGGGCGGGAAGAAGGTGGACGACTTTTAGTGCAAGTGGATCTTCATGGACGCCAAGCGCCTCCCCGCTCGGCTGGAGCTGCCGACCACAGTGCCAGCGAAGCTGGACCGGTGGGCTCACGAGACGCTCAACGACCCCCGGGCAGTGCCGGTCCTAGAGAAGATGACAATAGATCTGGAGGCGGAGAAGCTGATGAGGGCCATGCTCGTCAGGGAGTTCCTGACGCAGCGTCTGGTTCCGCTCTAGGCGTGCTCGCGCCCCTTGTGGGATCTCAAGGGTGCGGAAGACGACCTCCGGCTACACCCGAAGGCTTGACAGACGAGGAGCTGAGCAAGGCCTTGTGCACCTTGCTTGAGAAGGACCCTGGAGGCCTCCCGAAGGCCTACCTCCCACTGTACCGCTGCGACGACGGGGTGGAGGTGGCCGCCGCCATGCCTGTCTTCAACGAGCATGGGCTTGTGCTGCCCAGGCTCCCCAACTCCTCGGTGCTGGTGTCCTCCGGTGAGAGATCCAGGGAGGAAGGGGAGGAGGACTCGGAGGCGACCATGCAGGGGGTGGGGGAGACCTCTCCTCCGCTGCAGAGCGAGCTCCTCCATGGTCTCTCTGATGATGATGATGCCGGCGAATATCTGGCTGAGGGTTCCCCGTGCTCCATCGGGGTCGTCACGAGGTCCGGGGGCACCCTTCTATGGAGGCTGAGGCGAGGGTCCCCGAAGAAGGGAGAGGCGGTGTTGCTTCCTCGGGACGATGCCCTAGCCTTGTCGCCCGTCGCTGCCATTCTGGAGCCAGCCGCCATACACCCTGCCGATCCTGAGGGTGTGGCGAGGCCCATGCTCAAGAAGCCCGGGGTGCCGCGCTCCTAGCCAAGAAGAGGGCATACATTGCTGACAAGGAGTAAGTACTTCACCTTATTTTTTCTTTCCATCCTTGATGTCGTGCTCACGATGTTCACCTCCTGGTGGCCAGGCTGAAGTTGATGGTAAAGCAGAAGAAGGAGGAGGCCAGGGCTCCCGAGGCCACGCGACCCGCCGTGGCCGCGACAACCCCAGCGCGGGCGGAAGAGGCCTCGTCGCACTCCTCTGTGGGGGAACGGGTGAGGGAGTCCTGGATTAAGAGGTCCTCGGGCGTCCGGGCTATGTGACGTGGGCCGGACTAATGGGCCATGAAGATACAAGACAGAAGACTTCCTCCCGTGTCCGGACGGTACTCTCCTTTGCGTGCAGGGCAGGCTTGGCATTCAGATGTGAAGATCCCTTACTCTATAAACCAACTCTGTATAACCCTAGGTCCCTCCGGTGTCTATATAAACCAGAGGGTTTAGCTTGCAGGGGAAGTCGTAATCATAATCATACAGGCTAGACAATTAGGGTTTAGCCATTACGATCTCGTGGTAGATCAACTATTGTGACCTCTATACTCATCAAAGTCAATCAAGAAGGACGTGGGGTATTACCTCCATCAAGAGGGCCCGAACCTAGGTAAAACGTCGTGTCCCTTGTCTCCTGTTACCATCAATCCTTAGACGCACAGTTCGGGACCCCCTACCCGAGATCTGCCGGTTTTGACACCGACATTGGTGCTTTCATTGAGAGTTCCTCTGTTGCGTCGACAACAGGATTGATGGCTCGCCTTGTTATCAAGGACGGTATTACTTCCTGAGGAGCCCTAGCCTCAGGCCAAACCCTCCAGCTAAGAAGCTTTACCATGGCCGCCCGTTCGGCCTTTAAGCCGATGATGACTTCCCAAGTCATCGAAAATTGTCTCTGTGTCGACTCTGAATACTCCAAGCAGATGGATCCGGCGGATTTGTCGTCCTTAAACGAACTCCTGGATCGCATCGCCACCCTGGGAGTCGCTACGGACTATGATCAGATTGGGCTTAAACCCGATCAGAGAGAAATCAAATCTCCGCCGATCACCCATCAGATAGCGGTCGCAGAGGAGCAAAGCGACAACAGCTCTTCCCCTATACTGAAAACAAGCTATGTTCGGATTTCCGAGATCAGAGAGCGAGATAATCGTCTGCGGGGTGACACTCCCGGTCCTCCAAACCTAGAATCGGACATCGAGCCTAAGGAATCATTGGACATCTCGGATCCCGAACTAATAAACTCGGAAGTTCTTCAAACTCCGGACTCCACATTGGGCCAGGGTTCGGATTTAACGCCACCCACCCACCACAAGCAATATTCGCCAAGCAATCCCGGTCCCCCGGATATATGCGAGCTCATGTATGTATGGCAGCAGCCTCACGAAACAGTCCATCACTTCTGGGCCAGATTCCTCCTTGTCAAGGACAAGATTAAAGATTGCCGCGACGAGGACGCGATTTCAGTATTCCGCAATAATTGCACGGACAAAGGAATCCTCAACGCCCTCAACCGCCGTCACATATTACACTTCGCTGACTTGTCAACCATAGTACAGAAGTACTGTGCAATGGAAAGCGCCTGGAAAACTCAGACAGCTCGCTGGGAACCACTGGCCTTCATGCCACCTCCCTGGCGGGCAAAAAGGATGCACCCTCGCGGGGCACCCGACCCCGTAGGCAAGAAAATTAAACCCATTATGGGACGTGGCACCGTTCTTGAGGGATGGCTTGATAGGCCATGCAAAATACACACGACACCGGATACTGAACCAAACCAACCCACAGCCTTAGAGCATGTTGGATACTCCGGCAAGTAGCCAAGAACGACGAGGATATCCTCACCAAAAATACCTCAGAGCCACACTCTCCGGAAGATGACGGCCTCAGAGTATTGACGGTCTTCGAGACTTTCGCTTCAAACAATCGGTGCAAGAGAGCACTCTGTGACCTCGCCGAAGTCTGCCAAGTCGCAGCAATAAATCCCTGGAACGACACGGCAATAACTTTTAATGCCAGCGCCGAACCAAAATTGTGTTCAGTCCGGGCACCAGCCGCCTTGGTCTTCAACCCAATTGTGGATGGCTTTCGACTCACTAAAGTTCTCATGGACGGCGGCAACAGATTGAACCTCATCTACGAGGACACACTCAGTAAAATGCAAATAGATAGAAGCCGCATCAAGCAAAGTGATACGACCTTTGGAGGAATCATTCCCAGTCGGGAAGCAAGATGCGTATGAAAAATTAAGCTCGATGTGGTATTCGGCACGCCGGAGAACTATCGGTCCGAAGAGATAACCTTCCAAGTGGCCCCTTCCAACAGTGGATATCACGCCCTGTTAGGGCGGGACGCATTCACACGCTTTCAAGCCATACCTCATTACGGGTATATGAAGCTCAAGATGCCCGGGCCCAATGGTATTATCACTCTCTCCAGTGATCCGGACATAGCACTCCACGCTGAAAACAAAACGTCATCACTGGCCCTTGAGGCACTATCTGAGGCCCCTGCGGCCAAAGAATTGACCGCACTATGCTCCACGGTGGACAGGGATGACATAATCCTTGATAAGCACCCCAAATCCACCTCCTTAAAACCAGCAGATGAAATAGTCAAATTTCAAGTTTACCCCGACGGACCCCAAGAAGACAGCTTCCATCGGGACACAGCTGGACCCTACAGTCGACACTGCATTACACGCGTTCCTCCATGAGAACTGGGACATATTCACCTGGCACCCTTCTGACATGCTAGGAATCCCATGCAGGTTGGCCGAACACAGCCTCAATATATTGAAGGGATACAAGCCGGTCAAGCAAACACTGCGGTGCTTTTCCGAACCCAAACGACAAGCTATGGGGGAGGAGCTAGCCAAGTTAATTGGAGCCGGGTTCATCAGAGAAATAAAGCATCCGGACTGGCTAGCAAAACCTGGTGATGGTACCAAAGAAGGATAAATCCTGACGCCTGTATGTCGATTTCAAAGACCTCAACAAGGCCCACCCTAAGGATCCCTTCCCCCTCCCCCGCATCGATCAGATCATTGACACTACCGCAGGACACGACTCACTGTGTTTCCTCGACGCATACTCTGGATACTGATAACCCACAAGTATAGGGGATCACAACGGTTTTCGATAAGTAAGAGTGTTGAACCCAACGAGGAGCTAAAGGTAGAACAAATATTCCCTCAAGTTCTATCGACCACCGATACAACTCTACGCACGCTTGATGTTCGCTTTACCTAGAACATGTATGAAACTAGAAGTACTTTGTAGGTGTCGTTGGATAGGTTTGCAAGATAATAAAGATTATGTAAATGAAAAGTAGGGGCTGTTTAGATAAAAGAAACAATAAAGTAAATATAGCGAGTGTGGAAAAGTGGTGGTAGGAGTTGCGAAATTGCCCCTAAGAAATTGACTACCTTACTAGATCGATAGCAAGTATTATGTGGGAGAGGCCACTGGTAGCATCTCATCCCTGACTTGGAATTCTATGCACTTATGATTGGAACTATTAGCAAGCATCTGCAACTACTAATGTTCATTAAGGTAAAACCCAACCATAGCATTAAGATATATTGGTCCCCCTTCAATACTGTATGCATCAATTTCTATGCTAGGTTGAAGCTTCTGTCACTCTTGCCCTCCATTACATAGTCCTATCAACATACAACTAACCCTATGGTGTGATCCACGCGCGTGCTCATATGATAGGCACTAAAGGACAACAACATAACCACAAGCAAATTAAATCAATCATAGCAATTCATCAACCACCGATAGGACAACGAAAATCTACTCAGACATCATAGGATGGCAACACATCATTGGATAATAATATGAAGCATAAAGCACCATGTTCAAGTAGAGGGTACAGCGGGTTGCGGGAGAGTGGACTGCTGTAGATAGAGGGGGGAAGGTGATGGAGATGTTGGTGAAGATGGCAAGGGTGTTGGTGAAGATCGCGGTGATGATGATGATGGCCACGACGGCGTTCCAGCGCCACCGGAGGAGAGGGGGAGAGGGGCCCTCCTTCTTCCTCTTCTTCCTTGACCTCCTCCCTAGATGGGAGAAGGGTTTCCCCTCTGGTCATTGGCCTCCATGGCATGGGAGGGGCGAGAGCCCCTCCAAGATTGGATCTATCTCTCCGTTTTTCTCTGGTTCTGCGTTCCGTTCTGGCTCTGTTTCACCGTTTCGTATATATATGGAGATCCGTAACTCCGATTGGCCTGAAACCTTCGCCGTTATTTTTTTTCCGAATATTTGCTTTCTTGCGGCAAAATAAGAGCGTCAACCGCCTTACAGTGGGCTCACGAGGGTAGGGGGCGCCCCCTAAGGGGGGCCTACCTCGTGACCACCTCGGGCACTGGTTCGCGTTGATTTTCCTTCCAAATTTTCCATATTTTCCAAAAATAAGCTCCGTCCGTTTTTATCCCGTTTGGACTCCGTTTGATATGGATATTCTGCGAAACCAAAAACATGCAACAGACAGGAACTGGCACTGGGCACTGGATCAATATGTTAGTCCCGAAAATAATATAAAAAGTTGCCAAAAAGTATATGAAAGTTGAATAATATTGGCATGGAACAATCAAAAATTATAGATACGACGGAGACGTATCAGCATCCCCAAGCTTAATTCCTGCTCGTCCTCGAGTAGGTAAATGATAAAAAAGATAATTTTTGATGTGGAATGCTACCTAGCATAATCTTGATCATATGTCTAATCATGGCATGAATATTAAGACACGAATGATTCAAAGCAATAATCTATCTTTTGACATAAAGATAATAATATTTCAAGCATACGAACCAAGCAATTATGTCTTATTGAAATAACATAGCCAAAGAAATCTCATCCCTACAAAATCATATAGTCTGGCTATGCTCCATCTTCACCACACAAAAAATTTACATCATGCACAACCCCGATGACAAGCCAAGCAATTGTTTCATACTTTTGACGTTCTCAAACCTTTTCAACTTTCACGCAATACATGAGCATGAACCATGGACATAGAACTATAGGTGGAATAGAATATGATGGTGGAGAAGACAAAAATGAGAAGATAGTCTCACATCAACTAGGCGTATCAACGGGCTATGGAGATGCCCATCAATAGATATCAATGTGAGTGAGTAGGGATTGCCATGCAACAGATTCACTAGAGCTAAAAGTGTATGAAAGCTCTAACTGAAACTAAGTGGGTGTGCATCCAACTTGCTTGCTCGTAAAGACCTCAGGCATTTCAGGAAGCCCATCATCGGAATATACAAGCCAAGTTCTATAATGAAAATTCCCACTAGTATATGAAAGTGATAACTCAAGAGACTCTCTATACGAAGAACATGGTGCTATTTTGAAGCACAAGTGTGGAAAAAGGATAGTAGTACTGCCCCTTCTCTCTTTTTCTCTCATTTTTTTGTTTTGTTTTTGTTTTTCTTTTTTTCTTTTTTGGTGGGCTTCTTTGGCCTCTTTTTTATTTGGGCTTCTTTGGCCTCTTTTATTTTTTTGTAAAGTCCGGAGTCTCATCCCGACTTATGGGGGAATCATAGTCTCCATCATCCTTTCCTCACTGGGGCAATGCCCTAATAATGATGATCATCACACTTTTATTTACTTACAACTCAATATTACAACTCGATACTAGAACAAAGATATGCCTCTATATGAATGCCTCTGGCGGTGTACCGGGATGTGCAATGATCTAGCGTAGCAATGACATCAAAAACAGACAAGCCATGAAAACATCATGCTAGCTATCTTACGATCATGCAAGCAATATGACAATGAATGCTCAAGTCATGTATATGATGATGATGGAAGTTGCATGGCAATATATCTCGGAATGGCTATGGAAATGCCATAATAGGTAGGTATGGTGGGTTTATGGTACTGGCGAAAGTTGCACAGTACTAGAGAGGCTAGCAATGGTGGAAGGGTGAGAGTGCGTATAATCCATGGACTCAACATTAGTCATAAAGAACTCACATACTTATTGCAGAAATCTATTAGTCATCGAAACAAAGTACTAAGCGCATGCTCCTAGGGGGATAGATTGGTAGGAAAAGACCATCGCTCGTCCCCGACCGCCACACATAAGGAAGACAATTAATAAATAAATCATGCTCCGACTTCGTTACATAACGGTTCACTATACGTGCATGCTACGGGAATCACAAACCTCAACACAAGTATTTCTACTAATCCACAACTACGCACTAGCATGACTCTAATATCACCATCTTTATATCGCAAAACTATTGCAAGGAATCAAACATATCATATTCAGTGATCTACAAGTTTTATGTAGGATTTTATGACTAACCATGTGAATGACCAATTCCTTTCATCTCTCTAAATAGATATAAGTGAAGCAAGAGAGTTTAATTCTTTCTACAAAAGATATGCCCACACTCTAACAAATATAAGTGAAGCAAAAGAGCATTCTACAAATGGCGTTTGTCTAAGAGAAGAGAAACATGCAATCCAAACTTCAAATGATATAAGTGAAGCACATGAAGCATTCTATAAAGCCATACTCAAAAGATATAAGTGAAGTGCAAAGATCATTCTATAAATCAACCAAGAACTATCTCATACCAGCATGGTGCAAAAAAAGAAACATGAAAACTAAAGCAAAGACGCTCCAAGATTGCACATATCGCATGAACGAAACGAATCCGAAAACATACCGATACTTGTTGAAGAAAGAGGGGATGCCTTCCCAGCATCCCCAAGCTTAGACGCTTGAGTCTCCTTGAATATTTACTTGGGGTGCCTCGGGCATCCCCAAGCTTGAGCTCTTGCCTCTCTTCCTTCTTCTCACATCGATACCTTCTCGATCATCGAACACTTCATCCACACAAAACTTCAACAGAAAACTCGGTAAGATCCGTTAGTATAATAAAGCAAATCACTACTCTAAGTACTGTTGCAAACCAATTCATATTTTGTTTTTGCATTGTGTCTACTGTAGCATAACTTTTTCATGGCTTAATCCACTGATACGAATTGATAGTTTCATTAAAACAAGTAAACTATGCATCAAAAATAGAATCTGTCTAAAACAGAACAGTCTGTAGCAATCTGAACATTCACCATACTTCTGATACTTGAAAAATTCTACCAAAATCAGGAAAAATAAAACATTTGTATATGAAGATAATGCAAAAAGAATCAGAACCATTTGACGTACCAGCTAAAAATGTAAAATCGCGCACTACAGCCAAAGTTTCTGTCCTGCATCGTACAAACCATCAAGCAAATGTAAACATCCTAAAGGCAAACCTTGGCACATTAGTTTTATAATACAATGGAATTGTACAAGGGATAATTATTTTTGTTGAAAAGTTTCTGTAATCAAGATTCACAAAGTTGCCGCGAGCATGAACAAAGTTCAAGGAGCTCTCCCACTTCAACAGTGCTTGTCTTTCTTACTTTCACTTTCCTTTTTGAAAAGTTTTGGGTTCCCCTCTTTATTTTTGTTGTTTTTAAACTATATGAAAGCACTCAACAGAAAAAAATGACTCTCTAAAACTTCAAGGTTGTCTCCCTGGCAGCGCTTTCTTTAAAGCCATTAAGCTAGGCATATAGTGCTCAAGTAGTGAATCCACCCGGATCCCAAGGTATATCAAAGACAATTTTAATTAACAATGATTTGTAATTTAGTAGTGAGCACAAAGCAACATATATCAAGCAATGACGAAGTCTAACTCTCTTCCTATGCATCGGCATGTCATAAAAGAACAATTCATGCACACCTAGTAAAGGCCAATGCATAGTATAAACAGTTTCTTGCAATTTTATCATGTTGGAAACATAGAGAGGTGGAGATATAGTTCCTCTCTCATAATAATTGCAAGTAGGAGCAGCAAGCACATGCATATTATATTTATCGAAATCATCATGTGCAACGGTAAAAGGAAACCCATCAATATAATCCTTAATAAGTGCAAACTTCTCCGATATAGTATAATCGGGAGAATTCAAAAAGATAATAGGACTATCATGTGTGGGTGCAATAGCAACAATTTCATGTTTAACATAAGGAACTATAGCAAGTTCATCTCCATAAGCATAATTCATATTGGCATCTTGGCCATAAGCATAGCAAGCATCATCAAAAAGGGATATTTCAAAAGAATCATAGGGATCATAACAGTCATCATAGCAATCATCCTTCGGTAAGCACGAAGGGGAATTAAACAATGTATGAGTTGAAGAGTTACTCTCATTAGAAGGTGGGCACGGGTGATCAATCCGCTCTTCCTCCTTTTGTTCTTCGCTCTCCTCCTCATCTTTTTCATCCAATGAGCTCACAGTGTCATCAACTTCTTCTTCCATAGATTCCTGCAAAATATTAGTCTCTTCTTGGACAGCGGAGACTTTCTTAATAAGTGCATTAATTTCATAATTGTATTCATAATTCTCATAGCAATATTTGAGGATAGCTAAATTTTCAGATCTATAACAAGCATCATCAATATCATCAAACTCTTTAAACATAGATTCAATTTCATAAGCACCCATAAAAGCAACAAATTCTTCTATTTGTTCCACATCATAGTAATCATATATACCTCTAGCATAAGAAGCCAAGGTTTCATTATCATTAAATTTGCATGAAAAGGGGAGGTGTGGAGAATTCATCCTAGAGCAACAAGTATAATCATATTCCGAGCATAGTTGTCTAGCATACCACTTCAATATATAAATTTGATCCCATAATAGTTTCCCTTTTTGTGTCAAGCGATAATCCCTAAAGTATTCACGTTGATCCAACGTTACTCCCATTACATAATTGAATGGGGTTTTCTCAGGATTATTAAAGTAGTACATAATATCTTTCACATAACCAGCATCGAGGGTTTTAGGAGGTTCCCCATCTCCATGAGCAGAAAGTACACCTAATTTTTTTGGTATTTCGTGTTCCATATCCATAACTAAAGATAGAGAACAACTAAGAACAGCAAATAAAAATTACTTAGTGATAAAGCAAACAAGCACACACGAGAATATTCACCCCACGCTATTGCTCCCCGGCAACGGCGCCAGAAAAAGGTCTTGATAACCCACAAGTATAGGGGATCGCAACAGTTTTCGATAAGTAAGAGTGTCGAACCCAACGAGGAGCTAAAGGTAGAACAAATATTCCCTCAAGTTCTATCGACCACCGATACAACTCTACGCACGCTTGACGTTCGCTTTACCTAGAACAAGTATGAAACTAGAAGTACTTTGTAGGTGTTGTTGGATAGGTTTGCAAGATAATAAAGATTACGTAAATGAAAAGTAGGGGCTGTTTAGATAAAGAAACAATAAAGTAAATATAGCGAGTGTGGAAAAGTGGTGGTAGGAGTTGCGAAATTTCCGCTAAGCAATTGACTACCTTACTAGACCGATAGCAAGTATTATGTGGGAGAGGCCACTGCTAGCATGTCATCCCTGACTTGGAATTCTATGCACTTATGATTGGAACTATTAGCAAGCATCCGCAACTACTAATGTTCATTAAGGTAAAACCCAACCATAGCATTAAGATATATTGGTCCCCCTTCAATCCCGTATGCATCAATTTCTATGCTAGGTTCAAGCTTCTGTCACTCTTGCCCTCCAATACATAGTCCTATCAACATACAACTAACCCTATGGTGTGATCCACGCACACGCTCATATGATGGGCACCAAAGGACAGCAACATAACCACAAGCAAATTAAATCAATCATAGCAATTCATCAACCACCGATAGGACAACGAAAATCTACTCAGACATCATATGATGGCAACACATCATTGGATAATAATATGAAGCATAAAGCACCATGTTCATGTAGAGGGTACAGCGGGTTGCAGGAGAGTGGACTGTTGTAGATAGAGGGGGGAAGGTGATGGAGATGTTGGTGAAGATGGCGGAGGTGTTGGTGAAGATCGCGGTGATGATGATGATGGCCACGGCGGCGTTCCGGCGCCACCGGAGGAGAGGGGGAGAGGGGCCCCCCTTCTTCCTCTTCTTCCTTGACCTCCTCCCTAGATGGGAGAAGGGTTTCCCCTCTGGTCCTTGGCCTCCATGGAATGGGAGGGGCGAGAGCCCCTCCGAGATTGGATCTATCTCTCTGTTTTTCTCTGGTTCTGCATTCTGTTCTGGCTCTGTTTCACCGTTTCATATATGGAGATCCGTAACTCCGATTGGCCTGAAACCTTCGCCGTGATTTTTTTCCGAATATTAGCTTTCTTGCGGCAAAAGAAGAGCGTCAACCGCCTTATGGTGGGCTCACGAGGGTAGGGGCACGCCCTGGGGGGGGGGGGCGCCCCCTGCCTCGTGACCACCTCGGGCACTGGTTCGCGTTGATTTTCCTTCCGAATTTTCCATATTTTCCAAAAATAAGCTCCGTCCATTTTTATCCCGTTTGGACTCCGTTTGATATGGATATTCCGCAAAACCAAAAACATGCAACAGACAGGAACTGGCACTGGGCACTGGATCAATATGTTAGTCCCGAAAATAATATAAAAAGTTGCCAAAAAGTATATGAAAGTTGAATAATATTGGCATGGAACAATAAAAAATTATAGATACGACAAAGACGTATCAGATACCATCAAATCAAAATGAAGGAATCTGATCAAGCCGCAACAACGTTCATTTCCCCATATGGGCCTTTCTGCTTCAACACTATACCCTTCGGACTGAAAAATGCCGGCGCCACCTACCAATGCATGATTCAAACATGCCTGGAGAAACAAATCTACAAGACGGTCGAAGCATATGTGGATGACATCATCATCCAAACTAAGCACGTCGAGTCACTCGTAGACGACCTGCGTCTCACATTCGACAACCTCCATGCATATGACATCAGGATCAATCTGGAAAAGTGCGTCTTCGGCGTCCCCGCCGGAAAATTACTGGTCTTCATCGTTTCCAATAGAGGAATTGAGGCAAACCGAACCAAAATCTAAGATTTGTCACAATTGGCTACACCAACAGACCTTAAACAGGTCCATAAACTAGCCGGATGCGTGGCAACTTTAAGCCGCTTTATCTCTGATGTCTACTACACAACCTTTTTCTTGTAGACGTTGTTGGGCCTCCAAATGCAGAGGTTTGTAGGACAGTAGCAAATTTCCCTCAAGTAGATGACCTAAGGTTTATCAATCCGTGGGAGGCATAGGATGAAGATGGTCTCTCTCAAACAACCCTGCAACCAAATAGCAAAGAGTCTCTTGTGTCCCCCTCCTTGGGCGCACCTCCTCCCCTTGGCTGGCCCCCTCCTCCTCCCCTCTTTATATACGGAGGAGGGGGCACCCCATAGACACAACAATTGATCTCTTGGATCTTTTAGCCGTGTGCGGTGCCCCCTCCACCATAATCCACCTCGATCATATCGTAGCGATGCTTAGGCGAAGCCCTGCGTCGGTAGAACATCATCATCATCACCACACCGTCGTGCTGACGGAACTCTCCCTCAAAGCTCGGCTGGAACGGAGTTCGAGGGACGTCATCGAGTTGAACGTGTGCAGAACTCGGAGGTGTCGTACGTTCGGTGCTTGTGATGTCTACTACACAACCTTCTTCTTGTAGACGTTGTTGGGCCTCCAAGTGCAGAGGTTTGTAGGACAGTAGCAAATTTCCCTCAAGTGGATGACCTAAGGTTTATCAATCCGTAGGAGGCGTAGGATGAAGATGGTCTCTCTCAAGCAACCCTGCAACCAAATAACAAAGAGTCTCTTGTGTCCCCAACACTCCCAATACAATGGTAAATTGTATAGGTGCACTAGTTCGGCAAAGAGATGGTGATACAAGTGCAATATGGATGGTAGATATAGGTTTTTGTAATCTGAAGATATAAAAACAGCAAGGTAACTAATGATAAAAGTGAGCGAAACGGTATTGCAATGCGTTGAAACAAGGCCTAGGGTTCATCCTTTCACTAGTGCAAGTTCTCTCAACAATAATAACATAATTGGATCATATAACAATCCCTCAACATGCAACAAAGAGTCACTCCAAAGTCAGTAATAGCGGAGAACAAATGAAGAGATTATTGTAGGGTATGAAACCACCTCAAAGTTATCCTTTCCGATCGATCTATTTAAGAGTCCGTAGTAAAATAACACGAAGCTATTCTTTCCGTTCAATCTATCCTAGAGTTCGTACTAGAATAACACCTTAAGACACAAATCAACCAAAACCCTAATGTCACCTAAATACTCCAATGTCACCTCAAGTATCCGTGGGTATGATTATATGATATGCATCACACAATCTCAGATTCATCTATTCAACCAACACAAAGAACTTCAAAGAGTGCCCCAAAGTTTCTACCGGAGAGTCAAGACAAAAACGTGTGCCAACCCCTATGCATAAGTTCACAAGGTCACGGAACCCGCATGTTGATCACCAAAACATACATCAAGTAGATCACGTGGATATCCCATTGTCACCGCAGATAGGCAGATGCAAGACATACATCAAGTGTTCTCAAATCCATAAAGACCCAATTCGATAAGATAACTTCAAAGCGATAACTCAATCCATTACAAGAGAGTAGAGGGGGAGAAGCATCATAAGATCCAACTATAATAGCAAAGCTCGCGATACATCAAGATCGTGTGAATCAAGAACACGAGAGAGAGAGAGAGAGAGAGATAAAACACGTAGGTACTCGTACATACCCTCAGCCCCGAGGGTGAACTACTCCCTCCTCGTCATGGAGAGCGCCGTGATGATGAAGATGGCCACCAGAGAGGGATTCCCCCCTCCGGCAGGGTGCCGGAACAAGGCCACGATTGGTTTTTGGTGGCTACTGAGGCTTGCGGTGGCGGAACTCCCGATCTAGGTTATTTTCTAGAGGTTTCTGTATTTATAGGAAATTTTGGCAGCAGGAACAAGTCAGGGGGTCCCCGAGTCGTCCACGAGATAGGGCGCTGCGCCCGGGGGGGGGGGGGGGCTAGGCGCGGCCCCCACCCTCGTGGACAGCCTGGGACTCTTATGACCCAGCTCTTTTACTCCGGGGGCTTCTTTTGGTCCACAAAAAATCATCAAAAATCGGCACGTCAATTGCACACCGTTTGGTATTCCTTTTCTGTAGAAGTCAAAAAGAAGGAAAAAACAGAAACTAGCACTGGTCTCTAGGTTAATAGGTTAGTCCCAAAAATCATATAAATACCATATAAATGCATATAAAACATCCTAGATGGATAATATAATAGCATGGAACAATAAAAAATTATAGATACGTTGGAGACGTATCAATCTCCAGATTATGAGAAAAAGCATTGCCACTATACCGCCTACTCCGACGCACCGACCATTCGAGTGGACGGACGTGGCAACGACCAGACTGGAAGAAATAATAGCTCTTTTAGCAAGCAACCCAATCCTGGCCGCGCCGAACGTCGGCGAAGCCATGTTATTATACATCTCTACAACACACCATGTGGTGTGTGCGGTGCTCGTCGTCGAACGAGAGGAGGACGGACATAAATTCCCACTTCTGAAACCGGTATACTATGTATCCACTGTCCTCACACCATGCAAATATCGATACCCTCATTACCAAAAGATAGCATATGCGGTCTTCATGGCATCCCGGAAGCTATGGCACTACTTTCAAGAGTGCTCGATCAGGGTGGCTTCCGAAGTACCATTCAATGAGATAATAAACAACCGCGACGCTACAAGCCGGATTGCCAAGTGGGCCATTGAGCTCTTGCCATTTGATATCACATATAAACCACTCCTAGCCATTAAATCCCAAGTATTAGCCGACTTTGTTGCCGAATGGACAAAAGTCGAACTCCCTAAAGAGTACGGTACATATTCCAGTTGGGTCATGCACTTCGATGGCTCCAAAATACTGGCCGGTTTAGGAGCGGGCATTGTCTTAACATCCCCCACAGGAGACAAAATTCAGTATGTACTCCAAATATTATACACAGACTCCAATAACGCAGCCGAATACGAGGCCTTATTGCATGGTCTTCGGATGGCTGTCTCTATGCGCATACAACGCCTGGAGGTGCGTGGGGATTCAAACCACGCAATATCCCAAATAAACGGAGACTTCGACGCTAAAGATCCAAAGATGGCGGCCTATCATAACGCCATACTCAAAATATCAGCTCGGTTCGAGGGACTCGAGATTCATCATGTGGCTCGAGAAAGTAATCAAGCGGCAGAATGCTACCTCTTGAGCACTGCGTTGGTTTTCTCTTGAAGAGGAAAGGGTGATGCAGTAAAGTAGCGTAAGTATTTCCCTTAGTTTTTGAGAACCAAGGTATCAATCCAGTAGGAGATCACGCTCGAGTCCCACGCACCTACACAAACAAATAAGAACCTCGCAACCAATGCGATAAAGGGGTTGTCAATCCCTTCATGGTCACTTACAAGAGTGAAATCTGATAGATATGATAAGATAATATTTTTGGTATTTTTATGATAAAGAGAAATAAAGATGCAAAGTAAAATAAACAGCAATAGAAATAGCTAAGTGTTGGAAGATTAATATGATGGAAGATAGACCCATGGGGCATAGGCTTCACTAGTGGATTCTCTCAAGAGCATAAGTATTACGGTGGGTAAACGAATTATTGTGGAGCAATTGATAGAATTGAGCATAGTTATGAGAATATCTAGGTATGATCATGTATATAGGCATCACATCCATGACAAGTAGACCGAAACGATTCTGCATCTACTACTATTACTCCACGCATCGACCGCTATCCAGCATGCATCTAGAGTATTAAGTTCATAAGAACAGAGTAATGCTTTAAGTAAGATGACATGATGTAGAGGGATAAAATCATGCAATATGATATAAACCCCATCTTTTTATCCTCGATGGAAACTATACAATACGTGCCTTGCTGCCCCTGCTGTCACTGGGAAAGGACACCGCAAGATTGAACCCAAAGCTAAGCACTTCTCCCATTGCAAGAAAGATCAATCTAGTAGGCCAAACCAAACTGATAATTCAAAGAGACTTGCAAAGATAACCAATCATACATAAAAGAATTCAGAGGAGATTCAAATATTGTTCATAGATAACTTGATCATAACCCCACAATTCATCGGATCTCAACAAACACACCGCAAAAGAAGATTACATCGAATAGATCTCCAAGATCGAGGAGAACTTTGTATTGAGATCCAAAGAGAGAGAAGAAGCCATCTAGCTAATAACTATGGACCCAAAGGTCTGAGGTAAACTACTCACACATCATCGGAGAGGCTATGGTGTTGATGTAGAAGCCCTCCATGATCAATGCCCCCTCTGGCGGAGCGGCGGGAAAGGCCCCAAGACGGGATCTCACGGGTACAGAAGGTTGCGGCGGTGGAAATAGGGTTTTAGCTCCGTCTCTAATGTTTCCAGGGTATATGGGTATATATAGGAGGAAGAAGTACGTCGGTGGAGCAATGAGGGGCCCACAAGGGTGGAGGGCGCACCTGGGGGAGGTGGGCGTGCCCCCTGCCTCGTGCCTTCCTCGTTGATTGCTTTACATAGATTCCAAGTCCTCTGGATCACGTTTGTTTCGAAAATCACGTTCCCGAAGGTTTCATTCTGTTTGGACTCCATTTGATATCCTTTTCCTTCGAAACACTGAAATAGGCAAAAAAACAACAATTTGGGCTGGGCCTTCGGTTGATAGGTTAGTCCCAAAAATAATATAAAAGTGTATAATAAAGCCCATTAAACATCCAAAACAGAATATAATATAGCATGGAACAATAAAAAATTATAGATACGTTGGAGACGTATCACGGATGTCCTTGCTCGCATGGGCGCCAAGCGTGACCCCGTCCCGCCTAACATCTTTTTGGAAAGGCTCTTCAAGCCATCCGTGGTGTGGTAGGATGAGAGCGGCAACACTAGCCAGTATCCGGTCATACCCCAAGATTCCGAACACAATACCGATATCATCGGGGGCTCAGCCACCGAAACAACGCCATCATCCCATCTAATAATGGCAGTAATTGTCCCATCGACCAAACCCTTCCTGGCCTACCTTAATAGGCGAGAGCTCCCCGAGGACCAGAATGAGGCTCGATGCATCATTCGGCGCTCGGAAGCCTACAAGGTTCATTAAGGAGAGCTCTAAAAGAATAGTGCTACCGAAATACTTCAAAGATGTATCTCCGAAGAAGGAGGACGACAACTCCTGGCCGAAATCCATGCTGGTCTTGGCGGTCACCACGCCGCAGCCTAGGCTCTTGTAAGCAAGGCCTTCCGTACCGGTTTCTTCTGGCCGACGACCCAAGCATATGCACAGGACCTTGTCCAACATTGTGTGGGATGCCGGCTTTTCGCCAATCAAAGCCATATGCCACCTACCGCCTTGCAAACAATCCCCATTACTTGGCCTTTCGCGGTCTGGGGGCTTGATATGGTCGGACCCCTTAAATGGGGAAGCCATAATAAAAAATATCTGCTGGTCATGGTAGATAATTTCACTAAGTGGATAGAGGCCAAGCCAGTTAAAACGGCCGAAGCCGGACCAGTGATAGACTTTATATCCAGTGTCATACACCGTTAGGGTGTTCCACACAGCATCATCGTCGATAACGGCTCCAATTTTATAGCCGACAAAGTGAAAACATAGTGTGCTAACTTGGGCATCAAGCTCGATCACGCCTCCGTCTATCACCCCCAAACAAACGATCAAGTCGAACGAGGTAATGGTCTTATCATGAGCGGCGTGAAGCCTAGACTAGTACGATCTTTAAAAGAGTCAGACAAACACTGGGTCGAGGAGCTCGACTCCGTACTCTTGGGGCTGCGGACCACGCCCAATCGCACTACCGGTCACACACCATTTTTCATGGTGTACGGCGCGGAGGCTGCTCTACCCTGTGACATTATTCATGACTCACCTCGAGTGCGCATGTACAAAGAGAGAGAAGCCGAGCTAGATCGGGAGGACAGTTTAGATGCCCTGGAGGAGGAGCGCGATGTTGCAAAAGCCCGTTTCGCATTATAGCAACAACAAGCTTGTAGATACCAAAGCAGAGAGGTGCGGGCCAAGACTTACAATTTTGCTGAACTCGTTCTACGGTTGCCAAAAAAGAAAAAGGACAAACTCAGGCCCAAGTGGGAAGGTCCCTTCATTATAGATGAAGTTCTCACTGGAGGTGCGTGCCGTCCGCGTGACACATCGGATAATCGCTTAGAGCCGAACCCGTGGAATGCCACCAGACTCCGAAGATTCTACGCCTAGAGCCGAACTCATTGTTCGTTTTCTTTTTCTCCTATTTTCATTTTCTCTCTCTTTAAATATTTTTCTTTAGCTTTATAGTTCTTGTGCGGCTAGACCACACACTTATGAGGTACACATACTTAAATGTATACGTCCATAACACCTCGGGGCTTCATTTACAGAAGCTTATTATCATTTTCTGAGCATCAAACTCGCCACATATATGTCCTTTTCTCATATATACCTTTTCTTCGCCATGATATGCATATTTATGACTTAAGTTTTTGCCAAGCTGGGTTGCCTGGCTCCTGTGCTTATGCCCTACGTTCCCGTTAGTTCGGCTAGGGCATAAAGGGAGCACCTCTGCGGTTGTTACAGCCGGGTCATCCGGACTTGTACCTCAGACCGGGTGAAGCCGAAAGCTAGCATTCTTAAGTGAATAATCGGTCGGCGGACTAAAGACGTTTTACCCTCATTGCACTATGAACCCCCAGATATTATGTATACTGCGATTTTTCGAATCACAGTTTGGGCAAGCATACTAACGCATATTCACCCAGGGAAAGGAACCCTTAACGGAACTATTCTTTATGGAATATGTTTCTTAAAATCAATAAGTAATATAACATAGCTAGCCGAATACAAATTGTCTGTTCAAGAAACTATGACCCCTACGTCTGGTTCCCACGCATGCCCCGGTATTTATTGTCGGTCCGGTATTCGGAAACACTCCGCACCTTCGGGTCCGGAGGTCGAAGCGAAAAGTTCTACCATGACAATCGTTTTACAATTCGGCTAGGGACAAAATTGTCAATTGAAGTACATAGTCACTTGGACTCAAAAACTTCTTCCTCTATACCATCTAACAGGCTGTCTAGCTTATAGTCCTGTTGTGAAAACTTGGCGACTATCTTTACTTGGTCATATACCAAGCTCACTGGAATCTCTTGTCCATCTGGCCCCCGAGGTCCAACCCGGGCCATATGATTCGGATCAAGTCTGGTATACCGCGTTTTCACCATGGCCCAGGCCTCTCGTGTGCCTTCCCGGCAAGAAGATATCTTCCATAATCTAAAGCGGTGCCGAGCTCCCTTGAACAGCTTCACAAGCTCCTCCATACTTCTTGAAGGGGATGCAGATGGCCATAAAGCCTTGGCAATGCTCCGCATCGCTTTCCGAGCTCGCTCATACACTTCGGACAACTCTTGTAAAAGATCGACTTGGAAGCTGGATGCCTCTTCTTCGGGCCGCCCAGTCAAAATACCTACAGTAATAAACTTATCAGAAGTCCCCACAGTGAACTGTACGACAATAAGTTGAAAGGCATACTGTATATGCCGCCTCACAGCTTTTTGTTCTCCATTATAGCGTCCGCTAGTTGGGCCCGCACATCCTTCAGCTCTTCGGTGAGCTGGGTATTGGCATCCTGCAACTTGTTCTTTTCGTCCCTGGTCCGTGTCAGTACACGTTGACCAGCGGCCTCTTGCCTTTCGGCATGTTCCTTCTCCGCTTGTGCGGCCTTTAGCTTCTCTTCCATCTGAGCCAACGAGCCCACCATCGTATAACACAACAATGTTTATTCGTATAAACACGACTGACACATGATCACATTTTCCGGATAGAAGGGAAACTTACTAGTCGGTGCTTCCTTGGGCTTCCCCTGTTCGGCGGTAACAACAGTTAGCTGGGTCCGGCGCTGTTCCAGCTCCT
Organism: Triticum aestivum; assembly: GCF_018294505.1. Lineage (NCBI taxonomy): Eukaryota > Viridiplantae > Streptophyta > Magnoliopsida > Poales > Poaceae > Triticum > Triticum aestivum. The sequence goes on from NC_057800.1 coordinate 184,668,791, forward strand.
GAGATAGCATGTTGTTCTTCTCCGTGAGTACCTGATTATACAATGATCCTTAAATCAGTTGTTTCAACTGCTTCAAGTCTCGGGGGCTACTGGTATATGGTTACCAAATCTATACAATGCATACTTACCTGCATATCTTTCAAATACTGTTCAGTGGCTCTGGCAAGCCCATCCCGAGCAGCTCAGATGTATGCATCAGCCGAGCTGAAGGCATTGAACGCCTCTTCAGTAAAGCTGGTGTCACGAAGAGCGTCCTTCCTTCGCCGATGATTCATAGCGCTCTCTACTTTAGAGTTCGTGATGGATACATCATCCGAATCCTCTGAAGGAGGATAATCCGGCGTCACTCCCACATCAGCCCCTGCCCTAGAGGCAGGGTCTGGAACCTGATTGGTATAGGCGCGACCGGCGGGATCCCCGGACATAGTCCGGCGAACACTCTTCCTGATAAAATACAGCGGACAATGTCCTGGTTCAATGTGACTGCCAGGGGGCGTATTCGAATCCATACCTCTTTGATGGAGGCTCGGCCGTGTTGTCATTTGCCTTCCTCTTTGAAGACCCGCCTGGGGCAGGCGCCGCTCTCTTATGAGACGCCTCTGGTGCAGCATGGAGCGCCGAGCGCCTCCCCTTTGGAGCACGAGACAGTATGGTGGGTGAGGCGTAACGAGGAAGCTCTTTTGGAGGAGATGCTCCCTGGGCACTTACGTGGGAAGACGGCAGTAGACCGGGGTAATCGGCTACAATGGCCACTTCTGTGCCATCGTAGCTCGTCTGATAGAAGACCCCCTCCTTAAGATCTACAAATATATCCGGATGCTCCTCAAATCCAGGATTTAGGTCCCGAATATGATTCTCTGGCTGCGGAGCAGGGCTATAGATCCCCGTGGTGGCCTTCCGCCATTCCTGTTAAAGATGGTCAGTTTGAGTCCAACTAGTTGCGGCTTAAGATGAGGACTGAATAAGATTATGGATGGAAAGCTTACCCAACTAGGGGGTTGTACATGGAGAATTCGTCCCGACACTTAAGGCAGGCGAATTCTTCTTTCTCCCCTTTATAAAGATCTGCCAGCATGCTGGCCAGGGTGGCAAAGTCATCCGGACCCTTGCGCCTGTAGCGAGATGTATCATCCTCCCTGTTGTAGTTCCACATGGGGAGTCCTCTGGATTGGAGTGGATGGACGCCTCGTGTTATGGAAATTGCCATGACCTCAATCAGGGATAGTCCGGATTGGTCGAGTATTTTTATCTTGTCCATTAACATCTGGACTTCCGTGCTATCTTCCTCCTCGAGTCTCCAAGGGCGCTAGCTCTGGCGTTTCTTCAATTGAGCGTTGGAAAATTCGTAAGGCCCATTCAGACTAGATCGGGGAGAGCGACATCTTCAATATAAAACCACTCCGAGGGCCACTCCTCAGACGCCTTCTTCGGTGTTCCGGACAGGTATCTGGTCCCGGCTATGCGCCATATCTCGGTGCCGTCCACCTCGAATATGGATCGCTTTTGGGAGCGAGGGACGAGGCAGAACAATTTCCTCCATAACTCAAAATGGGCCTCACAACCTAGGAACAGCTCGCAAAGATGGATGAAGCCCGCGAATGTGCAGAATGGAGCCCGGCGTGAGATTGTGAAGTAGCCTTGCGCTTGGAGCTTGGTCAGCTGGGCATGGGATACTGAGCATCTCTCCCAATCGCCTTTTTCGGAGCCATGAGGGCGGGAGGAAGAACTGGGAGCGCTAGCCATGTTTGAGTGGTTTCTCCTAGCAAGCTCTAAGGATTTTCCGTCGGGTGTGGAATGGCATCTGAGATTCAATCCCTTTAAATAGACGCCTCTTTTATTGCTAGGGTGTTATGTGCGAAAAATACTATGACCTTTTCTATTCGTTCACACATGGAAGTAGAAGAGACGGAGGCGCGGGAGCCAAAGGATATGACATTAAATGAAAAGCCAAATATAACTCTTCAGATCAGATGCTTTGAAGTATTCAGAGGAGGAACCCGCCTTGCAATGCCGAAGACAACCTGCGCGCCGGACACATCATCGTTGAAGCCTGGTTCGGGGGCTACTAAGGGAGTCCTGGATTAAGGGGTCCTCGGGCGTCCGGGCTATGTGACATGGGCCGGACTAATGGGCCGTGAAGATACAAGACAGAAGACTTTCTCCCGTGTCCGGATTGGACTCTCCTTTGCATGGAGGGCAGGCTTGGCATTCGGATGTGAAGATTCCTTTCTGTGTAAACCGACTCTATATAACCCTAGCTCCCTCCCGTGTCTATATAATCCAGAGGGTTTAGCTTGTAGGGGAAGTCATAATCATAATCATACATGCGAGACAAATAGGGTTTAGCCATTACGATCTCATGGTAGATCAACTCTTGTAACCTCTATACTCATCAAAGTCAATCAAGCAGGATGTAGGGTATTACCTCCATCAAGAGGGCCCGAACCTGGGTAAAACGTCGTGTCCCTTGTCTCCTGTTACCATCAATCCTTAGACACATAGTTCGGGACCCCCTACCCGAGATCTGCCGGTTTTGACACCGACAACGGGCCCCTCGAAGCTCGGGGCCGAGGCCTCAGGAGGAGGCCACTTCCGAGGCTTAGCACACCCCGAGGGCGCGGGTCCCTGAGGCACCCACAGGGGGTTCGAGGGCTCCGGAGCCCCCGAACGCCCTTGCTGTTGTAACGACGCCAGTCTAGGCATCGGTGCCACTTCCTCCCGAAGCTCTCACGCTGGCGGGCCATGGCTCTTCTGCCATTCCCAGCACTTTGGAGGAGGCCTTCCCTGCATTGGACCAGCTCGAGGCTGATCTTCAGGGCGCCGACCGACGCGTGGTGACGGGGCGTCTGGGGCTGATCTCGGGGTGTCTCCAGGCTGACTCGTCCATCATGGCGGCCTGGGGCCAGACCGAGGCGGCCATTACGCAGGGCGGGAGGGAGGCTAGCGAGGCCACATCAACTCGCGACACAGTGTTGCATGTGCCAAGGAGCGCTACCGCACGGTGGAGGACGAGCTGAAGGCCCTCCGTGATGAGCAGGCCACCCGCACCCATCGGCTTGAGGAGCAGGAGGAGGAGCTCAAGGCCCGGGAGACTGCGCTCGCTGACCGCGACACCGAGCTGGAGCAGGCAGCCCAGGAATAGGCCATACAGTAGAGCCGCCTGGATAAGCTGAAGGAGGAGACAGAGGCAGCTGATGCGTCCCCCGCCAAGCTTGTCACCAAGGAGAAGGCCCAGTTGGAGGCCAAGGAGAAATGCCTTTCCATGGCTGAGAAGGTGGCTGACGCGGGGTGCAGCGCCTTCATCTCCCTCAAACTAAGGTCCCGCACGGTGCTAGAGACCCTTTATGGGGAAGGGTACGAGGAACCGCTTGCTAGCCCGGAGGAGGGCCTCACCGGGTTACTCCTCAAGCTCGTCGCGGTGCTGGAAGGTATCATCGCCGGTGTGGGCGCCATGGTGGAGGGGGAGAGCCGCGCGCTTTTCACCTCGACCGCGACACGCGTCTTCAGCCACCTCCACCTTCGGGACCCGAGCTTCGATCTTGGCATGCTACTTGAACCTGTGGCTCCTAAGCTCCGCGATGCTAGTGCTGAGGCCATGGAGAAGCAGGTGGAGGCCCTATTGTAGAAGTTCCTTTGTGTTGACCCCACTACCGGGGCCAGTAGCAAGGACGGCAGCGACATTGTCGACGACGCCCCCCAGGCGAGCGACAGCGGCGTCCAAGGCTGAAGAAGAGGTTCAGAGGCGGCGCTTCCTCCTGTCTTAACCCTGCAACGTTCACCATGCCTCGTGGAGGCGTGAGAACTTCTGCTTTAAAAGACAATATGTTTTGCAACAATGTGCTAGGATTTCATGATTTCTTTTCCGTTTGCTTTAGTGTTCTCCATCGGCAGGGCCCGACCCCGTGTATATCTCAGCTGCCATTGGGGCGTTTGGATCACCAGGACGAGACCAAGGGGTGACGGGCTACGTGACCAGTGAGGCCCCTGAGTCGTGATGCTCAGGGGTCCCCCTTTACGTACGAACAACCCTTAGGAAAGAAACACGAGTGTCATTTTTTAGCATTCTGCATCGGCAGGGCCCGGCCCCGCGCATACCTCAGCTGTCGTTGGGGCGCTCGGATCACCAGGATGAGACCAAGGGGTGAGGGGCTACGTGACCAGTGAGGCCCCTGAGTCGCGATGCTTAGGGGTCCCCCTTGACGTACGAACAACTCTCCATACCTTTACTCGCCGGGCTTTCGCTCGGGAGGAACACGCGAAGACCAAGTCCGTGAGACCTGGTGAGGTGGCATATGCCAGGCGTGCCCTGAGCTTAGCTCCCGTGCCCAGCCCCGTTGCGTGGCCCTCTCGAAGGGAAAGCAATGCGGTAAGGCTGAGCAGCAAGCTTGGTGGCTCTCCTAAGGTCACTGCAGCCGCTAGGGTGCCCCGGTTGTTTATTCACCAGCGCGGAGCATGGTGCTTCCGCTCTTGCACGGGACCCCGGGGCATGTACGACAGGACTGGAGGAGGTGTGTGATACGTCTCCAATGTATCTATAATTTTTGATTGTTCCATGCTATTATATTATCAATCTTGGATGTTTTATAATCATTTTGTAGTCATTTTATATCATTTTTTGGCACTAACCTATTGACATAGTGCCAAGTGCCAGTTCCTATTTTTTCCTTGTTTTTTACATCGCAGAAAATCAATATCAGACGGAGTCCAAATGCCCCAAAACTTTATGGAGATTTTATGGACCAGAAGGAACATGTTGGGCCCTGGTTGCACCTGGGGGAGTCCCAAGGAGGGGACAACCTACCAGGGCACGCTAGGAGGCCCAGGCGTGCCCTGGTGGGTTGTGCCCACCTCGGGTGCCTCCTGGACCACCTCTTTGCTCTATAAATACCCCAAAAATCCCAGAACCCTAGGGGGCTCGACGATATATTCATCCAGCCGCCGCAGAGTCCAGAACCACCAGATCCAATCTAGACACCATCTCGGATGGGGTTCACCACCTCCATTGGTGCCTCTCCGATGATGCGTGAGTAGTTCTTTGTAGACCTTTGGGTCCGTAGTTAGTAGCTAGATGGCTTCATCTCTCTCTCTCTCTCTCTCTCTCTCTCTTGATTCTCAATACAATGGTCTCCTGGAGATCCATATGATGTAACTCTTTTTGCGGTGTGTTTGTTGGGATCTGATGAACTTTGAGTTTATGATCACTCATATCTTTTTATATCCATTAAAGTTATTTGAGTTTCTTTGATCTCTTATATGCATGATCTCTTATAGCCTCGTATTTCTTCTCCGATATTTGGGTTTTGTTTGTCCAACTTGATCTATTTATCTTGCAATGGAAGAGGTGCCCGGTAGTGGGTTCGATCTTACGGTGCTTGATCCCTGAGGGAGTCCTGGGTTAGGTGGTGTCCGGATAGCCGGACTATACCTTCGGCCGGAGTCCTGGACTATGAAGATACAAGATTGAAGACTTCGTCCCGTGTCCGGAAGGGACTTTCCTTGGCGTGGAAGGCAAGCTTGGCGATACGGATATGTAGATCTCCTACCATTGTAACCGAATGTGTGTAACCCTAGCCCTCTCTGGTGTCTATATAAACCAGAGGGTTTTAGTCCGTACGACGAAGAACAATCATACCATAGGCTAGCTTCTAGGGTTTAGCCTCCTTGATCTTGTGGTAGATCTACTCTTGTACTACCCATATCATCAATATTAATCAAGCAGGAGTAGGGTTTTACCTCCATCGAGAGGGTCCGAACCTGGGTAAAAACATCGTGTCCCTTGTCTCCTGTTACCATCCGCCTAGATGCACAGTTCGGGACCCCCTACCCGAGATCCGCCGGTTTTGACACCGACATTGGTGCTTTCATTGAGAGTTCCTTTGTGTCGTCACTTTTAGGCCCGATGGCTCCTCCGATCATCAACGACGATGCGATCCAGGGTGAGACTTTTCTCCCCGGACAGATCTTCGTATTTGGCGGCTTTGCACTGCGGGCCAATTCGCTTGGCCATTTGGAGCAGATCGAAAGCTACGCCCCTGGCCGTCAGGTCAGATTTGGAAGTTTAAACTACACAGCGGACGACCTCGGAGACTTGATCTTCGACGGATCTGAGCCGCAGCCGAGCACACCGCATTGTCCCAGTGGGCATGATCTAGCTCTACCGCCGAACAGTGCCCTGGAGGCCACACCTGTGTCCGCTCCGACCCTTGGCCCGGAGCCGACCACACCAATCGAGGATGGGTGGTTAGACACCGCCTTGGGGGCTGCAATCTCTACGGCATTCAAGCCGAACACCAGCCTTGTCCTCTGTGAAGCCTGTGACTCCAAGATGCCGGACTCCTCTCCGGACTCCGATCCCTCCGCGCCCCTACCGATCGAATCCGATTGGGCGCCGATCATGGAGTTCACCGCCACAGACATCTTTCAGCACTCGCCCTTCGATGACATTCTGAATTCACTCAGGTCTCTCTCTTTGTCAGGAGAGTCCTGGCCGGACTATGACCGGCAGGATTGGGATGTGGACGACGAAGAAATTCGATGCCCACCCACCACCCACTTCGTAGCCACTGTCGATAATTTAAACGACGTGCTCGACTTCGACTCTGAAGACATCGACGGTATGGACGACGATGTAGGAGATGAACATGAACCAACGCCTATAAGGCACTGGACAGCCACCTCATCTCATGATGTATACATGGTGGACACACCCAAAGGAAGCGACACCGAGGAACACATGGATGCAACGAGGGATCGTTCACTCGAAAAGCAACCAAAGCGGCGACGTAAGCGCCGCTCCAAGCCCCGCCTCAACAGAGACAACAGCCATACAGACCCAGCCATAGAGCAGGACGAGCCGGCGGACGACAAACATGCCTTTGAGCAACCGTCCGAAAAGGGCAACTTGGGTAAACAATCCGAACACCCCGCCCCGGCGAAAACAACAGTCCGGACGACCTTACGTCGGATAGGCTCATGAAGCAGAAGAACCTCCACAAAAGGCTCGTCGCCACTGCGCGTAGCCTGAAAAAGCAGAAGCGGAAGCTCAAAACTGCGGAAGATGCACTCAGAATCAGATGGAGTAAAGTACGCAACACCGCAGACAAATATGGCGGCAGTCGCCGCACAAAAAGCTATCCAAAGCGAAAGCTACTGCCTGAATTTGATGAGGAGGCCTTAGAGCCCCGTAGTCAAACAATAGGAAAGCCACCCGGTTGGATAGACGACCGCATGGCCAACATGGAGCGGCAAGCGGCGCCGCACACAAGCCGGCACGCGATCCACTAAAGGATCCGCATCAGAAAGACGGCCCAGCCAGATCTATGTACGGGCCAAGAAAGCAAGCTCTAGTAAGCAATGCAACACAAAAAATATCCGAACATCACGGCACACCAAATACAGGGGTGCCGCACACCCCCTATGTTTCACCGATGAGGTGCTAGACCATGAATTCCCAACGGGATTCAAGCTCGTAAACATAGAGGCGTACGACGGAACAACAGACCCTGGGGTCTGGAGCGAGGATTATATCCTCCACATACACATGGCCAGGGGAGATGACCTCCATGCCATAAAATACTTACCCCTCAACCTTAAAGGGCCAGCCCGACATTGGCTCAAAAGCCTTCCCGAAAACACCATTGGAAGTTGGGAAGAGCTTGAGGATGCTTTCCGGGCAAATTTTCAAGGGACCTATGTCCGCCCTCCCGATGCAGACGATCTCAGTCACATAACTCAACAGCCCAGAGAGTCAGCCCGGAAATTTTGGAACAGATTTCTTACTAAAAAGAATCAGATAGTCGACTGTCCGGACGCCGAAGCCCTAGCAGCTTTTAAGCATAACGTTCAAGACGAATGGCTCGCCAGACACCTCGGCCAAGAAAAGCCAAGAACAATGGCCACATTAACAAGCCTCATGACCCACTTTTGCGCAGGAGAGGACAGCTGGTTGGCAAGATGTAGCACCAGCAACCCAAGTACATCCGAAGTTAGGGATGGAAACGGAAAACCCCGACACAGCAAGGACCAGCGCCGGAATAAGGGAAACAGCCCAAAGAGCACGGCGGTCAACGCCGGATTCAAAAGCTCACGGCAGAATCAGAGAAAGCCGCCCCTCAAGGATAACAGGTACGAGCTATCCAACTTAAACAAAATCTTGGACAAGATATGTCAAATACACAGTACTCCCAGGAAGCCTGTGAACCATACCCACAGAGATTGTTGGGTTTTCAAGCAATCCAGCAAACTCAACGCCGAACACAAGGGGCTCGACACATCAAGTGAGGACGATGATGAACCCCACAAGTAGAGCACCAGGAAACAAAAGGATTTCCCACAAGAAGTCAAAATAGTAGACTTACTTCACGTGACGAACAGAATGGCACCAATAGTGATACACTCCATACGGCCTATCCCAAAGGAGTCTCGCCAATGGTTGTTAAAACTGACCACCTTTGACCATCAGGATTACTCTAGAAGTATCCGGAACACAGGCTGGACTGCCTTGGTATTAGATCCAATAATCGGCGGACTCCACTTTACAAATGTCCTGATGGACGGCGGCAGTGGTCTAAACCTGTTATACCAGGACACAATCTGCAACATGGGGATAGACCCAACAAAAATTCGCCATAGCAAAACCTCCTTTCAAGGGGTTACGCCAGGCCCGGATGCCCGTTGCATGGGTTCTCTCCGGCTAGAAGTTATGTTCGGCTCCCCTGGTAACTTCCGTCGCGAACAGCTAACTTTCCACATCGCCCCATTCTCAAGTAGCTATCAAGCACTGCTGGGACGCGAAGCTTTCGCCCGCTTTAACGCAATACCGCATTATGCATCTTTTACGCTTAAGATGCCCGGTCCATGAGGCATCATCTCATTAAAGGGAAAACATTGAGTGTTCCTCCCGCGCGGAAGACAGTGCGGCTGCCTTGACAGCCCCAAAATAAAGCGGCTTCACCAGCCAAAGCGCCTAAACAGGTCGTCAAGACCACGGACACGGCTAGACGAGTCCGGCATAAACATACAATTGATAAAGGCTTAATATCCGTATACCCCTGTACTAGGGGCTCCGCGCATATAAAACAAGAGACAATAAAGCTCAATTTTACCCATTTCGATTTATACTTTGTTTATTTAGTATAACTCATGTTCGGCACATAAACACCGTGCTACGCCCGTGCTACGCCTGTGCAGGATACGGCACAACGGAGACACAGGCGCAGACATGCAGCAGGGACCCGTTCCAAGGATTCTTTTCAGATTAAGACCCTGCGTAAACCTTTTTTACTGTCTCTTGTTGATACACATCCCCTGGTTTCTTGGTATAACCAAGGAGGAGGCTGGCGTTTTGGCATGTGGCCACGTCAGAGTTTTGCGCATACCTGGACACTAGGGGCTTATTACTAAGGGCGTTATCCCGCCCGCCCTCATAAAGACCGAATACCTTAGGGAGTGTTGGGTGTCGCGAGTTTGGCCTTATATGCATCAGCTCCGAATCATGTCTTTGGTCAAATGTTGGGTTTGCCCGGCTCCTGTGTTTTGCTACCTTACGTTCCGCTCTATCGGCTAAGGCGGCACTAGGAGAACTACTACGATTGTGCCCCGGTTCGGCCAGGCGAGCACCTTAGTAGAGAAAGCCGAAAACTGACTGTCATGATATAGCGTGAGACTGGTCAACCACTCGATGACTTACCGGAATCTTTAGGATTCCTCCGCATTAATGAAGGGCCGCTTCCCGGACAGGCACATACGCGCCCCGAGTTCGGGCGAGCGCAGGCGCCACCAGGGGCTATATAAGTAGCCTCACAGTCAAACTTCTATGGCTAAGTGAAAGTGATAAAGCATCATAGTCCGATTGCCTAGTTCGCTGCGCTATCACCTCCTTTGTAGGACCAAGACGTTGGATCAAGTGTGAAAATGCGCCTTCTGCGAACACCCCCGCATTATGTGCGTGGGGGCTGAAGCCGACGACTGCCATCTTTCAGATTATATATACATATAATGTAAACGGCCGCACAGGAGGTATTATAATACTTGTAGGCACAAGTATAAAAAGCTTCTACAATTTATCAAAATATTGTTTTACAATAATATATGCTATTCGAATATAGTATCCTTCGAGCACTGCGTCTCTATTAAACGAGCGCCTTGCAGAACTTCCTGAAAATAGTGCTCGGCAGGTACTCGGCTTCCATCCGAGTCTGGGGATGCAACAGCGGTGGCCTCCATTTCCACCCAGTATGTCTTGACATGGGCAAGAGCCATCCGCGCACCCTCTATGCACGCTGACCTATTCATCGCATTGATATGCGGCGCCGCACCAAGGAACTGCTGCACCAAGTTGAAATAACTTTTCAGCTCTAGCCTCTCTGGCCACAGATGACTCATGACATACTTCATGGCGAGTTCGTACAACCTATTTAGCTCGGCCCATTCGGCCAAACGATCGGCTAATGACAATGGATGCTCTGGATTGTGGAACTGCGACCAAAAGAGCTTTTCCACTTCGCGATCTTCTTGATCTGGAAGTGTTCGACCGCATCTGCGACACTCTCTGCCAAATCCAGATAGGTGTCCGCCATACTCCACATCCGGTCTAACGGAGCATGTTTAGGATCACAAAACTTCCTCCGCAGCATAAAGGGCTTTCCAGCCGCGATCTCTCCGGCCTGACGCAGCTCCTCCTTCATAGCTCTCATCGCAGAGCGATCATCCTTGGCATCGGCAATGGCCTTCTCCAGGTCCGTCTGTTCCGCCCGATCTTCTTTTTCAAGAAGCTTGCAACGGTTAGTAGCGCTCTTCAGCTTCACAGCCATCTCGGCCATTTCCTTCTTGCTTCGGCAGTGAGCAGCCTGTTCGGCTTTTAGCTCTTCAATTGCCTTTCCGGCAGCCGCATCACTTTCCCTGGCTTGATCCTTGGCTCGAGCAAGTTTCGCCCAAAGGTTCTCCATGGCAGCAGCACCATATTCATCAAGCGCACACATTGTAAGATACTGGCATAAAGCTCCTCTTACCAGGTGTTTCCGGAGTAATTACATACCTTGTGCCTCGTCAAGCCGCTTGTTGACAAGCGCGATGTCGGCATCTGCCACGTCAAGTTGCCGCTTTAGCTTGGCAAATTCATCAGTCCGACTGGTCACCCGACACTTCGCCACCTACGTATGAAGGTGGCATATTAGACCTGGGATTATGATCCTCTGCGCGCCGTCACTTTTGAAAACGCACAGAGTCTCATGGGCTACTATCTACACAGGGCGCATCTTATTTATGCGCAACTGTCCAAAAAGGGTACATTATTTTGTGTACCTCAAAACCTGTCAGTAAACTCCTGACGGCCGCGTGCAATCCGCTCTCCGCGGATGAAATCCTCTCAATCATTGTACCCATCAATGCACAGTGCTCCTCTGAGATAGATGCTCGCCCTAGCAGATCCTTCAGCTCCTCGGACCACGCACCAGAAGGTGCCGAACTCGTCCGATGGTCCTTTTCGAAGGCCGGATGCGGAGGGCTTTGGGGGGCCATATGACTACCTTCCGGCCCTGCCGGATTCGGAGAAACCCTTCGCGACGATACCACAGGGTCGCCCGCCTTGCAAGGTGGTACGGCAGGGGGAGGCGTTCCGCTCTCCATCATCTCCGGAAGAAGATCCCCCGAAGACGAGCTCTGTTGAGAAGGGCTAAGGTCCGAGCTACAAGGTAAATTTTTGATTACTCTTCTCAGATATATCGCAAGGATTTCTCTCATTTCTTAAAAAGAAAAACTCCTCTCTACTTACGGCTTGGTGGAGGGCTGATCCACTTGAGGGCATTATTCGGCCGAAGTATCCCCCGCCGCAGGATCCTCTGACGAAGATTTCTTCCCCCGCTTTGAGGCCATGGTCTCCGGGTCGTCAGAGGCGGTCCTCTTCTTCCCCTAAGGAGAGGAATTTTCGATTCCTCCCTTCCGTACAACCTTCTTCGAGGAGGCTGTAGCTTCCTTGTCCCCTCCCTCACTTTCCTCCGAAGGCACAACCTCCAACATCCTGACTAGCACAGGATCCGGTGTGGTCTCGGGGAGGGGGGCCGGACACCTGATTAGCTTTGCTTTGGCTATCCACTCCTGTTTAAAGGACAACTCTTTTAGGGGCAATTTTATGATAAATATACGGATAGTGAGTCCGCGCACAAGGCTACTTACTTGAGTATCCGACGATTGCAGCTCAGGCCTGCTTCCTCGGTCAAGTCCGGACACATTGCTTGTGATCCGAAGAACAATTTGTACATCTCCACGGGCGTTGCGCCCATGAAATGCTGGAGAGCTCGTGGTCCCTCCGGATTGAACTCCCACAGGCGAAGGGGGCGACGTTTGCCGGGCAAGGCTCGACGAATCAACATGACCTGCGTCACCACGACCAGGCTAATGTCTCTTTCTAAGAGATCTCGAATGCGGCCCTGCAATAAGGGCACATCCTTGGATGGCCCCCAGTCCAGTCCTTTATTGACCCATGACACTAGCTGTGGTGGGGGACGCGAGCAAAAGGCAGGTGGCGCCACCCACTTGGTGCCCCTGGGAACGGTGATGTAAAACCACTCTCGTTGCCATAAGCTGGACTCCTCTTGAAAAGAGCCCTCGGGCCATGGAGCACCAGCATTCTTTCTTATAAAAGCACCTCCGCACTCCGCGTGCCGTCCCTCGATCATCTTCGGCTCTACTTTGAAGGTCTTGAGCCATAGTCCGAAGTGAGGAGTAATACAGAGGAAGGCTTCACACACGACGATGAATGAGGAAATATGGAGGATGGACTCCGGAGCTAAGTCGTGAAATTCTAGCCCATAATAAAACATGAGTCCCCTTACGAAGGGATCCTTCGGGAAGCCTAGCCCCCGAAGGAAGTGAGACATGAACACCACACTCTCACCAGGCTTGGGAGTGGGAATGACCTGCCCTTGAGCAGGAAACCTATGCCAGATTTCGCCGGTCAAGAACCTGGCCTCTCTGAACTTCAGCACGTCCTCCTCCATGACGGAGGAGGGCATCCATCGGCCTCGAAGGTCGGAACCGGACATTGTCGAAGGTCCGAAGCGCCTGACATCTGGAGCCTTGGGTGTTGGAACTCGAGGTGAAGGGCGGACTCGTTTGAGATTGAAAGAAAGGAGTAAGGCCTTGGTCTCTTTATAAGAGGTTGAATACCAAGGGCCCTCCCGTGACCATTTGGGACTCGCCTTTGATCGAGAAAACATACCAACGGGTACGACTGGGTTACCCATGCCCGTATTGATGAGAATCCCGGAATAAGGGGACACGATCTCTGCTTTGACAAGACGTGCCAAGGACACCGCCTCGCTAAACGCGCTGAGGTGGGACAGTAAAACGATTCGAATAAAGACTTGGCCGTGGTGTGATGTCACGCTACGGAATACGTCAGCAGATTAGATTTGTGTAAATATTATTCTCTCTATGGCAATATGTGGAAACTTATTTTGCAGAGCCGGACACTACCTTTGTGTTCAAAATCTTCTATGAAGTACTTGGAGGAGGAACCCGCCTTGCAATGCCGAAGACAATCTGCGCACCGGACTCGTCATCATTGAAGCCTGGTTCAGGGGCTACTGAGGGAGTCCTGGGTTAGGGGGTGTCCGGATAGCCGGACTATACCTTCGGCCAGACTCCTGGACTATGAAGATACAAGATTGAAGACTTCGTCCCGTGTCTGCAAGGGACTTTCCTTGGCGTGGAAGGCAAGCTTGGCGATACGGATATGTAGATATCCTACCATTGTAACTGACTCTGTGTAACCCTAGCCCTCTCCGGTGTCTATATAAACTGGAGGGTTTTAGTCTGTAGGATGAAGAACAATCATACCATAGGCTAGCTTCTAGGGTTTAGCCTCCTTGATCTCGTGGTAGATCTACTCTTGTACTACCCATATCATCAATAGTAATCAAGCAAGAGTAGGGTTTTACCTCCATCGAGAGGGCCCGAACCTAGGTAAAAACATCATGTCCCTTGTCTCCTGTTACCATCCGCCTAGACGCACAGTTCGGGACCCCCTACCCGAGATCCGCCGATTTTGACACCGACAATCCCAGTGACACAAAAGGAACCGAAATGTATGTATCGTTGCTACTAAGGATAAAAGATGGGATCTATATCTAACGCAATAGATAAATGAATCTTTTCTACATCATTTCATCGTTCTTATTGCATTACTCCGTTTTCCCATGAACTTAATACACTAGATGCATGCTGGATAGCGGTCTATGTGTGGAGTAATAGTGGTAGATGCAGGCAGGAGTCGGTATACTAATCTCGGACGTGATGCCTATGTAATGATCATTGCCTGGATATCGTCATAACTATTTGAGGTTCTATCAATTGCCCAACAGTAATTTGTTTACACACCATTTGCTATTTTTCTCGAGAGAAGCCACTAGTGAAATCTACGGCCCCTGGGTCTCTTTCTCATATTATTTGTCTTTGCGATCTACTTTTATTTGCTTTTATTTTTAGATCTATTAATCCAAAACCCAAAAATACTTTGCTGCACTTTATTTTATTTGGGATCTATTTATCCAATCTATTACAACCTTTTTTTCCCGTCACGCACCAATTTCTGGAACCGTTACCCGAAAGGGGTTGACAACCCCTTTAACATGTCAGGTTGCAAGGATTTGTTATTTGTGTGCAGGGGCTATTTACGTTGAGTTGCTTGGTTCTCCTACTGGTTCGATAACCTTGGTTTCATATCTGAGGGAAATACCCACCGCCGTTGTGATGCATGATCCCTTCCTCTTTGGGGAAATACCGACGTAGCTTCAAGCGACATCAGTGTGTATGGGCACTCGTGAGCCAGCACGGGACTCAAGAGGCCCTACCTCAAGGCAGGTTGCGCCTAAATTTGGTTCTAAACATTTGCAAGGGTGCTGTGAGATGGTTAGGTAGCCTGCACCGAGTGAATCTCCTGAGGATATCACATGAGAAAGCCAAACACCAATGAGCCCCAGGAGGCTATGTGAATGGGACCGGCCCGCCAGATAGAGCTCAACCGTTGGGTTTATCGACGCTGCAGGGACGGACCCGAGCACAGATGTCATGCCGAGTCTTCTCATGTGAAGATCCTGAAGAAAGACAACCGGCATGTGGTTCCTGTGATGGCGAGGCACCGGGTCGTGCACCTATCTTATCCGCCCTTGATTAGCTCATGCGAGTACAAGGCACCTAGGGCCATGGGAGGTGACGTGCACGGGAGATGGCCCGTGAGATAGATCTCAACCACTTGGGTTTAGCGACACTACAGGGACGGAACCACGCACTGCCAGTCCTTAATCATGAGGCGGTCACAGGTGGGTTTACCAGGGCGTACGATGTTCATAGCGGTGAAGCGCTGGACAAGCAGGTGATGACATAAAGCAACTCATGAAAGGGCAAAGCCAGTTCTGATATATGCGAAAAATGATACACCCGTAGGGCCGGACCCATATGGCTTGGGGATAATGCAGCCAGTGGGGCACCCCTAACTAAACAAACCGAAAAAGTGTCACTTGGCTCCGTTATTAAAGAAATGTTGGAGTAGCTGAAGATGCGCGCCACAGAAGTCGTTCCTCATGACCCGTCCAACTCCCTAACCTCGTGAGGCTCCGAAGGCCCGGGGGCCTTTCGAGGGTTCGTCACCTCCTCCGTCTGGACCGCCTCGCGCCTGGCCTCGTGAGCCTCCAGGACGACCCGCATGTGGTGCTGGTGCGCAACACCTACACTCGGTAGGCCGAAAGGCATGCGAACATAGTTGTGAGGGGGGCCCTCGCACCGACCAACACGGGACGGCCAGAAGAGCTCCTGAGACGAGGCTCTGTTGAGCCCTGGGATGTTGACGTAGGCGTGCAACTCGCTGCCCTTGCTAGGGGAGGGAGCTATGCTGGGTGGGGCGAGGTGACTCTCGCCCCGCAGGCTCTTGCTTCCTAAAGCTCCTTGATTCCCTTAGTGATGAACTCCTGAGCGTCGGGCGCCTCGCACTGTGTGCTCTTCCTACGGAAATGTGCGCTGAAGCACGCCTCCACATGGTGCCTGAACGCCTCCCTCGCGATGCCGGCCAGGTCGGAAGCCTTCTAGAGGAGAGCCCCCGACCCAACCCGAGAGGGGCGCTGGGTGCGCCTTCCTATGCAAGAGGGGAAGGCGCCCCATCAGTGGGCGCGAAGCCAGAGGCACGATCGTCAGACGTCCCATCCTCCTGAGATCCTCGGTGCAGTAGCTGCTTCTTCTTCTTGGGGAAGACCATAGGGGGTGGATGGCACCTTCATCATCCGGGTTCTCGACCGCCGCAGCCTGGTAGGTGCGCTCGAGGGAGCACACCACATCCATTTCATCGCAGGAGACTGTGATGATGCCGCCGCTCCCTAAGATCTTGAGGACATTGTAGCAGTGGTGAACCATGACCATGAACTTGGCAAGGGCTGGATATCTGAGGATGGCATTGTACGGGAGGCGAATGTGGGTGACGTCGAAGTCGATGAGCTCAGTGTGGTAGTTGTCGCGCTTGCCGAAGGTGACAGGGAGGTGGATCTGCCCTATGGGGATTGTGGAACGTCGGTCACTCCCGAGAAGGGCCTTGTAGGCCGAAGCTGGCCGTATGGCACCCGGAGCGTGTCGAACGTCTCGACCGAGAGGACATTGAGCCCCGTGCCACCATCGATAAGTGTCTTGGTGACGAGGACGTTGCTGATGGTGGGAGAGCAGAGCATCGGGGGCGCTCCGGCAGTGGCCGTGCACTTGAGCTGGTCGGTGGAGTCAAAGGTGATGGCATACTTGGACCACCTGAGCGGACGCGAAGCCTCAAGCTTGGGGAGGTCCGCGTTCACCTCACGGGCGAACTACTTGAAGACGCGGTGGGAGGCAGGCGCCACCTAGGATGTAAGCGATGGCACGAGGCTCTTGGAAGCCCCAACCCCATCGTCTTGGTGGTGGTGGTCATTCCTCCTTGGTGGTGGTGGTCATTCCTCCTTGGTGGTGGCGGCAGCGAAGGAGGACCAGAATTGCCGTGAGGATGATCCTCACGAGGCTGGCCCTGCCAGCGATCCTCACGAGGCTGATCACGCCAGTCCTAGTGGGGGTCACAGTTGTCCCAGCGTCCCCCACCTCAGCCTCTCCACGGCCGTAGACGCGGTCGTTGCGCTCGGGGCGCTGGCCAAGGCGCCCGTCGCGGATGGCCCTGAGCTTGGTAGTCATTGGTGTTGTGGTTGTGCATGTTGCGGAAGATTCATAATGGGCGGCTTCCCTTGGAAGACTCCGAATGGTTTCAATCGCGCTTCATCTCAGGTTCGGCTACGAGCACAGCTGGGCCTTTGCGCTTCACATTCTTGGCCTTAGCCTTCTTATCCTCCGGATCGGCCTCCGGGAGCTCAAGGAGGGAGAGGCGACCTTCCTCGGCCCTTGCTCATCTGGTGGCCATGTTGAACATCTCCAGAGCCGAGCACAGGTCCTCATGTATGGAGAGATCTTGATAACCCACAAGTATAGGGGATCGCAACCGTTTTTGAGGGTAGAGTATTCAACCCAAATTTATTGATTCGACACAAGGGGAGCCAAAGAATATGCTCAAGTATTAGCAGCTGAGTTGTCAATTCAGCCACACCTAAAAGACTTAATATCTACAACAAAGTATTTAGTAGCAAAGTAGTATGGAAGTAACGGTGATAGTGGCAAAAGTAACCGTAGCAGTTTTGTAGCAATCGTAACAGTGGCAACAGAAAAAGTAACTTAGCAAAGATCAATATGTGAAACGCTCGCAGGCAATGGATCCATGATGGATAATTATGTCGGATGGCATTCATCATTCAAAAGTTATAACATAGGGTGACATTGAACTAGCTCCAGTTCATCAATATAATGTAGGCATGTATTCCGTATATAGTCATATGTGCTTATGGAGAAGAACTTGCATGACATCTTTTGTCCTACCCTCCCATGGTAGCGGGGTCCTATTGGAAACTAAGGGATATTAAGGCCTCCTTTTAATAGAGTACTGGACCAAAGCATTAGCACTTAGTGAATACATGAACTCCTCAAACTACGGTCATCACTGGGAGTGGTCCCGACTATTTTCACTCCGGGGTTGCCGAATCATAACACCTAGTAGGTGACTATAACTTGCAATATCGGATCAAGAACACAAATATATTCATGGAAACATAATAGGTTCATATATGAAATCATGGCACTCGGGCCCTAGTGACAAGCATTAAGCGTAGCAAAGTGATAGAAACATCAATCTTGAACATAGTGGATACTAGGGATCAAACCCTAACAAAACTAACTCGATTACATGGTAAATCTCATCCAACCCATCACGGTCCGGCAAGCCTACGATGGAATTACTCATGCAGGATGGTGAGCATCACAAAATTGGTGATGGAGGATGGTTCATGATGATGATGGCGACGTATTCCCCTCTTCGGAGCCCCGAACGGACTCCAGATCTGCCCTCCCAAGGAAGAACAGGGCTTGGCGGCGACTCCGTATCGTAAAACATGATGAATCCTTCTCCCTGATTTTTTTCTCCCTGAAAGTGAATATATGGAGTTGGAGTTGAGGTCGGTGGAGGTCCAGGGGGGCCACAAGGTCAGAGGGTGCGCCCCAGGGGGTGCGTGCACCCCACCCTTGTGGCTAGGGCGTGCCCCCCTGGTGCTGATTCTTTCGCCAATATTTTTTATTAGTTCCAAAAATAATCTCCGTTGATTTGCAAGTCATTCCAAGAACTTTTTATTCTACACAAAAATAACACCATGGCAATTCTGCTGAAAACAACGTCAGTCCGGGTTAGTTCCATTCAAATCATGCAAGTTAGAGTCCAAAACAAGGTCAAAAGAGTTTGGAAATGTGGATACGTTGGAGACGCATCAACTCCCCAAGCTTAAACCTTTGCTTTTCCTCAAGCAATTTAGTTGATAAACTGAAAGTGATAAACAAAAACTTTTTGATTTTGTTGTTGTAAATATGTAAAGCCAACATTCAGGTTTTCAGCAAAGATTATGAACTAACCATATTCACAGTAACATTTAGGTCTCACATTTACTCATATCAATGGCATAATCAACTAGCGAGCCATAATAATAAATCTCGGATGACAACACTTTTCTCAAAACAATCATGATATGATATAACAAGATGGTATCTCACTAGCACTTTTTGAGGCCGCAAAACATAAATGCCGAGCACCTTTAAAGATCAAGGACTGACTAAACATTGTAATTCATGGTGAAAGAGATCCAGTCAAGTCATACTCAATATAAAGTAATAACAATGCATACAAATGATAGTGGTGCTCTCTAAATGGTGCTTTTTATAAGAGGATGATGACTCAGCAATAAACGTAGATAGATAGGCCCTTTGCAGAGCGAAGCAGGGATTTGCAGAGGTGCCAGAGCTTGAGTTTTGAAATAGTGGTTGTCGGTGTCAAAACCGGCGGATCTCAGGTAGGGGGTCCCGAACTGTGCGTCTAAGGAGGATGGTAATAGGAGGCAGGGGACACGATGTTTTACCCAGGTTCGGGCCCTCTTGATAGAGGTAAAACCCTACGTCCTACTTGATTGTTCTTGATGATATGAGTATTACAAGAGTTGATCTACCACGAGATCAGGGAGGCTAAACCCTAGAAGCTAGTCTATGGTATGATTGTATGTTGTCCTATGGACTAAAACCCTCCGGCTTATATAGACACCGGAGGGGGCTAGGGTTACACAAGGTCGGTTACAAAGGAGGACATATACATATCCGTATTGCCTACCTTGCCTTCCACGCCAAGTAGAGTCCCATCCGGACACGGGACGAAGTCTTTAATCTCGTATCTTCATAGTCCAATAGTCTGGCCAAAGGATATAGTCTGGCTGTCCGGAGACCCCCTAATCCAGGACTCCCTCAGTAGCCCCTGAACCAGGCTTCAATGATGATGAGTCCGGCGTGCAGTGTTGTCTTCGGCATTGCAAGGCGGGTTCCTCCTCCGAATACACCATGGAACGCAAGGATAGTGTCCGACCCTGTAAAATAAATTCCACATTCCACTGTAGAGAGAATAATACTTCATAAATCCAATCTTCTGACATGTTTTGATAGTATGACATCACTTCGTGGTCCGTTTATTATTCGAACCGCTTTTCTCAACCAGCCCCGCACATATCGCGAGGCGGTTCTCTCGATACGTCTTGTCAAAGCAGAGATCGTGTTCCCCTTATCACGGGATTCTCATCAATATGGACGTGGGTAACCCAACCACCCCATCAATTACGGCGCCTGGGGAATGAGCGGTTTTGCCAGGCAAGTGGGGAGACTCATCGCCTCCTCCTCCCTTATAAAAGGGACAAAGATCTACTTTTTTCACCCACGCCTTCTTCCTTCTCGCTTTCCCATTCCCGCACACTCGAGCTCTAGCGCCCAAGCTCGTGCCCTTCTTGTCAAACTACTCCAAGCATGTCTGGAGCAGGAGGCAAGTGGATGGCTTCCTCCATCACGGAGGAAGACATCAAAAAGTTACGGGAAGCCGAATACCTAGCTGCGAATATCGCGCACCGACTGCCGAGTGCGGGCAGGTCGTTCCTACGCCCGAACCCCATGAGAGGGTAGTTTTTCTCACCCACTTCGTCCATGGACTGGGATTTCCACTCCACCCGTTCGTCCGTGGGCTCATGTTCTACTACGGGCTGGATTTTCATGATCTGGCCCCCAACTTCATCCTCAACATCTCGGCGTTTATCGTTGTGTGTGAGGCCTTCCTCCGCATCAAGCCCCATTTCGGCCTGTGGCTGAAGACTTTTAATGTCAAACCGAAGGTGGTGGGAGGCCAGCAAGCAGAATGCGGAGGCACCATGGTGGTCAAGATTCCCAATGTCATCTAGCTCGAGGGTACCTACGTGGATACCGTAAAGGGGTGGCAATCGGGGTGGTTCTACATCACTGAGCCGCGCGACTCCAACTGGGTGGCGGCCCCCAAATTTCGATCCGGAATCCCCACGTGGCTCACCTCCTGGAAAAAGAAGGGACTGTCATGGGGTTCTTCAACAGAGCTAACCGGACTCCAGACCTATATCCAGAACATGATGAACAAGAAAGTTAAACTTGTCAACGTGGTCCAGGTGAGGCTCGTCCGCCGGATCCTTCCGTGCCAACGACGGGCATTCAATTTGTGGGAGTTCGACTCGGCCAAGCACCAGATGCTGCGAGAGCTCTACGACACGACACACAAGGACGTCTGGAGGGTGCTGTTCAAGAGCGCCGAGATCCCTCCCCCTCTTATCGAAGACCGCGGACTCAGCGCAAAGTGCCATGCCGGTCCGGTAAGCATTTATATTTCTCGGGGTATTTATTTGCCCAGGTTTAGTTATGTGTAGGATCTAAGCTCCCATGTCACTAACAGGACTGGATAAAGACAACAGAGCAGCTTGATTGCCCAGCCCCCCTGCCCGAAGATCCGCCAACCGCTCTTCTGACGAAGATGCTGACCCCGGCACCTTATGAGGTGCCGAAAAAGATGGCCAAGAAGAAGGCCGCGGGGACCCGAAAGGGTCTCGGGCGCAAGATGGTTCTGTCGGACTCATCATCCGATGAGTCCGACGCGCACTCCTCCCATGAAAACGATGAGGAGGAGAAAAGTTCTCCCCTAGCCGGGGGAGACAAGAAAAGGAAGGACGACCCATCCGGGGAGGCCGAAGGGTCCAAGAAGGGAAAGACCCTCCCTCCGGACTTGCCATGACGGCCGCCGACAGTGGCGACGAGTGGCTACCCAGGGACAAGCCCCTGGAGAAATCGTAAGTGTCCGGACACGATATTATTTCATGGTATGTTTTATTGTACTGCCCTTGCTCATGCCAAACACGATTATGCAGTCCGGCCCGAGCTCATCTCGACGTACCCTCGTCGAGCGGCTCTTTGAGCTCGTCGGATATGAACAGTGGTTCTCCTCCGACGGCTTCCACCCCTCGCCCTACGGACAACACCGAGGTGGTGTCTCAAGAGGCACCGTCCCAAGGGTAGGCGGTCCTGGGGGCGCCTCACGCGACCTCCCGGACCCTGGTTACCAAGGGAGCGAGGCTCCTACGGGCTTCGAGTTCGGGCCCCAGCCGGACACCACGCCGGAGCCTTCAATGGTTCCGGACTTCGGTAGGCGGTCCCCCATTAAGGGGAGCCAACCATCCATGCCGGTGTCCTCTGTCCAACTAGAGGCACCGGAAAACTTGCTGGAAGCGCTTCACAGCGCTTCCATCGATGAAGAACACCGCACTATCATGAGTGCGATGGTTAAGAAGGTTCAGTCCACCAAGAACGGGCTGACCGAAGCTTGCGCTAGCCTCCTAACAGGCTTTGAAGTAAGCATTCAAAATATAAAAATATTACCGTATAGATGGTAGCCCCTGATGCTCTGTTCGGCGTTCACAAAGAAAAGCCGAATAGAGTATCAAATGATAACTCAGGAGTCTAATCAGAGTATGTCTATGTGTATGTGCAGGCTTCCCTGCTGGCCGCTGCCGCACATACTGCGGAGGTCTCTGTGCTGAAGCAGCCCCTGAAGCGGTCCGAGGACGAGCTCGGCCTTACCAAGGGGCAGCTCGAAGAGAGCAAAGGTAAGATATTCCCCATTTTATATAGTTAAAAATAAGTACTATGCAAAGTAATAGGATCATCATGAATTTGTCAGGGGCCACGACCGAGGTGGAGACCCTGAGGAAGGCATTGTCCGCGGCCGAAGACAAAGCAGCCAAAGAACGTATTGAGCGGGAGAAACAACAAGCCTGAGTGGGCGAGGTGCATTAAGAGCTCGAGGCTCTCGCCAAAAAGCACGAGTCCTTGGAGCTGGACTCTAAAACGCGAGAGTCCGAGCTCGCGCAGGCGCTTGAAAGTGTCCGGAGCGCCAAGGCCAAATCCCACAAGGCCCTCCAGGAGATTGATGAGGCGAAGAAGATAGTAGCGGGTAAGGCATTCAATATGCAAAGTAAGCATGTGAAGGAGAATTTCCTTTTTCTTACCCGAGTTCAGAGCTCTACAGGAGCATTTGCAGATCTTCCCCGCAGTGTGCTGGATGTCGCGGAATTTTACCGGGCTGAGGAGGGGAGCTCAACGGAGAAGTTTTTCTGGTCCCACTATACTGGGACCGAACACCCCGTGGCCTTGAGCGACCAGCTGAAGTAGTTGGTCAAACTTCACAAGGCGGCCGAACAGGCCATGAGGGGCCTTATAGTCCGGATGTGGCCCGGCAAGCCCCTGTCCGACAACTACTTTGGTCTGGTGCAACGGCTGGTGGAAGCCTGCCCACGGCTTGAGGTCATCAAGCGGTCCGTCTGCATCGAAGGTGGATGCAGCGCTTTTGCCCGGGCGAAGGTGCACTGAGCGAAGCTGGACTCCGTGAAGCTTGTGAAGGAGGGGCCGCCAGAGGGCAAGGAGCATTGCTGCCCTGAGAATTATTATGAGGGTCTCCTGGAGGGATCCCGCCTAGTGGCAGATGAGTGTGCCAAGGATGTAATTTTTGAATGAACATGCTCATGTGATCCTGTAATATGAAACGAGTTCATTTGCGCCATTCGACGCTTTCTTAATTTAAAATATTACCTTCTGTGCGGTCGTTTATAAAATCTGAGAGTTGGCTAGTCGTCGGCTTCTGCCCCCATGAAACTAGTACCGGGTGTTCGGGATAAACCTGAACACTCTTTACCCCAATTTTGGGTCCTCCAAGGGAGGTGTTCAGCACAACGAACCAGGCAATCGGACTATAATGCTTTATCACTCTCACTTAGCCATAGAAGTCTATGATTTAAAAATTTTGGCGAAGCCCCTAGTATTCGGAGGGCCGAATTTTGGGCGCTATACACGCCTAAGCCGGACAAGGCCGACTCCTCGCCCGAAGCGGAAAAAGTCTTTAAGGACTTGAGACCTCTCGAACACCAACCAGTCTCTCGCCTTATCATGACAACCATTTTTGGCTTTCTCTACTGAGGTGGTCATCCGGAAGAACCGGGACACAATCGCAGTAGTTCTCCCACCGCTACCTTAGCCGATATAGTGGAACGTAAGGTACCAAAGCATGGGAGCCGGGCAACCCAACATTTGACCCAAGACATGATTCGGAGCTGATGCATATAATGCTATAAGTTCGGGGTGCCGCACTGTCGAAAGTGTTCGGGCTTCTTGCGCCGTATTACGGGGTAAACGAGATCCCCTGGCGTACTGACCGTACCCGAGCGTGCAGGTGCGGTATGTCGTAAATGGCAATATAAGAGAAACTTAAATAATGCAATGACAGATTAATAATATGCATTGTTATTTGAATAATACGTCGTAGCGTACTGGTACAAGTAGTGCAATAAGCTGAAAGTAGGACAATTCGAAATGTCCCATCCAAGGCAAGCTATGCATAAAGAGTGAAAAACGGGTATATCAAGTATTACTAGAGACCACCTGGCGGTTCCCGTGTTCATCTTAGCTTCTTGCTGCATCGGTTGTTGCTTCCGGAATGTGTCTGGTAGTCGTACTACCGGAAAGGCCTTCCGAAGAGTTAGGCCCTGAAAGAGAAAAGGAATGTCAAAGGTATACAACCCCTGGTGTGGTTACTCCACAATGCGGGGCGTGCCCTGACTGTGCCCCCGCCTATGTCCATGGTATTTTCAATGCGTAGTTATGTACGTGCGGCACGAATTTCATTGCTGCACGGGGGCTGGGACGGGGGCCGAATTGCTAGGCGAGCGCCGATCGCGCTAGGCGATCCCGTTGTAGATTATTCCGGACTCGCTTGAAGGTTTCGGGGGGCTGTAACGCCAGATGGTTGGTCTGTCTGAACAGGCTGCTTTGTGCCTCTTCTGCAAGGGCCGCAGTGTGCTCTTCCGTACGGAGCGAGCGTTCTGTGTTTCCATTTACTATTATGAGCCTTTGAGGACCTGGCATCTTGAGCTTGAGGTATGCGTAATGCGGCACTGCATTGAATTTTGCAAATGTTGTCCGCCCGAGTAGTGCATGATAGCCACTGCGAAACGGGACGATGTCAAAGATTAACTCTTCGCTTAGGAAGTTATCCGGTGATCCGAAGACCACTTCTAGTGTGATTGAGCTTGGGCAATGGGCCTCTACACTTGGGATGACACCTTTGAAGGTGGTTTTGCTGGGTTTGATCCTTGAGGGACCGATACCCATTTTTCGCACTGTATCCTGATAAAGCAGGTTCAGGCTGTTGCCGCCGTCCATAAGGACTCGAGTGAGATGAAATCCGTCAATGATGGGGTCTAGGACCAGTGCGGCAGATCGGCCATGACAGATGCTAGTGGGGTGGTCCCTGCGATCGATGGTGATCGGACAAGCAGACCTTGGGTTGAACTTCGGGGCGACGGGCTCCACCACGTAGACGTCCCTTAGTGCATGCTTCCGCTCCCTCTTGGGAATGTGGGTTGCGTATATCATGTTCATTGTCTTTACTTGTGGGGGAAATCCCTTCTGTCCCCCTGGGTTCGGCGGCCGGGGTCCTCCTCGTCATCGCTATGTAGCCCCTTGTCCTTGTTTTCGGCATTTAACTTGCCGGCCTGCTTGAACACCCAGCATTCTCTGTTGGTGTGATTGGCTAGCTTTTCAGGGGTGCCGTGGATTTGACACGAGCGATCCAGTATGCGATCCAGACTGGACAGAGCCGGAGTATTTCTTTTGAATGGCTTTTTCCGTTGACCGGATCTAGAGCCTTTGAATCCGGCGTTGACTGCCGTATCTTCGGTGTTATCGCCGTTATTGCGGCGCTTCGGTCTATTACGATGCTGCTTACCATTAATGTCTTTTGTATCTGAGGTGTCGGGATTCCTTGATGTATTGTTGCTGCGAGCCAGCCAACTGGCCTCGCCCGCGCAAAAGCGGGTCATGAGTGTTGTGAGGGCTGCCATAGATTTCGTCTTCTCCTGGCCGAGGTGGCGGGCGAGCCACTCGTCGCGGATGTTATGTTTGAATGCCGCTAGGGCTTCTGCATCCGGACAATCTACGATTTGATTTTTCTTGGTCAGGAACTGTGTCCAGAATTGTCTGGCCGATTCCCCTGGCTGCTGGGTTATGTGGCTCAAGTCATCAACATTCGGTGGCCGCACATAAGTGCCCTGGAAGTTGTCAAGAAATGCATCTTCCAAATCCTCCCAACTGCCGACAGAATCTGCTGCCAAGCTATTCAGCCAATGCCGAGCTGGTCCTTTGAGTTTTAGTGGGAGCGAATTTCTTTATCGTCCGCATCCCATTCTGGCCGGACATAGTTCGGCCAAGGTTCTCCTGATAGGGAGAGAGACCTTAATGAATTTAGCACATCTCCAAAAGGTGAGTGCTGAAAGATATCTATGAAGGTGAACTCCATGATCGGCACCCAGTCGGGCTTGACGGGCACGGATACGAGCGGCTGGGAGTCCGTGGCCGAGGATGAATCCAATGGTTCGGCAACACGGCTCTCGTAAGGGTTGAAGTCAGTATCCGACTCTATCGCCAATGAGAGTGCGGCCTCCAGGGCGGGGTCCATCACTCCGCTCTCAGATGGCACAACTTGCTCCAGAATAAAGTCCGGAGTAGCTGCGGATGCGATCTCTCGAACACCGTCTGACGGTAGAATTACATCTTGCTCGTCGTGACTGCACGACGCGTCCGACATGGGCTCGAATCCGTCGAAGATCAAGTCTCCGCGGATATCGGCTGTGTAGTTCAAGTTTCCAAATCTGACCTGATGGCCAGGGGCGCAGCTCTCAATCTGCTCCAGATGGCCAAGTGAGTTGGCCCACAATGCAAAGCCACCGAATATGAAGATCTGTCCGGGGAGGAAAGCCTCACCCTGGACCGCATCGCTAGCGATGATCGAAGGAGCCATCGAGCCTTATGGTGACGACACAGTGGAACTCTCAATGAAAGCACCAATGTCGGTGTCAAAATCGGCGGATCTCGGGTAGGGGGTCCCGAACTGTGCGTCTAAGGCGGATGGTAACAGGAGGCAGGGGACACGATGTTTTACCCAGGTTCGGGCCCTCTTGATAGAGGTAAAACACTATGTCCTGCTTGATTATTCTTGATGATATGAGTATTACAAGAGTTGATCTACCACGATATCAGAGAGGCTAAACCCTAGAAGCTAGACTATGGTATGATTGTATGTTGTCATATGGACTAAAACCCTCCGGCTTATATAGACACCGGAGGGGGTAGGGTTACACAAGGTCGGTTACAAAGGAGGAGATATACATATCCGTATTGCCTAGCTTGCCTTCCACACCAAGTAGAGTCCCATCCGAACATGGGACGAAGTCTTCAATCTCATATCTTCATAGTCCAACAGTCCGACCAAAGGATATAGTCCGGCTGTCCGGAGACCCCCTAATCCAGGACTCCCTCAGTGATTGAATAATATTTTGAGCGGTATGCTTTCATTGTCAACGTAACAAACAAGAGATCTCAGTATCTTCCATGCTACATACATTATAGGCCGTTCCTAAACAGAATGGTAAAGTTTATACTCCCCCACCACCAACAAGCACACTCCATGGCTGGTCCGAAACAATGGGTACCATCCAACTAACAACAATCCTGGGGGAGTTTTGTTTGCAATTATTTTGATTTGATTTGCTTTGAGCAGGGGATTGGGCATCCCGGTTACCGGCCATTTTCTCGTGAATGATGAGCGGAATCCACTCATCTTGAGAATAACCCACCTAGCATGGAAGATATTGACAGCCCTAGTTGAAACATGAGCTATTCGAGCAAACAAAACAGATTATTATTTGAAGGTTTAGAGTTTGGCACATGCAAATTTACTTGGAACGGCAGGTAGATACCGTAAATAGGTAGCTATAGTGGACTCATATGAAACTACTTTTGGGGTTTATGGAACTGGATGCACAGGCAGTATTCCCACTTAGTACTAGTGAAGGCTAGAAAGAGACTGGTAAGCGACCAACTAGGGAGCGACAACAGTCATAAACATGCATTGAGATTAACCAACATTGAATGCAAGCATGAGTAGGATATAAATCACCATGAACATAAATATCGTAAAGGATGTTGATTTTGTTTCAACTACATGCGTGAACATGTGCCAAGTCAAGCCACTCGAATCATTCAAAGGAGGATACCATCCTATCATACTACATCACAACCATTTTAATTTCCATGTTGGAATGCAAGGTAAACCATTATAAACTCCTAGCTAATTAAGCATGGCATGAGTAACTATAATCTCTAATTGTCATTGCAAACATGTTTCATTCGTAATAGGCTGAATCAGGAACGATGAACTAATCATATTACAAAAACAAGATAGGTCGAGTTCATACTAGCTTTTCCTCATCTAAATCATTTCATCATATATCGTCATTATTGCCTTTCACTTGCACGACCAAACGGTGTGGATAAATAATAATAGTGCACGTGCATCGGACTAAGCTAGAATCTGCAAACATTTATTCAAAGGAGAAGACAAAGTAATATGGGCTCTTGTTAGATCAACATTAATGCATATGAGAGCCACTCGACATTTTCATCATGGTCTTCTCCTCTCGACCCCCAAAGTAAAGAAGAGAATTTCAAAGAAACACACTAAAATATTTTTGGAGTTTTTGTTTTTCTGAAGGAAGAGAAACAAGAACGAGAAAAACTATTTACACGGGAAAGCTCCCAACAAGAAAAAGAAGAATGAGAAATCTTTTTGGGTTTTCTTTTAAAATTACTACTAAGCATGCATAGAAAGTAAACTAACTATTTTTGGTTTTTCTTAAGGTTTATCAAACACACTAGAAGAAAACGGGAAAAGAAAATAAACTCACATGGATATTACAATGAAATAGTATGAGCACCGACAACTAGAATGAGTGTGTGAACATGAATGTAATGTCAGTGAGAAATACGTACTCCCCCAATCTTAGGATTTTGGCCTAAGTTGGTCTACGGCCACTAGCCTGGTGGATATCCAAAGTTGTAGTTGGGGTTGTACTGAGATGCGTCAGCTACTACCTGAAGGGCTGCAGCATGAAGGTGAGCAGCCTCCGCTCTTCTCTCATACTCGTCTGCGTCCTCTCTAGTTATAAAATATCGTCCATCTGCCTGAAAGTTAAAGAAAGCAGGAGCAGGAAGAGTAACAAGGATGGCACGCCGTCTGTCAAAGATTACTTGGTACTGGAGGATATGTTCATTCCTATTAAGAAACTGGTGGCGTACCATAGCCTCATAATCCAGAAAAGCAGGTGGCAACTCAATATCATAACTTCTAATAGGTACATTCAAATAGTTAGCTAAACGAGTTGCATAAATCCCACCAAATAGGTCTCCATCTTTAGAATTAAGATCCCACCAAATTATATCGTTTACGACCTAACACGCATGCTTGAGAACACTAAGATATGGAACGCAAACATGGCAAAGCTCATGTTTACCATTAATACATCTACCGATAAAGAGAGCAAAATAATGTATGGCAGGAAAGTGAATGCTCCCTACGGTTGCTTGTGTGATATTTCTAGTTTCTCCAACAGTGATACTAGCAAGGAAATCATTATATTCAGATTTGTGAGGCTCACAAAGACTACCCAATTGCGGAATTTTGCATGCATCACAAAAGTCTTATAGGTCCATGGTATAAGATTCATCATAAAGATCAAACAGGACAGTATGAGTATTGCGCTTGGATGAAAACTGAAACCTCCACACAAAGGAATCGGTGAGATAATAATACTATAAGCACTCTTCCGATAAAAAATCATCGAGGCAGACATTTTGTATGTATGCATAGACTTCATCCTTGAAACATGCATGATCCATAAATTCATCGGACGGCCATTCACACGGTTTCACTTGAGCTTCTCTTGGCGGTTCAAGGTCCTGCTCATGAATCGCAGGCCTGGGTCCTTGCTTCCTTGAAGAACCACCTTGGTACATTTTCCTGGACATTTTTCTTCCTCTGAAAAAATTCTAAAAATTTTAGTGACTCAAAATAAAAGTGAACCAAACTTGACAAACTTGATAGCAACTACTCCTACAAGTGCCTAGAGGCTATATCATGCATCAAAACTACTTTGGACCATATAAATTTGACATGCAAGCTCAAAAACAGGGTCACCAAAGCAACAAAAATTTGCAATAAATGAAGCACTAGAACAAAAACTAATTGGCCCATTGGAGGAGTCACATACCAAACATAAATCCCCCAAAGTATTTTTGTGAATGGAGCTTTGAGCAACGAGATCGAAAGTGGCAGCAAGATCAGCAAGAACACGAGTTTGAGCAATGAAGTGATTTTTTCTGGAGGAAGGAGTGGATAGGTGCTGGAATAGGTGGAGGGGGCCACGTGGGGCCCACAAGGTCAGGGGGAGTGCCCTCTACCCTTGTGTCTAGCTGGTGAGGCCCCTTGGTGTGTTCTTTGCACCAAAAATTCTTAAATATTATATAAAAAATCATATCTAATTTTTAGGGCATTTGGAGAACCTCTATTTTCGGGACATTTTTTACTGCATGGATAGTTCAGAAAACAGACATAAAATACTATTTTTTCTTTATTTAAACTAAATAATATAAAGTAAAAGATGGGTACAGGGAGTTGTGCCTTCTAAATTCATCCATCTCATGCTCATCAAAAGGAATCCATTAACAAGGTGGATCAAGTCTTATTAATAAACTTCTTTCGAGTGACATGAAACCAGAGAACTTTCGAATAACACTAGGTTACCTCAACGGGGATATGCATTTACCCAACAATAAGAATATCATATTTCTTTTTGACAGTAGGTAGGGGGAATTCAAAACTACCAATAGTAATAGTTGAAATTTTTCCAATAGAATTGATATTATGAACTTGAGGTTGTTTCTTTGGAAAGTGTACCATATGCTCATTACCATTAACATGAAAAGTGACATTGCCTTTGTTACAATCAATAACAGCCCTTGCAGTATTCAAAAAGGGTCTACCAAGGATGATTGACATACTGTCGTCCTCGGGAATACCAAGACTAACAAAGTTCGTTAAGATAGTAATGTTTGCAACCACAACAGGCACATCCTCACAAATACCGATGGGTATAGCAGTTGATTTATCAGCCATTTGCAAAGAGATTTCAGTAGGTGTCAACTTATTCAAATCAAGTCTATGATACAAAGAGAAAGGCATAACACTAACACCGGCTCCAAGATCACATAAAGCAGTTTTAACATAGTTTCTTTTAATGGAGCATGGTATAGTCGGTACTCCTGGATCTCCAAGTTTCTTTGGTATTCCACCCTTAAAAGTATAACTAGCAAGCATGGTGGAAATTTCAGCTTCCGGTATCTTTCTTTTATTAGTGACAATATCTTTCATATATTTAGCATAAGGAGGCATTTTAAGTATATCAGTCAAACGCATACGCAAAAATATAGGTCTAATCATTTCAGTAAAGCGCTCAAAATCCTCATCATCCTTTTTCTTGGATGGCTTAGGAGGAAAGGGCATGGGTTTCTGAACCCATGGTTCTCTTTCTTTACCGTGTTTCCTAGCAACAAAGTCACTCTTATCATAACATTGATTCTTTGATTGTGGGTTGTCAAGATCAACAACAGGTTCAATCTCCATGTCATTATCATTTCTAGGTTGAGCATCAACATGAACATCATCTTTAACATTAGCACTAGGTTCATGTTCACTACCAGATTATGTCTCAGCATCAGAAATAGAAATATCATTGGGATTCTCAGGTGTGTCTATAGCAGGTTCACTAGCATGCAAAGTCCTATCAGTTTTGTTTTTCTTTTTAGTACGAGGAATAGGTGCATCAGTATTAGTTCTCTAAGAGTCTTTCTCAATTCTCTTAGGATGGCCCTCATGATACAAAGGTTCCTGGGTCATCTTACCACCTCTAGTCATAACCCTAACAATATTATCATTATTCTTACTATTCAACTCATTAAGCAAATCATCTTGAGCCTTAAGTACTCACTACAAAAAAATACACTTGTGTGATGATACGTGTTTGTCATAGTAGGTCACCTTTTCTGTCATGTATGTACATCCATGACGATTTTATGACAGAATTAGGATAGTCATACCTGTGCTGTCGTAGATGTGTTCCATGACAATACCAAAATTACCATCACGGAAGTGTTCACTTCCATGACGATAAATGACGCGTCATGGAAGTGCTTTTGTCAAGGGTAACCGACACGTGGCATCCACCATAACGGGTCGCCGTTAAGCTATCGGGTCCGGCTTTGGATCCGATAACCCGTTAACAGCCCGGACCAATGGGGATTTTGCACGTGTAAAATTCTCATTGGACGGAGGAAACATGTGTTAGCTCGTCATTGGGTGTGATAGGCCCCTATGATATGTCAACACGTGCGACGACCCACCACTGGCCTATTTAGCTTACAAAGGCCAGCCCATTTGACTTGGTCAAAATTTAGCGGGTCGGCCCATGAAAAGCCTGTTAATGGTCTGTTCGCAAATAACCCATTTTACGGCCCGGTAACTCACGGCCCGTTAGGGCCTTCCCGAAATTGGCAAAATAGCGTCATGTGGGCCGTTGAATATAACACCAACCCATTTCACTTTCGGCCCATGTATGGCCCATGACGTCTTTCGACCCATATGAGGCCTTTCGTAACTTTAGGCTCTTTAGTGGCCCACGGTGACTCTATCCCATAATGAATAGTAAATTTCTTTGTACCCATTAATGGCCCATGATTCACATGGGCCGTTTCCAGCCTCTATTAGCTTTCGGCCTATTGATGGCCTACGTTCTTGGGCTCCTTTCCGGCCCTCGATTACTTCCGGCCCGTTACTGGCATGTTCCCCTAATGGGCCAAATTCAGCCCGTGGCAAGAATCGGCCCGTTTGTGGCCTATTAACCCGTTGGGTCGTTTCCAGCCCGTCCAATATTCTGGCCTGTTAACGACCCATTATGCCTGTGACAGAATTAAGCCTTTGCTGTCCTCCAGACTGTTAATGGCCCGTTATAGTGCTGGGCCAATACTAATTACGCCCGTTTACGGCCCATGTGGACCCATTTATCCGACGGCCCGAGGACCACCGATTCTACGGCCCGTTGGAGGCCCATTTATCCGACAACCCGTAGGAGGCCCATGGATCCTATGTCCTGTAGCAGGGTCAAGGTTACCACGGTCCGTATACAGCCCATGGTTGTTGCGGCCACTAGAAAACCAGGGAAAAAGAAGACTAGGAAATAAATAAGCCCGAAACTAACGCTAGGCTATTAAGGCGATTGCACAGATTACATCCACTGGGCATCAAAGATCGCCACCAGTGCAAATATAGGGAACACCCTACACTATACAAAAATGGCTCACTGTTTTCTTCAGCCGGTGGCTGCACGTTAAGAACAAATTCTGTATCACAAGAAAATAAATTACAACCATAAAACAAAAGGAAGGTTGGCATAAAAGTTAATAGTGTAGCAGATAAATGCACCACTAGAAGTTCAGAAGCTCAACTCATTTGACCTGATTGTTACGTTTTCATGATGTATTGTCGGATGGAGCCCCTTCGCCTTCATTTATCCTAGGCTCCTGAACAACATAACAAATGTGTGATAGTCTGGTTTCAAAACCATGCATATCTTGACGACATCGAACAATGTCTGTCCTTGTTTCACAAAGGATCTCTGTTAGGGAATGGACTTGTGTCTACAACGCAGATATAACATTGTTTTGAGCTTGCATATCTTGATCATGAGGTAGTTTGGATGATATTCCCTTAACAACCAACCTAATATTACGAAGGAACGTGCTTTTGGCATTGTTAGTGGACAGGTACTGACCCACTGTAGCAAGAGGTGACATTGCGGTTATAGTCGCCTCGTCACCTTCATAAGGTGGCGGTTCCACCATTTTTTCCATAGCTTGCTGAAAAGTTGAGTTTTTACATTAGTAGTACCAGAAAAGAAGATATTAAGTAGGTAGGAAAACCAAACAAAATAGCTTTGGTCTATATACAGAACTTATTCTGGTGAACCCATGTAAAATATTAGTTGTACTTTACTGCAAAGTACATAATAAAACCTGGTTCCAGAGATATGACCATGTACCATGGTTAATGTATTGTCTATTTCTTCACATTATATTGACAACTAAGGATAAAGAGACAAAGTTTATAATATGGTAAGAATAGTATGACATCATTCATATCACAAAACAACTAAGAACAGACAAGCATGCAATTGTAACATTGTGTGGGCAAGTCCAGCAAGGAACTAGATTACAGATCAAGATCAAAGGAACATCACTCCTCTCTTTTAAACCTTGTAAGGTGCAATGATACGCTAAGAAAATTGTCTATAAAATTGAAAAGAGTAATAGACATTGAATGCAAACCATGTAGTTCAATGCACAAGTCAGAGTAAGTAGTAGTTGAAAGGCATGAGGCTTAAGGACTTACAATAGCAGCTTTGACTGGTGTAGTCATGCCCTTCGTCTTGCTGGTGTGATAGTCCTTGAAGATTTCCACGGCATTTGGTTCATGTACTTTTTGGTCCTTGCGGGCTTTCCTCTGCATTTGGAACAAGTCAATATAGAGATGATAATATGGTACAACGAAAAGAGTGAAACAATAGCTAATTACAAGAGCCTCGGAGTGTGCAATGTAGCTATGAGCTCCTGTGTTTTTTGGAATTTCACTTTCGTATGGTTGGCCTTATTATTTGAACAGTTCACCTACAAGAAGATAGATTTGTGAGGCGCATGCGTAAATAGGACATCAACATGTGATATGATCACATATATATAATGTACCTGATACTTTGGATCAGACCAGTGTTTAACGAGGCTTCTCCAGTCTTCATCTGATATATTTTCCACCGGAGATGTTTGGGCAAGTTCACTGTTAGCCTTGCCTTCAAAGTGAGTTTTCCTCAAGTTATACCAATACTGTCACAGAGCAGACTTGAAAACATGGGTGCAAGCTTGTCTGGTTGCTTGATCTTGGCTATCCAACCTGAACCTCATTTGTGGAAAATTATGGGAGTCTCATTATTAGCAACCTAGAAAGTATGGGACAGAGCAAGACGATATTACTAGTTTCCAAACATAACCGTACTTACAGATAAATGGTCGAGGGAGGTGTTGAACTGGGTTTCGTCTTTGTCATTCCTGTACTGAATCCATGTTGGGAGGATACGTACATGACACCTAACGGCAACCGCTGCCTCTGATACTAACTTGGCTGACTCTGTAGCATCACGTGGCCTTTTTAAACCTGCCTCAAAACGCATCTCTATTCTTCCTCCTCTAGATTTAGTTAACCTATTGAGCATTATCCCTGATGTTTGTTTCCTCTTGCACCTAGGTGCTAGTCCAACAACGAACAAAGGAAGTGTTAGTGTACATCAAACTGTGAGACTACATATAAAGAAGCATGCAACTGTAACTTGGCCCGAGTTAGCGCAGTAAGAGCACCCACCCTGGCAGCTGATCTCTTTAGCTTTTCAAAACATGCAGGCGTCATCGCCAGCCTTTCCAACGTCTCCTTGATCAAGGTTGGGGGCAGTTTGTTATAAGAAGCTGTGCAGATAACCCGTTGCATGCCGGTATATAACTGCTCCATAAGTGTATAGTCGGCTTTCGGTCTTTCCCGCATATCTGAGCCAAGATGAGCAATGTGGGTTCCTGCATCATCAAAAATGTCTGTAAACCGGCGTGTTATTAGATAATACATGTTTAAAGCCTATGATGAAGCTATTTACCAAAAAACGACAGCAGTCATGGCGTTTACTTGCTGTTTCAAGCCAGTCAGCTCCTCCGCCACTGGATTAAGGGCCGCTTCAGCATCCTCAGCCCTCTTAAGCAGAGTTGTCTTTTCTGTATCCCAACCTCCCCGCTTAGTTTTGAAGATTTCCTTCAGTTTTTCCATTGCTGATATGGCACTGGTCAATTCATCCTTGGCCTTGGAAGTCTCTGCTTGTTGCGATTTAATATTTTCTTGAAGGTCAGCGATTTGGGATTCCTTCTTGCTAAGCTCAGCCTGCAAGAGACAAGCAACTTATGAGATGACAGTGCATATTCAAAGTCCCAAGCACATAACAAGTATTATTGGCACTTGGGGGCTAATGTCTATTGCATCTTATAAATTTTTTTACAAGTCCCAAGCTCAATACAAGTATTATTCTTGGCACTTGGGGGCTAATGCATATTTTCTCCAGTTAAAACTATGGATTTTTTCTTCCACTATCAGCTTGGTTGTTAACCGGTTTACAAAGGTCCAAAGCAAGAATTTTGTGCCTTGCAGCATAATTAGTCCCATCTTAACATATTTGTTAAGTTGGCCCTTGGGGGCTACACAGGCAAATTTGAAGAGTTGTTATTCTCAAGTCCCGGTTCATCTTGAAAGTATAAACCGCCCCTTGGGGGCTATATAGGCAAAATTAAAGAGTTGTTATTCTACAAGTCCCAGTTCATATTGGCAGTCTCAACCGACCCTTGGGGGCTACTTGAGTTGTTCTATATGGATCTTGGAAGTTTACAGAACATTCTATTTTATTATGTTCAATAAACTTGGCGGCTAAGGGAAGAATATTTATGCAAAGTTAACAACATTTACCTCATATCGCTCCTTCATCATATTCAGAATGAATATCTTGGGCGCTGAGGTGGGCATAGCTTTCCAAGTCTGCGTTCCACTTGCCTTTGTCAACAACATAAATTTCTTCTTTGGCACTATGTTTTGATAGAGTAGTGGGGTTGCCTGGGGCTGTATAACTAACACCAGTGACCATAACATCGTCAGTGTTGTCAGCAACTTTAGTTGGGCTTGGCGGTTTATCAACATCAATCATCGGATCAACTTCCATATGTTCAACTAAGATTTCATGATCTTGCGGTGGCGGATCATCAAGAATAGCTTCAGTATTTGGATTAGACTATTCCAGGGTCTTTTCCGGATCAGTTGGAATGCTGTCATCAGCTGGCTTATTTACTTTGGCACGTTTACTGGCTTTGGCTTGCTCCCTGAAAATAATAAGTATATATCAGGTCAGTACAAAGATCAAGTATAAGATATGAAAGGTCAATTGAATATGCTTACCCAGGAACAATTTTGAGGGTTGGAATTTGTGTTCCTATTGATTCGCCAGAGGAAGAACGAGAAGTTCCCTGATAATTTGAATCAGACGGATTAAGAGGTTGTCGGAAGTAACCCGCCTTGGGATAACATGTGTCAGAAGTATAAGAGACCTCTGGGTGGTGTTTATGAACCGGCGTGTTCGGTAAACCGGAAGAAGTCACCACATGGCCGCTATGCCGGGTTGTGCGGCGAGCTTCATGTTGCTGTTTCTTCAAAAGAAAGTTTGGATCCATGTAAGCTAGAGGGTGAGAAAATCTTACTTTCCGTTTTGCTTGTCGAGTTCTCTGTGTGGGCAGAGGTTCTGAGCCGGATGAGAGAATAATTACCTCTGCATCACTTGCACGGGTGGCTTCTGCGTCGTCCTGATAACAATCATTATCAATGAGGTGTATGAAAAAGGAGCCAAGTGAATCAAGTTCTACCTCTCACTCCGGGTTATCATTGTCATCGTCAATGTTTAACTCAGCAGACTCAATGGTTTTCTTCTTGGCGGGCTTCTTGTGGACCTTGGTCTTGGGATGAGCTGTTTTGGCCGGTTTATCCTATGGCTTCCTTTTCCAGAATGGATCATCACTCTGTTAAAAGTTGAAAAGATCATAAGTGAGTATTCAGAATATGGATTAAGCAAGAGTTGGGCAATTCTTATAGCTGGCAGTTTATTTGAAGCACATAAAGGACTAAGCCCTGTTTTGCTGCAGTCGGCCACCGGTATATCCAACATTTTCTTGACGACTTCAGTAACTTCAGTGTCGGTCAGCTGAATATCAATATGGCGTCGAGGGTCTTTCACGTCCCCTGTGTATTCACACATTAAACCGGGGCGACGACTTAAGGGTAAGATACTCCAAGACACCCAGCAACGGACGAAATCAACGCCTCTTAAACTGTTTCCCACAAAGGCTCTGAGCTTTGAAAGCTGTGATGCATACTTGGCCCATTCCTTTGCGTCGAGTCTTTGGGGGAGTGGATGTGTACTGCTAAGCCGGTGAGCACGGTAACCTGGCAGAGGATTCTCACCAGCTGGAGAAGTATCTTGGCAATAGAACCAAGTTTGATTCGAGCCCTCGGGGTGGCTATGATGGTTAGCATGTGGGAAGCTGACATATTTTCTCTTTTGGATTGAAACCCCGCCAAGTTCAGTATTGGGCCCGTCCATGAATTCTGTACAACGGTTTAAATAGTAGAAATCACTGAACAGTTCGACTGTGGGCTCCTCTTGCAGGTAAGCTTCACAGAATACTTGAAAGTTGCAAATATTGGACACGGAGTTAGGTCCAATATCTTGAGGGTGAAGTTGGAGGAAATGAAGTACATCACGGAAATTTTTTGATCTGGGAGGGCTGAATCCTTGACTCAGATGGTCAGCAAAAATGATCACTTCCCCTTCCTCGGGTTCAGGAGGATTTTCAGGACCAGAGACTCTCCAGCGGATGACTTCCTTTTTGGCTAAAGCGCCAGCAACAACACACCCATTCAACCTTTCTTATGTAACCCGGGATTGAACCCAGTTGCAGGAATAAAAGGCCTTGGCCATTTATTCGATAACCTGGAAGAAGGTTTGTGCCAGTTTAAGATTCATGATTAATCCGATTAAAGGCTAAAAGGCAGAAAGTGTTGAAGCATGCAAAAGTGTTAAACCGGAGTTTGATGTTATCAAGTTGCAGAGATGAGCAAATTAGCGTTTTAAGAGGGTACTAATGATACCTGGCGGGTCATTATTTTCTGAGTTAAACCGCCTACACAGATATTGAAAGTGTAGATCTAAAGTTGGAGAATGACTAAGTGAGGAAAAACAGTTTTCAGAGATTGATACCACAAATTTTGGATCTACCGCGTGTCAGAAAATGAAAATATATTCAGACCTAAATATTGGTAGTTGAACAGTTTATAAAGGTCCAAATTGGATTTTCTGCCTAAAAAGTGATGCTCTGATAAGGAAGGACTATGGCTATTGCCGCACAGGAAAATATCAAGTTTGTATCAAAAGTTTATACTACAGCGAAGAACAAGTGAAGAACAGTGCCGAACCTTCATGAGATCATATGAACCGTAATGAGATCTACAGAGGGGGGAGGAGGAAGAACTTACCGAGGCTGCTGGATCGGCGGAGGCACGCGAGCGAGATCTGGACCAAATCAGGTTGATGCAACGGCCAATGGTGATGCAGAGGAGAGGGTCGACGGCTGGGCTCGAGAAGAACACGTCATGAGGAAGATGATGAAGACGAAGATGCTGAGGGGGGAAAGTGAAAAGGACCCCTGTCCCTATTTATAAGGCGAATGGATAACTGGCATGCGCGGGAATCGAGGAGCTCAAAATTGGATATGTAACACGGCTGACGCCTCGATTTTCGGAGGTTCATTAAAAATGAAGATACATATATGATTGTGGATTTGTATAAAATTAATGATAGGTGACATCATGGCGAGTTATCATGATCTCAGAAGATGACGTCACAGGGAGTTACAAATCTTCGCGAAGATAATGAAAAAAGAATTTTCCTAAGTGTTGAAGATTGATATGAACAAGTTCAAATCAACTTGGGGCCTAATGTTGGGGATATAACTATTGAGTATAAACCGCCCAAGAGGGGCCGGGTTATGCTCATGATGATTTGCCAGTATTTAAGTCCATGAAGACATAGAAGATGGCGACTTATGAAGGAGACTTAGTAAGAAGGCCCAAAGCCCAAAGGCAGGTTAGGGCACATAAATGAAAACCGCCATAGGTGTATGACTTGTATTGTAAGATAGGAAAGAGTAGATATCGATTTGGACACGTCTATGAGCCGGCCGGGATTCTGTGAACTGTCGGGCGTCAACCTGTGTATATAAAGGGACGACCCGACGGCGGTTAGGGACTAGAAAACAACAGATCGAGAGCTAGGTTAAGCGTATTTGCTCCTTGGTCATCGAAACCCTAGCAATACCACCTCAAACTGGATTAGGACTTTACCTTCACCATAAGGGGCCGAACCAGTACAAACTCCTCGTGTCCTTTGTCCCGTTTAACCCCTGTAAGCTAACCTAGTCGTGATGGCTCCACGACTAAGTCCTCACACTAGGACATCTACCGTGACAATTCCACGACAACTACCTTCTTGCTGTTGAAGCTCATATATTTCCTCAGATTGTGCCAACTCATCTTGTGTCAAGAGTGCTTCGGAAGTACTGTTAGGTGGCAAGGGAGCTTGGGAACATGCTGTTAGCTAAGTTGACAAACGAGTAACACGTGCAGCTGGTGGTACTGTGGAAGGTGTTGCAACAACTAGGGATTTCTCTGCTTGTTTGGTGGCAGCTATTTCTTTCTGTTTGGCTTGTTCTGCAGCTCGTGTAGCACGGGATACCCTGTTTGTACAATTTTTCATTAGACTTTGACCTTCTATTGCACCATGAGTACCAACAGAATCTGCAGGATTCTTCCGGTTCACTCTTTGTGTGTCCTTAGTACTAACACCATCCCTACCATTCTGTGTCCCTTCCTCTTTCTCTGTGCCATGTTAGGTCAAGCCGACAAGAACAAGGAATAACAATTTAGTTCTTCAGAACAAATTGATGCGTGATACAGATGAACTGAACTTTGATGTTAGACAACCACATGTTAGGAGGATGTAACATGTACGAAAAATAGGACGACATGAGATAACCAGAACTATGAGGTGTAAACTAAGCAAAAGACATTTCACTAAATTAGAAGCAATTGAATAGAATGTAGACCCATATGAAAGATACTACAAATATCGCTCTGCCAAGTTAGCAATGTCTCGTCATTACTGGTGTTTAAACAAATGTGAAGCAGTATGAGAAATAAATCATATGCAAGATGCAAACAACATCACACTACCAAGTTAAAGGTCTCTCGTCATTAGTGCCATTGCATATTCATAGCTTATGATGTGTAAAATAAGGAGAAGGAATTTCAACAAATTAGAAACAACGAAAGCTAGACACCATATGAAAGATGCAATGAATATCACTCTACCAAGTTAAAGCTGTCTCGTCATAAGTGCCATTTCAACAAATTAGAAGTAGTACAAGCTATAATAGAATGCGAGATGTAACCTATATCACACTACCAAGTCAAACGTGTCTTATGATAAGTGATTGTTGCTGGTTACACAATAGTAGTACTTTGATGTAAGAACATGGTGTGATAGAAAGATATTAAATGTTCTAGAAACAGGAACACATGTCTTATTCACAAGTACAATGTGTAAAGTAAGCAGATGGAATTCAACAAAATTAGAAGCAATACAAGCTAGACATCATACATAACATGCAACCACATATATAAGTGCCAAGTTAGAGGGAGCACTTGTGATGGTGCACTAGGGGAGACGTGCTCATCATCAACACAACTAGGTTGAGTGTCTATGCATGTGTTGTCTTGCAAATCATCTTGGAGGGTTGGAGTAGTAGAAACTGTAGAGGCCCTCCATTTGGAAGGAGCACCTTTATCCGCTGCTTTGCTAACTTCCTACCGCTTTATTGATTTTGAATTGTCAAGTAAAACCGACAAGAAAAAGCAATAAAATTCACTATTTAGAACTCATTCATGCATGATACTAACAATCACTACTTTGATGTAAGGCAAACACATGATACCAGGATGGAATATGTACAGAAAACAGGATGGCATGGCATATTCACAACTGTTTGTGTAAACTAAGAAAAAGCCATTTCAGCAAATAATAAGCAATGCAAGCTAGACACCGTATGCAACAGGCAAGACAATATCACATTGCCAAGCTAGAGAAAGCACCTGGGATGCCGGTTTGGCCGGAAGACTGTCATCAGTCCCTGCCTTATTTTTTCCTTCATGCTTCTTAGTTTTATTGCCTTGTCAATTCAAACCCACAAGAAAAATGAATAAAAATCCGCTTTTCAGAACTCATTGATCCAAGATGCTGACGAGGACTACTTTAATGTAAGGCGACCACATGATAGGACGATTGAATGTGTAACGAAAAAGGACAACATTGCATATTCACAGCTATGATGTGTAAACTAAGGAGAAGGCACTTCAACAAATTAGAAGCAATGAGAGCTAGACACCATATGAAATATGCAATGAATATCACTCTAACAAGTTAAAATTGTCTCGTCATAAGTGCCATTTCAACAAATTAGAAGTAGTACAAGCTAGAAAAGAATGTGAGATGTAACCTGTATCACACTCCCAAGTCAAACGTGTCTTATCATAAGTGATTATTGAAAGTTACACAATAGTAGTACTTTGATGTGAGAACATGGTGTGATAGACTGATATTGTATGTTCTAGAGACAAGAACACGTGTCTTATTGACAAGTATAATGTGTAAAGTAAGCAGATGGAATTCAGCAAAATTAGAAGCAATACAAGCCAGACATCATACATAACATGCAACCACATATAACAGTGCCAAGTTAGAGGGAGCACCTGTGATGGTGCACTAGGGGAGACGTGCTCATCATCAACATAGCTACGTTGAGTGTCTATGCATGTGTTGTCTTGCAAATCATCTTGGGGGGGGGGGTTGGAGGAGTAGAATCTGTAGAGGCCCTCCATTTGGAAGGAGCACCTTTATCCGCTGCCTTGCTAACTTCCTTCCGCTTTATTGATTTTGAATTTTCAAGTAAAACCGACAAGAATAACACATGCAATTTAACTAGATTGGAAGAATTACAATCTAGACACCATAAGCAACATGCAACCACATATCACGCTGCCAAGTTAGAGCAAGCACCTGTGATGCTCGTGTTGGGGAAATGCGGTAATCAATAGAGCTACCTTTAGTATCTTCATCTAGCCTTGTTGTTTCTTGATAATCATGTGGGGAGGTTGACGCTGCTTTCTTTAAATGAGGATCTTTACTCACAGTAGTCCACTATCCTGACTGCCTCATCATAAGTGATTGATGAGGGATACACAAGAACATTAGTTTGATGTAAGAACATGGTTAATAGACAGATGTACTAGTATGTACCAAAAACAAGAAGGCATGTCATATTCAAATGTATAATGTGTAAGCTAAGCAGATGCAATTTAACCAAATTGGAAGCAATAGAAGCTAGACATCCAGCTGGAGTGGTGAGCATGATCATCTAGGACCTGAGAGCCCGGTGGGAGGCGGGCTTCTTCGCCACCATCGTGGCTTTTTAGTTGGCTTCCAGGTGATGAATGTCTGTGCTGGGCTTGTCATTGTCTCGGCTAGTGCCCTGACTAGCTATTTGTCTTCCGGTGCTCCCGGGATGGTGGTTCATGTAAAAAATATCTTCCCTTATCATAATAAAGACCAACTTCGGCCTTTCGAATACAAGCTAGACACCATATGCAACATGCAACAACATATGACACTACGAAGTTAAAGTAGGCACCTGGGGCAGTGGTTCATTACGAGCGAGATCATCAACTCCAGAGCTATGTTTACCGTCTCCATCTGTTGAACATCCTACCTTTAAAGCGAAAACACGTGTCTTGCCTACCCGCGAGGCAAGCAGGAGCGACTTCTCTCTTTTCTTTTCTGCTTCTGTCAAGGCAGAGTCTGAAATACCCTTGCATAAAAACACAATAGTGAGAGTATGGGTGAAGTGTGTGCAGAACTAGTGCACTGTAAAAGTAGCAGATATCAGGTGGGTTGAAAATAAATGAGATGAGACATATGATAGCTCTACAACATTGCATGGCAAACAAAATTAGATTCTACTCTGTATGATTTTGTAATATATGAGCACAGGGATGGCTCGGAAATGCAGGTACTCCTCCAACACACCACCACATGTGGTCCTATCAAAATAAAAATCGACTGAAAATAAATAGGTCAGTCAATTTTTTTATGAACTGTCCGATCTTTAAGGAATGGGCAGATGGCCTTCGTCTACCTCCCGCCAGTCACTGTTGACAATATTTCTCAAACCGCCAGCGACCACCGGCCCAGACCCCTGGCTCCACCGCCCCACCCTCCCCTCGACCTCACACCACCATCGTGCTTGGAAGCGCCCCCCGGCCATCCCCTTAATCCCGGCCGACCTCCATATCGGGCATCAGCAGCTCTAGGCCCCACACGCCCCTAAGATAAACACTGAGGCGCTACTTCCCCGGCGTAATAGGCAGACTAGCGCCTGTTATGCCGGGGAATGCTTCCTTTAATTGGGAATCAACTGACCAGGGATTGAAATCCAGGGGGCGACGGACCTCTAGCTAAGGTGAAATAGTATATGAGGAGAAACCTTGTGCATCACGAGTTACTAGGAACATCTAGTATCAAGAAGATGCGGTCAACTAATGTCTTCTATGGGATGAATACCGTGCAAGTAGACATGTAAGATTTGCATGAATATGGGAAGAGGAGTACCATTTCCAGTTGCTAGTGTTGTGCGTCCTCCAAAAGTCGCACCGATTTTATTGTTTTACCTGGGGAACCGATGTTTTGGAGGAGGGTGGATCCTTGGACGAACCCATGGCCAAATTGTTGACTATGTTG
Source organism: Triticum aestivum (assembly GCF_018294505.1). Classification (NCBI taxonomy): domain Eukaryota; kingdom Viridiplantae; phylum Streptophyta; class Magnoliopsida; order Poales; family Poaceae; genus Triticum; species Triticum aestivum. The sequence goes on from NC_057800.1 coordinate 184,713,292, forward strand.
CGGTGGCCGTCTGTCGGTGGAGGGGAAGCAGATCCAAGGCGGTGAAGGACGGCGTAGCAGGAACAGCTCCGGTGCGGTTGACGGTGGCGAAGTTGGTGCGGCAGCGGTGAGGCGCAGGACGGCGTGGTTGAACTGGCTTGGGTACGGACAACTCGGCCTCGGCTTCAACTACTAGCCATGGAGGGTGTTGCGGTTGAGGTTGCGGTGGACGATGACGTCGGGGTATCGGCTCCGGCGTGATGGAGGAGGGTGGCGGTTGATGGGTGGGATGGGGTGGCGAACGGAGGACGCCGTGGTTTCGTGGCTGGTGGAGAGGTAGTCTTGGCACCCACGGAGTACGAATGGGGAATCGGACAGGGGGGAGCTAAGGGAGAACCATGTTTCGGTCTGGGACACACTTGTTTTTGGCTTTTTTGAACAGATGGGACACGCTTGTTTGAAATTTAGGGAAAGTAAAAACTTTGCCCCCTCTTAAATTTCTAACCTACTGCGGGTCGGGGGTAGGATGGTAATCCCAGGTGTCCCAAATAGTGGGCAGGAGCGGTTTCGGCCACGCGCATGTGTGCTTAGGCGGCCATTGTGTATGAATGTTTTTCGGAGGCGGATGCGTGGCGTCTAGATGAAGCTACAAACCTACCCCGGTTTAGACCTTTGGACGTCAGGCCGGTAGGTTTCACGGGTCGGAGTTAGAAAAGCAATTTCCTTCTACTACCAAACAGACATGAAGATTGTCCAGGTCTCATTATCTTCTCACACCCACACATGCCAACACAAACACCACACAAAAAAATTCTCCTCATGCCTCTATCCCCTCCCCCTTGCATATACACACTCAAGGGCATCTCTCGCCATGACATCATCATATTCGTCTCTCTCTAGACCCCTCTCATTTCCCGTGCTATCTCTCCCACGCCCCCTCCCACCACCGGCCCCTCTATCCATGCCTCTCTCGGATACGTAATACACACACATACCTCTCTAGGCCCTGCCAAATACATCAACTACACATTCACACATGTTACATCACGTACCCCATTGATCTAAAAAGCCCTCTCTTCACGTTTATTTCACATACAACATTCCTTTTGAATAAAGTGTGGCCAAAAAATTATTTTAGAATTTCTACATATATACAACATTACAAAGTTATATGGAGGAGTATGAATGTTAATTTGCATTGCATGGTGCCCACAATGATATTTATTCTGCACTGTGAATTTTTGTCTTTTATACTATACATAAAGTTGTCATAATAAAGAGAAACAAAGAGCACCTCTCTCTCCATCGCATACACCCCCTCTACGCCCCTTTCACGTACGCACACAAACTATCTTCAGGTCCTCTAAAAGTATGCCCCCGACATTCACGCATGTTTCATCTTTCTCTCGCGATATATACAGTGACTATCATTGTATTTGAGGCGAAAGCACGATACATACATTGGACTTCGGAATCCACTCATTACAGTCAATATTTATGCTTTGTGGTTATTATACAGTCACGGGCTCACCGCACAACTCTATATTTGCTCAAGACATGACTAGTGGACCAGTTAAACGCTCCATGTGGCACCTCTAGTGTTGCATCACCTGTCGGCGTGTATCTACTCTACACTCTTATAAAAAACAGAGTTGGTGATGATGGTGTGTCTGCCATCCTGCAATATAGGCCGTCCAATTTATATCTGACGGATAGGAAACTCTGGCAATTTTGCAAAAAGGTACCCACACACCTCTCCACATTTGCAAATAAGGCCTTTCCTCATTCATCCTTTTCTCTCACAAGATAAACTAGTCATACAAATGCATCTTGATGTTACGTGCAATGCACGGGCATCTTGCTAGTAAGAATGAAAACAAATGACAAAAAAATATTGTACAGTGGTTCGAAGTCATGACCGCGGGCACATCGGACAAGGCAGCCTTGTATTGGTATGTTGAGCCGTCTGCTTTAACACACGGGAGCTGGTGTGGTGATTATACACACACGCACGCATGCACACGAACTGCATGCACGCAACACTCACATGAACACATGCAACCACGCACACACGCAACACTCACACATACACACGCGACCATGCATGGACGCAACACTCACACGCACACACACATGCATGCACATAGCACACGACCAACACACACTCTAATGCTCAAGTGCGCTCAACCTGCACGTGCACGCGCACACATCAGGCCCTGACAGACACATACACAACCAGGTGGTTCCCGCGCATGGGTTGGCGTCTTGTCGCGCTTGTGTAAATTTCTGTTTATCTAACCTTATGCCTATGTGAACTGATAGATGGGACCCACAAGGAACATGGTCAATTTAACTAGTCAACATGGTACCACGCAGACTATTTGGCCGGTCAACAGAGTGCAATCCGATGCTAAACGGAGCAAGTGACTGAATAATAAACGCAAAGTGTATATAGTGACCATAATGAGCATATTCTGAAGTCCGGTGGCTGTATTATGCTTTTCTCTCTGTAGGCCCTCCAAAACTACATCTCTACACGTTCTCGCATGTTACATCTAACAACTATGCAATATAGCACTACTAGTACACTCTAACACAATAAATCATATGTGTTTTTAGTTTTACTAGATATCATATTGTTACTTAATGATTCAGTTTGCATACATTAAAATTGCCTTTGAAATGTATGGCCAGTATCATCTACCGCGCGGGAAAAATCCTGCCCTTTCCTGTTTAATCAGGTTTGTATCGATGGACCATGTGAAACAGCAAAACTATAGTACTATAGTACTACAGTACAAGTAACAGTTAACTCGGCCGCCGTGTCGTGTACTCCTCTGTCGTATGAGTGGAGCACTCGCTTTCATAAATGTTCTACTCCATTTCTCCGACATGTGGGACATCAAGCTACCGGGTCCATCTGACATACCGAAATACAGTGCAGAGCAGCAGGGGTGAAGCACCCCAGTCATGGCGCCGGCATAGTAATGAGCAATGAGGCATCAAATCACAAAGCTGCACCTTTCCCGCAGTTAAGTTGGAGGTATGAAGTAATAATTCTAAAAAATGAAGTTGGAGGGACGAAGCAACCATCATTTCACTCGTTGCTGAATCCGCTTCTCCCCCATCTTCTTCAAGTTAACCACGTGTTGCTTCTGCTATTGTTCTGCCTCATGTGGGACACGGATCGGCTTGGTAAAGCACTGACATGTGGGACCGCATGTTAGCAAACTACCAGGCCAATGTCCTCTAAAAATAATAAACCTCCCCCGCCATCCGCGTGGCAAAATCACCTCCTTTTTACTAATCTTGATTCTATAATTTTTTAGATCAATATAATTGAGATTTGTATAGATAGCACATAGGAGCAAAACCAAGTGGTACGGTTAATGGCATCCACAATGTGTAGCCAAATGTGAATAGCTTTTGGCATCGATGGGAACCATTGTGGACGGTGCCGCCAAAGCCAAAAAGATGGAACCAAAGCTACCTGATTGATTGATTGATTGAAGGAATAGAAAAATGCAACGTCTCTCCTCTTTCTCCCGTGCTGGACGCATGTACTGTATAGAGCATAGAGTCTACTCCCCTGTCCCTTCTATCACAAGTCACAAAGCAGTGAGGCGTCAAATCACAAAGCACGGACGAAGCAACCATCATTTCACACTTTGCTGACTCCGCTTCTCCATCGTCTTCTTCGAGAAACCACCTCACCGCACTAAGCTGAACAGACAACGCTATTGTGTACTAGTACTAGTACATTTACGTGTCCTTTGGTTCAACGGACTTCCTGTATGCAAATAAGGAGGTTGTCTTGTCTTGCAGGCGGCACTTGCGAACGACTTACTGTGGTCTGCCTCAATGGTGTTCTCCATCGAATGCACTTCAGCAAACCACAACGTTCGAGATATCGCCGACGTCACCGCAATGGGGAAGGAAGTCAAATAGTTACTAGCTCCATATTTTTGTACACAAGGCCCGTATATCAAATTTATAATTTGTAGAAGGAAACTAACACTAATCGAGGCAAAATTGATGGGGTTTGCCTCGTACAAGCAACCAAGGACATTAATATACCCTTGCATGCATGCGGAAGTGAGAAGGTTGGTTTGCATGGCGCTGCATTAATTAAGCGATGAGGAGTGAGATGGTTAGCTCTTTGGGATTTGGAGAAAAAATACACATTAATTGACACATCAAACGAGGATTTGTATCGATTAATCCTGCGTAGGAAAACCCCGCCTTTCTTTTTTAACACTAGTACTCCTACGTACGTACTTGTATCCTGTTTGGGTCCAGGCCTTACATTGCCATACTTCCCACACATTTTTGCCAAGCTTGCCTAAAGTTTTCAAAATGAGAGGAGGTACACTTGCGCACAGCTGTCACGTTCGCACCGCACCATCACACAGTCACTCCTGCACGTTGCGGTCGCACTGCACCCTCACATAGTCGCTCTTGCACGCCGCAAACCCAACCAAGGGAACACACTCTCACAGACACGTGCTACCGCATGTGATCAAACCAAACTCAGCCATCCTACCGCTGACACATAGTTTTCGTTCATACAATATGTTTATCCAACCGCATGTTGGGGAAGATCCGTATGGCCCATGCGGTGGTCTGTTGGGGAAGAAGAAGAGGTGAGAAAGAAGGGTTAGGAGACGTAAGATATTCATCCAACCGCCTGAAATGGTTGACTGACCCAAATGATGAAAGTCAGGCGACTTGCATAAATATATGTTTTTACACAACAAAAGATCCCTAAAAACAACAACATAAAGAAAAACTATCACTGCTCACGGAGCGAGACAACCTCGTCGTCTTTGGCTGCCGGCGCAAACCAGCCGTAGCTACCGACATGTGTCTCCGCACCGTGGTTTTCCTCGGCCTCCAGCTACTCGTTCATGCGAAGCGTGCGGGCGCTCTACATGAACGAGAGCACCACCAGGTTCAAGTCCAGGACGTTTGGTTCCGCCTGCAGGAGGGCCTCGCTGGCAGCGGCATCCGCGCGCTCCGCGTCGAGTTGAGCCTCCGCCGCCCGGTTCAAGTCCAGGACGTTTGGTTCTGCCTGCAGGAGGGCCCCGATGGCAGAGGCATCCGCACGCTCCGTGTCGAGTTGAGCCCCCGCCACCCGGTTCAACTCCAGGACGTCCGGTTCCGCCTGCAGGAGGGCCTCGATGGCAGCGGCATCCACGCACTCCGCGTCAAGTTGAGCCTCTGCCGCCCGGTTCACATCCACGACATCCGGTTCCGTATGCAGGAGAGCCTCGATGGCAGCGGCATGCACGCGCTCCACATTGAGTTGAGCCTCTGCCTCCCAGTCCTCCTTTAGTATCGCCGGGTTGAACTGCTGGTCCACCTGCGCCATGGGGGACCCGGACGCCGGCACGAAGTCGACGTCCATCGTCTCATACGCATCAGGGGCCTTCTGCACCGCGACCTCCGCCATGAACATTGGATCGGCTTCCTCCTCCTCGTAGCTTGGCTCCAGAGAACTTAGGGATTGGCCCACCGCAAAGCGAGCTCAGTGATTTCTGCGCGGCGCTCCGGCATCAGCATCTTGTAGTACGTGATCTTGTGGCGCACCATGGCTTTTTGGCGAACTAGGGGACGCTTGATGTGGGCTAGGGTATCGAAAGGTGGGGGAATGGGCTGGAGAGGAGGTGTGGTTTTCGGGCAGTGGCTGGTGTAGGCCAAGCAGCGAAGGTTATAGTGTGAATAGTGGTTCCGGTGAGGACCGATCAATTGGTTTTGACTGTACATCGCTCTTGTCACGTTCGCGTTGCACCCTGCCACGCTGGACCCTCCATGTTGCTCACCGAATGGAATGCGCTTCGTCTTGCATTTTTGCTCGCTTGTGGGACCGCAGTTGAGAGCAAACCGACGTCCCTCCCCTTCCCCGCCCGCGTCATTTATACTACTATTCCCTCCATTTTATGCGGAGTAAATAAAAACAGAGGGAGTATATTATGGATGAGGATCCCCTGACGTGGCCGAACCCATTGAGTAACTGACATGCGGGGCCTAGAAAGCATGGGGCCCGCCAGTAAGTGACCGAAAGGGAGGGTAAGGCAGGGATACCTACATCACAGGATCCACTTCCACCGCTACTCCCTCCTTCCATCTATACAGGGCCTAATGCGGTTTTCGAGGCTAACTTTGACCAAATGTTAGAGTAATAATATATGACATGCAACTTACACAAAGCATACGGTCAAATTTGTATGTGAAAGGAGCTTCGAATGATATAATTATCACATTATACATCTCATGTACTATTAATCTTGTCAATAGTCAAAGGCAGTTAATCTCATGTACTATTAATCTCATGTACTATTAGTCTCATGTACTATTAGAGCATGGTTAATAATGTAGCCGGCTGTTGGCTGTAAAGAGATGCCACCTCACTTAGAGCCATCATAAAAAAAATACTCATATAAGCATTTAATCTTTGCATGGTTAAGTAATAGGTTGGCCCTTAGAATGGCTATTAGGTTGGCTCTAAGAATTTAATATTTGCATGAGCAAGGTATATGATTAGAAGAGAGTTGCATCCATACTATTTTTTCTTGATCTATGTGTTATAGCAGGGCTGTAGAATAAGTGCCCCCTTCACTCTCTCTCCTCTCTTCTCACTCCTCCAAGTAGGAATTTAATGACATGGCAAGTCTTATAGCCTGCTGACAAGGCCTTATTAGACTTGCTCTTAGGCCCTATATAAATGGAAGAAGGGACTACTATGAGCACTACATACTCTACTACAGATGTTGTCAGTACTCCACTAGTACTATTGGACAGGGAGCTTAAAAAAAGTTACTATTGGACTGGCTATACATGGTGAAATCCTAGTAGGAAGAGCATGCGCGAGAACAAGCACATTCACGTGGTTGAAAACAAATTGGAAACCATATCTGTTTGAATACAAATCTAGGAGTACATATGAACCTAACACTATTGATTGGACGTTGTTGAATGTTGATACTTTTTTCTGCAAGTTTGATCAAAGTAGAGATACTTTGACTACACATAAAACTTATATGTAAACTAGAAAGGATCGGAGGGAGTATATTGTACGTTCAAAAGCGAAACAAAAATTGTATACCATTTATATATAATTTGGGATGCTATGATCACCGGTTCAGAATTTTGAATCCGCCTTAGGTATCACACATGCACCCACTCGTTCTCTCTCGATTTCATCTCGGGGTCCGGAGATCGATTGAAAGAGGACTAGGGTGGGTACAATATGTTCGTTTTGCTTATGAACATACAATATACTCCCTCTGATCTCCACAGACCCCCTATCATAGAAACAGACCAAACCTTTATCTCCTTGCACGACATGCAATTAATCAAATTTATAGAAAACTGAAACCTTTATTTACTCTCCATATTAGGTTTGAATGAAGTCAAACTTCATAAAATTTGACCAAATTTATAGAAAACTAACAAGATGCCCGTGCGTTGCACGGAACGTCAAGATCTTGTGGGAGAAAAAGATGAACAAGGGTAGGCATTATCTACAAATGTGGAGAGGAGTGCGGGTAAATTGTCATCGTTTCCTTCCTATCCATTAGATATAGATCGGACGACCTATATTGCAGGATGGAAGGCACACCATCATCACCAACTCTACTTTTTATAAGAGTAGAAATATGAACATTTACAATAGCAAATCTAGATGATGTCAAAGTATATTCAGTAATGAATCTAATGGGATTGATTTGTTATTGTATATGTTATTATTTCTGTCTATAAACTTTGTCGAAGTTTACAAATTTTGACTTTGAGCAAAGCTAAAATACGGAGTAAATAAAAACAGAGGGAGTACGCAGGGACAAGTCTAGTTACTACTGCCGGAACATGGTAAGTTGGACCCCTAAATGCGGGTACTGACCGGGCACACCTCAATTATTCCTTCAAACAGTCGGACACCTACATTTAGCACACCATCCAGCTACTTAATGAAGTTTTACGCTTCACTACTTGAAAAGGAAAAGGGTGGTACCGTACCCAAAACCACCACACTTGGGGTTAGGGTATCAACTTGGTACTCTAACACATTTGAACCAGAGCACAAAAACCACCTGTTCTGTGCCTAATGCACAATGCAGAGCACTGACGCTCGAATTGGCCAGGAAATCAAGGAAACCGACATGTGGGGCACACTTGTCGGGACGACGTGGCGCAGACTAGTCCAATGGAGGAGCTGGCTCACAACCTCCTCGCCACCGGCAACCATTCATGTGGGTCGCGGGGCCAGCAACGTGGTGCAGCTCCAGCACCACCTCTGGACACAACGACCACGATGAGCGACAAGCTCATCGTCACTAGACACGGTCGGCTTCAGTGTGCCGAGGGTGGTGTTAGCGCTATGGCACGACCAGCAGATCAACACCCGGCTCGTCGAGGATGCACGGGGCGCCGAAGTGCGCACGCACCGCGTCGTGTCCGTGGAGTGGTGTAGCACGACGAACTGCATCCCGAGGACCTGAGACCATGCCGGGTCGTCTTCCTTTTTCAATGAGATATGGGGGTCGCATGTGAGCAAAGGGCATCTCCAAGGTTTCCACGACCGTAGCTGACTACCCTGGCACACCAAAAACCATCGTCCCTCACACCGTCGCACGGTGTGTTCCCAGCCGGCGCCAACTGCCCGCATTCATGTTGTCCGTCTGTATGCCATCGTTAAGAGGTTTGGTGCCCGAGGAACCAACTCCGGCGACTTAATGACGCACCCCGACGCTTGGCCTCACCGGAATGCGCTACTTAAAGCGGCAACGCCCAGCTAACCTCCACACCATAGTGCATTGTCCTGCTATCTGGCTCCACATCTTCCATGACCGCGAGTGCGAATGCTCTGCGGAAGGGCTTGTCTTCGGGGATGAAGCTCGAGGTTGGCGGCCAACACAAGTCGTCGCTCGCGATGCAATAGTAGCATAGCCGGACGCGGACGCAACCGCACAAGTGGTGGCCACACTAGCGGCCGACGACGGGAGCACCGTCAGCCACGCGCCCTACTAGCCTCCATCCAATGTCCAGCACCGCCGAGGTCGGGGACTCCTCCGAGGATGAGTAGGGCATGGGAGGCGGCAAGGCATGGTGTGCCAACTGGCCGGTCCATCTCTCGTGTTCCACTCTTCCTCACCGGAGACCGCACCTTCACGTCACGGGTCTTGAACCCCGCTATGGAGATCGCAAACGGACGACGTCGGTCACCGCCGTAGAATAGGTTTAGGGTCGGGTTTCTTTTATTTTTCTGTCCTATAAAAGTTCGGAATGTAATGAAAATCTTCCGGGTTTGCATTAATCTCGGTGCGTGTATATGAACTTTCATAATAATATAGTATATTGTATACTATCAAGATGCCCATGCATTGCACGGAACATCAAGATCTTGTGGGAGAAAAGGATGAAAGAGGGAAGGCCTTATCTGCAAATTTGGAGAGGAGTGTGGGTAAATTGTCATAGTCTCCTTCCTATCCGTTAGATATAGATCGGACAACCTGTATTGCAGGATGGCAGGCACACCATCATCACCAACTCTGCTTTTTATAAGAGTAGATAGAGATAGATATGGAATGTTGATTCGTTTTTGTGTGTATAAACTTAGAAGGTTTGAACCGAGACAAAGCTAACATACGAAGTAAATAAACACATAGGGTCTACATACACAATTTATCTTAGGCACTCCAATAGTACGTCCACTACACATTCACACATTTCACATCTTTCTATATCTAAGGGAAGCTACGAAAGGGTTAACATAAATTGCCTCTCTCTCCTCCCTAATTTTCATGGTGGTGGGCCCCTCCCTCCCCTAATCTACAATCAACAACTCACACGTTTCACATTTCGTTAATTACATAACTGGGACTACGTAGGTGTAGCATTACTCATCCTAAAAAAGCCAACTAAGCCAACCTCCCAGCATATCACACGGGAAAAGACCCATCCACGCCATTTTAGTCGGGATTACCGTATTACTAGTAGTAATATCGATGGATCGCGCGAAGCACCAAGTTTTTCTTGAGGGGGTGAAGCACCAAGTTTAAAAGGAAAAATGTGGTACACTCACAACACCCTGTCGCAGTCGCATTGCACCCCACACACGTTCGGTCCTGCACACGGCTCACGCAAACAGAACGCGCTTCGGCTTGCCTCTTCGCTGACACGTGGGGCTGCACTTGGAGAAATCGAGCATGCACCAAACTTTCCCCACCCACCGCACAAAAATCCCCCAAATCCCAAATTCAACCGCCCTTCGGCCAACTAGCCAATAATATTCCCCAAACCCGCTCCCCCACCCCTGCACTCCATTCGCTCCGCCAAAGCCGCCCTCCCCATTGCGCCGATACGTCGGCGCCGTAGTAAATCGAGGGGACGCACGGTGATCCTCTCGCTCCCACAGTACGCTCTCGCAGACTGCCGTCCTCTAGCTGCACCGCCAGCATTGGCGACGCTTGTGTGGAGACGCGCGGCGGTCAGCTTCTCCCACGGTACGTGCATTCTAGACTAAGGCCGTGTGCATGTCGGTGTAGCGCTAAATGTTAGCTGATAGACGCTGTTAATCTCACAGTTTCCCAAATTAGTTTGTAGTCAATATGCTCTGTTTATGAAGCTTCCTTGCCCTGTTATGCACTTAATCTGCTTAGCTGTGATGGCATGCCAAGCCCGATTAGTTGCTAAAATATCCTGCCATATATTTATTGTGACGTAGATTGCCATGGTCTAGTAGCCAATCTGTTAGGTGAAATAGCTCTATACTGTTATATACTCGATCTTCGTTGCTGAGATGGCTTTTGATAGTTCGATGTCTGTGTGCTCGGCCTCATTGACTGCTGAAACAGCCTGCCATAATTCAGCACTCAAATCTGTTTGCTGAATTAACTTTACATATATTTCGTTACTTAGATCTGCTCGTCCAAATATCTTGGCATAGCTTTAGACATCGACCTAGGTATTTTCTGGACTTCATAAAAAAACATATATGTTTTTCCTATAATATCTAGTCGAAGAACTAATTTGTATGTCTAATAGATGGAAATGACTTGGATAACTTCTGCTCGAAGATTCTCCGCTGCATATGTCGAGGGGGTTCAAAACTTCATGAACTTTATCAGAGCTGAGTACGGTGGTCCGAAATCAGATGTGCTTTGCCCATGTAGCAGTTGTATGAATTCAGTTACAAGACCCCAGTCAACTGTGCAAAACCATATACACTTGTATGGGATGTCGGTCACATATGCTAGGTGGGTTCATCAAGGTGATGCTGTGAACGTCAATGTTACTGACTATGTGGAAGCAGTAGATCACTATCTTGATCTGCCTGATGCTCAGGTGGAAGAGGAGGAGGAGGTGGTGGTGGAGGAGCCAGTGAGTTTGACCAACATTGAAACAATGCTACCAACATTGAAACAATGATATGAAATGCTCGTGCATTTCGTGAACTTTCTCCTACAAAAGAAAAATGGTGGGCCCGCATGTTGGAACAATACAATGCAACGTGGTTGTCACCCCAGGAAATAAGCTGTCAGTATTCTTAGCTGTGGTCACCTTTCTTCAGGTGTAGACATTGGAGCGGATGACCAACAAATCATTCGATGCGATGTTGGCTGCTTTCCGCAAATCTTTCCCAGATGCGTCTGAGCTGCCACACACCTACAGTAAAATGAAGAATTTCCTTCGTGCAGTTGGAATTAGATATGATATGATCCATGTTTGTAAGAATAATTGTGTTTTGTTTCGAAAGTATTATTCCAACTTAAGTGAATGCCCGAAATGCAAATCATCAAGATGGAAAGATGGCGATGCTGTGAAGAGGATTCCTCATAATGTTCTGAGACATTTTCCAATTATACCAAGATTGCAGAGGTTGTTTCATGATGCTGAAACAAGAGAGGATGTACTGTGGCATTCTAGGAACCAGGTGTACAGGGATCAGAATGTAATGAGCCATCCATCTCATGGTAGTGACTGGAAAAGCTTCAATCAAAAAGACAAAAAGTTTGTTGCTGACTCAAGAAACATTAGAATTGGCTTAGCTTCAGATGGATTTAACCCATTTGGCCACCAGAGCGCCACATATAGCATGTGGCCAGTGCTTGTTATCCCTTACAACATGCCTCCAAATGTCTGCACCAAAGAATCAAACTACATGATGGCCTTGCTCATCCCAGGTCCAAAAAGTCCTGTAAAGGATTTTGATTTGTTCATGGAGCCTCTAGTGGAGGAACTTCAACAGCTATGGAGGGGTGTTCTTAGTCGAGACCTATATTGCAGCCCACCAGCTGATTTCTTTATGCGTGCTGTTATAATTCGGTGCATCCATGATTATCTGGCTTTGGGCACTATGTCAGGGCGAACGACACATGGTTACGATGCATGTGTTCGTTGTGACAAGAATCCGCCTTCATACGCAATACTTAGCAAGATCTGTTACATTGGACACCGCCGTTTCCTTGCCAAGGACAAGCCACGTCCTACAAAATACCGAAGACATGTTTCCAATGCAAAGCATGAAAACCATGATGCGCCAAAGAGGCTCACCATCGACGAGTTGCAAGTGGAACTAGAGAAGATCAGGCATATTACACCAGGAAACCATCCTGATAATGGTAGCGGGAAAAGGAAGTGTGGCAGGGCAGAAGAGAGATTATTGTTTACCCGCAGGTCCACTTTGTGGGACTTGGAGTATTGGAAATATTTGGATCTGCGGCATAATCTTGATGTGATACACATCGAGAAAAATATATGTGACAACATTATCGTCACACTTCTTAATACTGAAGGCAAGACGAAAGGCACCTTACAATCTAGGATTGATTTGACACACCTGGGTATCAGAAAGGATTTGCAGGTGGAAGATGAAGGTAAACCACGGGATATGACACCAGGTGCGTACGTCTTGGACAAGGTAAAAAGAAAAGAATTCTGCGAGGTCCTGTCACGTGTGAGATTCCCACATGGATTTGCTTCCAACCCTGAAAGGAGAGTCAATGCAGATAGAAACAAGGTACAAGGGTTGAAAACCCATGACTGCCACATCCTACTTCAAAGGGTTTTACCTATTATCCTTAGAGGATTGGGCCGCCCTGACTTATACAGAGGAGTTGTAGAGTTGGGACAATTCTTGAGGGAACTCTAAAGTAGAAATATCAGGATAGATGCTTTGGAGCGTCTTAGAGACAAGATACCAACTATCCTATGCGACCTTGAGAAGATATATCCTCCAGCCTTCTTTGATGTGATGGTGCATTTGGATGTTCATCTACCTGATGAGGCACTACTTAGAGGTCTAGTACAGTATGGCTGGATGTACCCTATTGAAAGGCGCCAAGGCACTTTCAAGGGCTATGTTAGGAACAGAACTAGACCCGAGGGTTCCATTGTAGAGGCCTACATTGCTACAAAAGCGTTGACATTCTGCTCAAAATACATTGAAACAGCTGATCATCTTAGCAAAGAGGTGGGTGAAGACAATCCCGGGCTCAATGTTTTCAGTTATTATGTTCGAGTTACAGGGAAGAGTCGACAAGAGGACAAACCTAAAGATTTGGACAAAATGGTTTGGTATGTGTTGAATAACTGTCCTGAGATACCACCTTATATCAAGTAAGTGCTAAGTACTGCCGCTTATACATCGTAATATACTAAACTTGCAGCACATTCTTATATATTAAGATGTTTGACATGATCACTATGTTGTGCAACATCTACAAAAAGGAGTTACTGCCGCAAAATCCAAGAAACATTACCAAACTGGTTATGGCAGGATTTGCGAAATGGTTCAAGAGCCATGTAAGCTTTTGAATTGCACTGTAAGTTTTTTAATATATTGAGTACATAAGATGATCAGCTTGTCTATTTCCTAACCATAGGTTAAGAAGATGCGGGAGGATGGGAAGGTAGTTGATGATGCCCTTTACGCACTAGCAATGGGTCCTGGTACTCGGGTAAGACATTATGAATCTTGCATTGTTGGAGATGTGCGCTATAACACCCTTGCACGCGAGGAAGGCATGGATTCACAAAACAGTGCCATCGTGAGCACGGATACATACGACAGAGAGACAACTGAAATGTATGCTAACATAACAAACATTGTTCAGTTGCAGTATATCTCCAGTTTCAAGGATCATCGGTGTGTGGTTCTGCAGTGCTGTCATTCGTATAACCTGTTTTCCAGGATTGCAAAACCTAGAGCTGATGATTATTTCAAATCCATTAATGTCAAGGTGGCGTACGAGACTAACGAGCCTTTTATTTTGGCTAATCAAGCAACACAAATATTTTTCTTGGAAGACACATTTGCACGTAGCGATGACTGGAGAGTATTGCAAAGGTTTGAGCAGATGAATTCGTTGAATGAAGTTGCACAACAAGATGATGCTTGCACTGCCCCTGATGTACAAGATTCCACAGGTGTTCCTAATATCTTTGAGAACCATCACGTAAATGACGCTGGTGAAAAGATTTCCTGTTGTGCTATGGACATACAAGAGTTGATCAAGAAGAAGCCAACGTTCGAGGACATTGACGATGAAGAAGAAGATGACACTCTGGGGAATTACGATTCAGACTAATACACATGGTGAAGATATTGATGGTGCTGTTGCGAATGATGATTAGATTGCTTTTGTCGTATTTTCCTGTCAGAAGACATTTTTATCTACTATGTGAAATTGTGTTTGCTATGACAACTAAAACCTGATGAACGTGTTGTTTAGTATTTTGCTGTGAGAACATCACTTGTCATGTATGTTAATTTGTGTTTGGTGATTGTATGACGACTAAAACATGATGACATTGTTGTTTAGTTGTACTCATATTTGGCTGTGAAACTTGAATTTGTTGACATAGTTTGCTGTTGGACTGCAATTTGCTCGACGTCTTTGAATGGGAACAAAGCTGACCCGACAGGGCCTCTGCTAATTTATTTACTTATTACCAAAAGGGCCTCTGCTATTTATTTATTTATGAGCAAAAGGGGATACCCCCTGATTTTCATCTATAGAAATCATTAGATGTTCACAACACTACGCCCAGCCTACTACACAGGTTTCATTCATTACTAGTTTCAGCAAAGTGCTCATGTCATATCCACTGAATACATCACGAGTGCTACATACACTTCAAATAAAGAGACAATCATCCTACATAGCACATCAATTTTGCCCATTATCTTCACAAGCTCTTTCATCTCCTAATTGTTGTCAAGGCCATTCATCAGCTGTTGCTTGGCCATGATCAGAGGAACTGCATCTTTAACCTTCTGCTCTGCATCTTCCTCTTCTGCCATTCCTTCAGTTACTTATCCAACACCCCAACCTGCTAGTATTGGGATTCCTCGGCTAACCAAATAATCAGCGTAGTTGCATTCCCCCACATCAGTAACTACCCAGAAATACAAATCACACGAATCTTCCCTTTTCTACACAAATCAAATTGGAAGATCATCAACCAAACTATTAAAAAATCAGCAACTGAAAGCAGCAGAACAACACTTAAACATATTATTACCCAATGATTTGGGCATTTGTAGAAGACTCGGCCAGGGTTGAGGATTGTGGTTGAGACGCGACAGATGACTCTGTGTGATTTGCAGCAGTGGCACCACACCAACGACAGCGGGTTGCGATGACCAACCAGCTACGGTGCGTTTGCCGCTGGGAGTGTGATGGGACCCATAGGCTATGGTACGGGTGGAGACTTGGTGCATATCTGGTTGTTGCCGGCTGAAGAGCAGGTGGATGAGCATCCAGCGACCATGGTTGCTGCACCCAGAGCTTCTGATGCTAGGCAGAGTAAGTAGAGAAGAGGAGAAGCGAACGTTGGATATGTCAGTTTCATTACTTGCAGAGTAGCATAGCACCATATATAGTCATAGTCTAGATTTGGATTCGAACCAGCTACAGGAGCACATCTCCCTTTTTCTAAAACTCAGCAACGTCTCTTTAGTGGTACACTAGCATGTTCTGTACACCTTCTCAAGTCTTTGATTTTCTTTCTTTTTTTTGCGAGGAAGGAAGGAGGACAAAATTGAGAGTTCATGGGACTCGAACCCAAGACCTATCAGTTGAAAATCAAGGGTGCTAGTCACTTATGTGGCGAACGTTCCCTGGGAGGAGGACGGCAGACAAACGTATTTTCCTCGCAGTTTTAGTTGCGACGCAAGATTGAACGGTCGCAGTTTCGAGAATGTTATCATGCAAACGAGCCGAGTTTTTCTTTTCTTCCTATATATAAAAAAGTATGCTACTTGGTGTCGTCTTAGTCAACAAACGATTGTGCCAACCTTGACCATTGGATTGACATTCAACGTCTGTCGTGTTTCTTCAGTCTCTTCTTCCTCCAGCCGCCAAAGCCAAACCAGCACCGGCGGGACCGCCTGCTCCCGCCTCCCACGGCTGGCTGTGCTGCCGCGCATTTGTCGTGTCCACATCGCACCCTAAAACTCCGCGCATCTTCCCCGACTCCTGTTCGTTCCTGTTCGAGGCCTCACCATCGTCCTTCGCCTTGGTTCGCTCGTCGCGGCGCCGCCCTTCGGTGTCGTCAACATGGTTAACAATTGAGAGGAATAAGGAGATGACTGTACGTGGTGAGGATGACAATAGGGACCCAGCAGCGCGCAGTAATTTTGTTTTCGGGACGGAGAAGGGTATCAACTAGGTTGCGCGGGAGCTGTGGCCCGTCTAGCCCAGGCTTTTATTCCATATGTTTACCACATGACCACCCCAGTTAATTTTTTTCCTTTCTAAAAATGGCTAGCCCAGCTATTCTCGTTTTTTGCAGAATAACCAACATAGGCCTACTTGCTTTTCTACGCCCTGCTGGGCTGGAAATCTTTCAAGACGAGGAGGGATGCATTCGAGCTTGCCCAAAAATAGGCTATACGTAGTAAGAAATGGTCTATAAGTAATAATAAATGGGCTATGAAATGAAAAAAATACAACAAACAGGCAATTAGTACCAAAATACTTTTTTTCTTTTGGATTTTGATATTTTAAATTTCATTGTTTTTGTGTGGGTAAAATTTCATTGGATTTAAATTAAGGTATGTTTAGTTTTTAAATTAATTTGAATCTGGCTAGAAATTTCGGGCTGTATGTTGTTTGGGACAGATTTGGAGGCTGACTTGTGGGTCTACTAGGTTGACGTGTACGAAAGTCTTTGTCAACTTAGTCCACAAATTATTCTAACAGCAGTGGCCATTGGATGTTAATCCAGCGGCCGCGCTGCTTCTTCAATATCCGATCTTCTTGCTCTAGCCGCCCAAACCAGCGCCGGTGGGACTGCCTGCTCCCGCGTCTCGTGGCCGGCTGTGCTGCCGCACAGGCCGCACCGCCCCACCCTACTCCATTGCTGGCCAGGCTATTCCTCTACTAACCCACACCTCCTGTTATTTTCTGGCGATGGCAGCCGAATCAGTAAACCCTCATACTCCCCACCGCATGGGCAACCACTGTCGAGTCTTCCCTGGCTCCGTGCCGTTCCCTTCCTAGGCCTCGCTGTCATCCACTGACCTGGTGCTCTCGGCGCGGCGTGGTCAACATGGTCAACGAACGACATCCATCGGAAGTGGACTGTATGTGGAGAGGCTGACAGCTGGGTCCACGGCCGCACACAAGAAAATGCCTCCTTATAATGCCTCCTTACTACGCGCAAAATAATGACTCCTCCACCTGAAAGCTGGGACCCACCGGAAGGGCATATGTATTTTGCGAAAAAACATTCCCCCCGCTGACAGCTTGGACCCACCAGCTATATCTTCGCACGCAAGGAAGTGCCTCCTTATTACGTACAAAAAATGAATACTCCACCTGCTAGCTGGGAGCCACCATAGTGGGAGGCTGACTTGTGGGCCTACTAAGTTGACGCGGACGGAGGGCTTTGTCAACTTAGTCAATATGAATGATTCTAGCTCCAGTGACCGTATGATGTCCAACCAACGGCCGTAGTGCTTCTTCAACCTCTGGTCTTCTTGCTCCAGCCGCCCAAACCAGCGCCGGTTGTGTCACCTGCTCTTGCCTCACGTGGCCGCCTGTGCTGCCGCGGAGGCCTCACCGCTCCTACTACTCCCATCGCTGGCCAGGCCATCCCTTTAGTCACCCACACCCCCTGTTATTCTGTGGTGACGACAGCCTCACACCGAAGCCGAACCAACGAACCCTTGTAATCCTCTCCACATGGGCATCCACCTCCGCATCTTCCCCGGCTCCGTGTTGTCCCCTTCCTAGGCCTCACCATCGTCCACCGCCTTGGTGCTCTTGGCGTGGCGTGGTCAATGTGGTCAACGAACGACTTCCATCAGAAGAGTACTATACGTGGAGAGGACGACAGCTGGGTCCGCGGCCACAACAAGGAAGTGCCTCCTTACTCGCGCAAAATAATGATTCCTCCACGTGACATCAGGGACCCACCGGACGGGCCACCGTATTTTGCGAAAAAAATGTTTTGCCCCTGACTGCTCGGACCCACCTGCTACATCTTCGCACTCAAGGAAGTGCCTGACAGTCGGGACCCACCTGATCGAAGCGTATGTAACGTTGTCATTCTGGTCGCGAATATGTACGTACATACTTGTCGATCGGTATGTCTACAGGCTACAGTGATGAACCGTGGCCGAGTAAGCAAGGGCATGTGTCGTAGTAGAGGCGCTCACGTAGCATGTACACGTACGTACAACCAGGGTGCAAGAAAGTAAGTATGGCCACATACATACATACGGGCGGGGTCTCAAACGCCTACTCGCGCAAACGTACGGCCAGGGTTCGTGTACATGGCTGGGTCAGAACGGAGAAACTGCGTCATCATCATGTTCATCGGGAGCCAGCCGGCTTGGACGGAACAACCGATCGAAACAAGGCCTGGCGTACCGCAGAATGGAGGAAACAGCCTTGTGCTCGACCGGCCACGGTCGAAACGGGATCCTGTTCATCGGGAGGGGTCTGGCGTACCGCAAAACGGAGGAAACAGACTTCTCTTGGACCTCCTATGGTCGAAACGGGGTCCTGTTGTGAAGGAAATATGCCCTAGAGGCAATAATAAAGTTATTATTTATTTCCTTTTTCATGATAAATGTTTATTATTCATGCTAGAATTGTATTAACCGGAAACATAATACATGTGTGAATACATAGACAAATAGAGTGTCACTAGTATGCCTCTAGTTGACTAGCTCGTTGATCAAAGATGGTTAAGTTTCCTAACCATATACATGAGTTGTCATTTGATTAACGGGATCACATCATTAGGAGAATGATGTGATTGACTTGACCCATTCCGTTAGCTTAGCACTTGATCGTTTAGTTTGTTGCTATTGCTTTCTTCATGACTTATACATGTTCCTATGACTATGAGATTATGCAACTCCCATTTACCGGAGGAACACTTTGTGTGCCACCAAACATCACAACGTAACTGGGTGATTATAAAGGTGCTCTACATGTGTCTCCAAAGGTACTTGTTGGGTTGGCGTATTTCGAGATTAGGATTTGTCACTCCGATTGTCGGAGAGGTGTCTCTGGGCCCACTCGGTAATGCACATCAATATAAGCCTTGCAAGCATTGCAACTAATGAGTTAGTTGCGGGATGATGTATTATGGAATGAGTAAAGAGACTTGCCGGTAACGAGATTGAACTAGGTATTGAGATACCGACGATCGAATCTCGGGCAAGTAACATACCGATGACAAAGGGAACAACGCATGTTGTTATGCGGTCTGACCGATAAAGATCTTCGTAGAATATGTAGGAGCCAATATGGGCATCCAGGTCCCGCTATTGGTTATTGACCAGAGAGGTGTCTCGGTTATGTCTACATAGTTCTCGAACCCGTAGGGTCCGCACGCTTAACGTTCGTTGACGATATAGTACTGTATGAGTTATGTATGTTGATGACCGAATGTTGTTCGGAGTCCGGGATGAGATCACGGACATGACGAGGAACTCCGGAATGGTCCGGAGATAAAGTTTGATATATGGGATAGTAGTGTTTGATCTCCGGAAGGGTTCCGGAATTCACCGGAAGGGGTTCCGGATGATTCCCGAAATGTTTGGGCACGAGAACACTTTATCTAGGCCAAAGGGGAAAGCCCACGAGGCTTTTGGAAAGTGCAAAAGGAAGTTTTGCGGAGACCAGAAGCTAGACGCCAGGAACCTTGGCGTCTAGGGGGTAGACGCCGGGAACCCTGGCGTCTAGCCCTGGAGTCCGAGAAGGACTCTTGCCTTTCGGGTGAAACTGACTTTGAGGAGGCTTTTACTCCAAGTTTCGACCCCAGGGCTCAACATATAAATAGAGGGGTAGGGCTAGCACCAAAGACAGATCAAGAAACACCAAGTCGTGTGCCGGCAACCCCGTCCCCTCTAGTTTATCCTTCATCCTAGTTTTCATAGTGCTTACGTGAAGCCCTGCGGAGATTGTTCTTCACCAACACCGTCACCACGCCGTCGTGCTGCCGGGACTCATCTACTACTTCACCCCTCTTGCTGGATCGAGAAGGCGAGGACGTCACCGAGCCGAACGTGTGCAGAACTCGGAGGTGCCGTGCTTTCGGTACTTGGATCGGTCGGATCGTGAAGGCGTACGACTACATCAACCGTGTTGATATAACGCTTCCGCGAACGGTCTACGAGGGTACGTAGACAACACTCTCCCCTGTCGTTGCTATGCATCACCATGATCCTGTGTGTGCGTAGCAAATTTTTGAAATTACTACGTTCCCCAATAGTGGCATCCGAGCCTAGGTTTTATGCGTTGATGTTGTGCACGAGTAGAACACAAGTGAGTTGTGGGCGATATAAGTCATACTACTTACCAGCATGTCATACTTTGGTTCGGCGGTATTGTTGGATGAAGCGGCCCGGACCGACATTACACGTACGCTTACGCGAGACTGGTTCTACCGACGTGCTTTGCACACAAGTGGTTGGTGGGTGTCAGTTTCTCCAACTTTAGCTGAACCAAGTGTGGCTACGCCCAGTCCTTGCGAAGGTTAAAATAGCACCAACTTGACAAACTATCGTTGTGGTTTTGATGCGTAGGTACGAACGGTTCTTGCTTAAGCCCGTAGCAGCCACGTAAAAATTGCAACAACAAAGTAGAGGACGTCTAACTTGTTTTTGGAGGGCATGTTGTGATGTGATATGGTCAAGACATGATGCTAAATTTTATTGTATGAGATGATCATGTTTTGTAACCGAGTTATCGGCAACTGGTAGGAGCCATATGGTTGTCGCTTTATTGTATGCAATGCAATTGCGCTGTAATGCTTTACTTTATCACTAAGCGGTAGCGATAGTCGTGGAAGCATAAGATTGGCGAGACAACAACGATGCTACGATGGAGATCAATGTGTCGCGCCGGTGACGATGGTGATCATGACAGTGCTTCGGAGATGGAGATCACAAGCACGAGATGATGATGGCCATATCATATCACTTATATTGATTGCATGTGATGCTTATCTTTTATGCATCTTATCTTGCTTTGATTGACGGTAGCATTATAAGATGATCTCTCACTAAATTTCAAGATAAAAGTGTTCTCCCTGAGTATGCACCGTTGCCAAAGTTCGTCGTGCCCAGACACCACATGATGATCGGGTGTGATAAGCTCTATGTCCATCTACAATGGGTGCAAGCCAGTTTTTGCACACGTAGAACACTTAGGTTAAACTTGACGAGCCTAGCATATGCAGATATGGCCTCGGAACACTGAGACCGAAAGGTCGATCGTGAATCATATAGTAGATATGATCAACATATTGATGTTCACCATTGAAAGCTACTCCATTTCACGTGATGATCGGTTATGGTTTAGTTGATTTGGATCACGTGATCACTTAGAAGATTAGAGGGATGTCTTTCTAAGTGGGAGTTCTTAAGTAATATGATTAATTGAACTTAAATTTATCATGAACTTAGTACCTGATAGTATTTTGCTTGTCTATGTTGATTGTAGATAGATGGCCCGTGCTGTTGTTCCGTTGAATTTTAATGCGTTCCTTGAGAAAGCAAAGTTGAAAGATGATGGTAGCAATTACACGGATTGGGTCCGTAACTTGAGTACTATCCTCATTGCTGCACAGAAGAATTACGTCCTGGAAGCACCGCTAAGTGCCAAGCCTGCTGCAGGAGCAAAACAAGATGTTATGAACGTCTGGCAGAGCAAAGCTGATGACTACTTGATAGTTCAGTGTTCCATGCTTTACGGCTTAGAACCGGGTCTTCAACGACGTTTTAAACGTCATGGAGCATATGAGATGTTTCAGGAGTTGAAGTTAATATTTCAAGCAAATGCCCGGATTGAGAGATATGAAGTCTCCAATAAGTTCTATAGCTGCAAGATGGAGGAGAATAGTTCTGTCAGTGAACATATACTCAAAATGTCTGCGTATCATAATCACTTGACTCAACTGGTAGTTAATCTTCCTGTTGATAGTGTCATTGACAGAGTTCTTCAATCACTGCCACCAAGCTACAAGAGCTTCGTGATGAACTATAACATGCAAGGGATGGATAAGACGATTCCCGAGCTCTTCACAATGCTAAAGGCTGCGGAGGTAGAAATCAAGAAGGAGCATCAAGTGTTGATGGTCAATAAGACCGCCAGTTTCAAGAAAAAGGGCAAAGGGAAGAAGAAGGGGAACTTCAAGAAGAACAGTAAACAAGTTGCTGTTCAGGAGAAGAAACCCAAATCTGGACCTAAGCCTGAAACTGAGTGCTTCTACTGCAAGCAGACTGGACACTGGAAGCGGAACTGCCCCAAGTATTTGGCGGATAAGAAGGATGGCAAGGTGAACAAAGGTATATGTGATATACATGTTATTGATGTGTACCTTATAGAGCTCGCAGTAGCACCTAGGTATTTGATACCGGTTCTGTTGCTAATATTTGCAACTCGAAACAGGGACTACGGATTAAGCGAACACTGGCAAAGGACGAGGTGACGATGCGCGTGGTAAATGGTTCCAAAGTCGATGTGATCGCGGTCGTCATGCTACCTCTACATCTACCTTCGGGATTAGTTTTAGACCTAAATTATTGTTATTTGGTGCCAGCGTTGAGCATGAACATTATATCTTGATCTTCTTTGATGCAAGACGGTTATTCATTTAAGTCAGAGAATAATGATTGTTCTATTTATATGAGTAATATCTTTTATGGTCATGCACCCTTGAAGAGTGGTCTATTTTTGATGAATCTCGATAGTAGTGATACACATATTCATAATGTTGAAGCCAAAAGATGCATAGTTGATAATGATAGTGCAAGTTATTTGTGGCCCTGCCGTTTAGGTCATATCGGTGTAAAGCGCATGAAGAAACTCCATACTGATGGACTTTTGGAATCACTTGGTACTTGCGAACCGTGCCTCATGGGCAAGATGACCAAAGCGCCATTCTCTGGTACTATGGAGAGAGCAATGGAATTGTTGGAAATCATACATACAGATGTATGTGGTCCGATGAATGTTGAGGCTCGTGGCGGATATCGTTATTTTCTCACCTTCATAGATGATTTAAGCAGATATGGGTATATCTACTTAATTAAACATAAATCTGAAACATTTGAAAAGTTCAAAGAATTTCAGAGTGAAGTTGAAAATCATTGTAACAAGAAAATAAAATTTCTACGATCTGATCGTGGAGGAGAATATTTGAGTTACGAGTTTGGTCTACATTTGAAACAAAGCGGAATAGTTTCGCAACTCACGCCACCCGGAACACCACAGCGTAATGGTGTGTCCGAACGTCGTAATCGTACCTTACTAGATATGGTGCGATCTATGATGTCTCTTACTGATTTACCGCTATCGTTTTGGGGTTATGCTTTAGAGACGGCCGCATTCACGTTAAATAGGGCACCATCGAAATCCCTTGAGACGACGCCTTATGAATTGTGGTTTGGCAAGAAACCAAAGTTGTCGTTTCTTAAAGTTTGGGGCTGTGATGCTTATGTGAAAAAGCTTCAACCTGATAAGCTCGAACCCAAATCGGAGAAATGTGTCTTCATAGGATACCCAAAGGAGACTGTTGGGTACACCTTCTATCATAGATCCGAAGGCAAGACATTCGTTGCCAAGAATGGATCCTTTCTAGAGAAGGAGTTTCTCTCGAAAGAAGTGAGTTGGAGGAAAGTAGAACTTGATGAAGAAACTGTACCTGCTCCCTTATTGGAAAGTAGTTCATCACAGAAACCGGTTTCTGTGACACCTACACCAATTAGTGAGGAAGTTAATGATGATGATCATGGAACTTCAGATCAAGTTATTACTGAACCTCGTAGATCAACCAGAGTAATATTCGCACCAGAGTGGTACGGTAATCCTGTTCTGGAAGTCGTGCTACTAGATCATGATGAGCCTACGGACTATGAAGAAGCGATGGTGAGCCCAGATTCCGCAAAATGGCTCGAAGCCATGAAATCTGAGATGGGATCCATGTATGAGAACAAAGTGTGGACTTTGGTTGACTTGCCCGTTGATCGGCAAGCAATTGAGAATAAATGGATCTTCAAGAAGAAGACCGACGCTGACGATAATGTTACTGTCTACAAAGCTCGACTTGTTGCAAAAGGTTTTCGACAAGTTCAAGGGATTGACTACGATGAGACCTTCTCACCCATACCGATGCTTATGTCTGTCCGAATCATGTTAGCGATTGCCGCATTTCGTGATTATGAAATTTGGCAGATGGATGTCAAAACTGCATTCCTGAATGGATTTCTGGAAGAAGAGTTGTATATGATGCAACCGGAAGGTTTTGTCGATCCAAAGGGAGCTAACAAAGTGTGCAAGCTCTAGCGATCCATTTATGGACTGGTGCAAGGCTCTCGGAGTTGGAATAAACACTTTTGGAGAAGCCTGTATTTACAAGAAAGTGAGTGGGAGCTCTGTAGCATTTCTGATATTATATGAGGATGACATATTACTAATTGGAAATGATATAGAATTTCTGGATAGCATAAAGAGATACTTGAATAAAAGTTTTTCTATGAAAGACCTCGATGAAGCTGCTTACATATTGGGCATCAAGATCTATAGAGATAGATCAAGACGCTTAATTGGATTTTCGCAAAGCACATACCTTGACAAAGTTTTGAAAAGGTTCAAAATGGATCAAGCAAAGAAAGGGTTCTTGCCTGTGTTACAAGGTGTGAAGTTGAGTAAGACTCAATGCCCGACCACTGCAGAAGATAGAGAGAAGATGAAAGATGTTCCCTATGCTTCAGCCATAGGCTCTATCATGTATGCAATGTTGTGTACCAGACCTGATGTGTGCCTTGCTATAAGTCTAGCAGGGAGGTACCAAAGTAATCCAGGAGTGGATCACTGGACAGCGGTCAAGAACATCCTGAAATACCTGAAAAGGACTAAGGATATGTTTCTCGTATATGGAGGTGACAAAGAGCTCATCATAAATGGTTACGTTGACGCAAGCTTTGACATTGATCTGGACGATTCTAAATCGCAAACCGGATACATGTTTATATTAAACGGTGGAGCTGTCAGTTGGTGCAATTCTAAACAAAGCGTCGTGGCGAGATCTACGTGTGAAGCGGAGTACATAGCTGCTTCGGAAGCAGCAAATGAAGGAGTCTGGATGAAGGAGTTCATATCCGATCTAGGTGTCATACCTAGTGCATCGGGTCCAATGAAAATCTTTTGTTACAATACTGGTGCAATTGCCTTGGCAAAGGAATCCAGATTTCACAAGAGAACCAAGCACATCAAGAGACGCTTCAATTCCATCCGGGATTTAGTCCAGGTGGGAGACATAGAAATTTGCAGGATACATACGGATCTGAATGTTGCAGACCCCTTGACTAAGCCTCTTCCACGAGCAAAACATGATCAGCACCAAGGCTCCATGGGTGTTAGAATCATTACTATGTAATCTAGATTATTGACTCTAGTGCAAGTGGAAGACTGAAGGAAATATTCCCTAGAGGCAATAATAAAGTTATTATTTATTTCCTTTTTTCATGATAAATGTTTATTATTCATGCTAGAATTGTATTAACCGGAAACATAATACATGTGTGAATACATAGACAAACAGAGTGTCACTAGTATGCCTCTACTTGACTAGCTTGTTGATCAAAGATGGTTAAGTTTCCTAACCATAGACATGAGTTGTCATTTGATTAACGGGATCACATCATTAGGAGAATGATGTGATTGACTTGACCCATTCCGTTAGCTTAGCACTTGATCGTTTAGTTTGTTGCTATTGCTTTCTTCATGACTTATACATGTTCCTAAGACTATGAGAGTATGCAACTCCCGTTTACCGGAGGAACACTTTGTGTGCCACCAAACGTCACAACGTAACTGGGTGATTATAAAGGTGCTCTACAGGTGTCTCCAAAGGTAATTTTTGGGTTGGCGTATTTTGAGATTAGGATTTGTCACTCCGATTGTTGGAGAGGTATCTCTGGGCCCACTCTGTAATGCGCATCACTATACGCCTTGCAAGCATTGCAACTAATGAGTTAGTTGCAGGATGATGTATTATGGAACGAGTAAAGAGACTTGCCGGTAATGAGATTGAACTAGGTATTGAGATACCGACGATCGAATCTCGGGCAAGTAACATACCGATGACAAAGGGAACAATGTATGTTGTTATGCGGTCTGACCGATAAAGATCTCCGTAGGATATGTAGGAGCCAATATGGGCATCCAGGTCCCGCTATTGGTTATTGACCAGAGAGGTGTCTTGGTCATGTCTACATAGTTCTTGAACCCGTAGGGTCCGCACGCTTAACGTTCGCTGATGATATAGTACTATATGAGTTATGTATGTTGATGACCGAATGTTGTTCGGAGTCCGGGATGAGATCACGGACATGACGAGGAACTCCGGAATGGTCCGGAGATAAAGTTCGATATATGGGATAGTAGTGTTTGATCTCCGGAAGGGTTCCGAAATTCACCGGAAGGGGTTTCGGATGATTCCCGAAATGTTTGGGCACGAGAACACTTTATCTGGGCCAAAGGGGAAAGCCCACGAGGCTTTTGGAAAGTGCAAAAGGAAGTTTTGCGGAGACCAGAAGCTAGATGCCAGGAACCCTAGCATCTAGGGGGTAGACGCCGGGAACCCTGGCGTCTAGCCCTGGAGTCTGAGAAGGACTCTTGCCTTTCGGGTGAAACCGACTTTGAGGAGGCTTTTACTCCAAGTTTCGACCCCAGGGCTCAACATATAAATAGAGGGGTAGGGCTAGCACCAAAGACATATCAAGAAACACCAAGCCGTGTGCCAGCAACCCCATCCGCTCTAGTTTATCCTCCGTACTAGTTTTTGTAGTGCTTAGGCGAAGCCCTGCGGAGATTGTTCTTCACCAACACCGTCAGCACGCCGTTGTGCTACCGGGACTCACCTACTACTTCGCCCCTCTTGCAGGATCGAGAAGGCGAGGACGTCACCAAGACGAACATGTGCAGAACTCGGAGGTGCCATGCTTTCGGTACTTGGATCGGTCGGATCGTGAAGACGTACGACTACATCAACCGCGTTGATATAACGCTTCCGCGAACGGTCTACGAGGGTACGTAGACAACACTCTCCCCTCTCGTTGCTATGCATCACCATGATCCTGTGTGTGCGTAGGAAAATTTTGAAATTACTACGTTCCCCAACATGTTGATCTGGAGGGGTGTGGTGTACTGCAAAATGGAGCAAACGGACTTGTGTTGGAGCCCTACGGTCGAAATGGGGGTCTTGTTCACCGGGAGGGGTGTGGCGTGCCGCAAAACGGCACTCCACGGGATAGTGTTCATCTCCACCGTCGACTGCCTCCACGGACTATTGTTCACCCATTGTCCACCTCCTCCGGCCTCCACCCGCAACTGATCATCCACAGCGTCTCCCCTCCTACCTCCACCAGCCACTGTTCATCCACGGGCTCCTGTTCATCCAGCCTCCACCGCTCCTCCATCGGCTACTATTCAACCAGCCCTCTCCATAGGGTCCTGTTCAACCACCCTTCCACAGGCTACTGTTCATCCAGCCCTCCACTGGCTACTGTTTAACCAGCCCTCCATGCGGTCTTATTCATCCAGACCTCCATGGGGTCCTGTTCATCCACCCCCAACCGGCTCGATCGGGGTCCTGTTCATCCAGCGGCAACGACGCCTACTACCACGGTGTCCTATTCATCCACCCCCACCGGGAATTGTTCATCCACCCCCAACAACGCTCACTGTTCATCAAGAGCCAGCATCGATCAGCTTTAGTTAAGTAGCAGCAGCAGTGAAGTAATCACTCGGGTTCAGTTAACAGCAAGGGATCGATCAGGGTTCAGTAACATAGCTAGTGCAATGGCTCGGGTTTAGTTAGAGCCGAGCGCCTCGCTCGGGTTCAGTTAGAGCGCAACGCCTTGCACACACACGCATACGTGTACGAGAGAAACACGCAAACCTCCGTGCATCGCTCGGCCCCGACCACCCACCATAACTGGGAACTCCCCGATATTTACCTTTCCCTCGCTTCTACCATGGTTTTTCCGTCATGGACGGCTCAAAGAATGTGATGCAGCTGCGTCTTCGGCCCGCACAGGACGAAAAGCCCATTTTCTGTCATGATTTTTTGTCATAGAAGTAGGAGCCCACCACATCTATGATGATACCGGGTTTTGTCACAATTATCGTCAATAGAAGTGTCATAAGCATGACAAAAAAAATCATTCGGCCCACCACATCTACTGATAAGCTTAAGATCATTAACAGTTCCACTCATATAATCACCCAAGTGGTCAAGCATGTGAGCATTACGTTTCAATTGTCTACTAAAATAAGCATTGAAGTTCTCTTGTTTAAAAATGAAATTATCAAACTCATCCAAGCATTGACTAGCAGACTTATTATGAGGAATATCACCTTCATCAAAATCTATGGAGAGTTTACCTTACTACCTGTGTCGGGTTATCCAAGACCATGTATTTCTTCAATAGGCGGTAAATTTTTAACATCTTCAGCTTTAATACCTTTCGTTCATATATTTCTTTGCCTCCTTGCATATCTCAGGACTGAGAAATAGAATACCCCTTTTCTTCAGAGTTGGCTTTGGAGTTGGTTCAGGAAGTGTCCAATCATTTTCATTAACTGAGTATATTATTCAATAGCAATTCAGCTTGCTCAACAATTCTTTCCATGAAAACACAACCAACAAACTATCTAGGTGGTCTCTGGAAGCATCGGTTAGTCCATTATAAAAGATATCAAGTATTTCATTTTTCTTGATAGGATGATCAGCAAAGCATTAAGTAATTGGAGAAGCCTCCCCAAGCTTGTGGGAGACTCTCTTCTTCAATTTGCACAAAGTTAAATATTTCCCGTAAGGGCAGCTTGTTTCTTATGAGCAGGAAAATATTTTGAGAGAAGTAGTATATCATATCCTGGGGACTACGCACACAACCAGGAGCAAGAAAATTAAACCATAACTTAGCATCACCCTTTAAAGAGAAAGGAAACAACTTAAGAATATAGTAATAGTGAATTTTTTCCTCATGAGCAAATAGGGTGGCTATATCATTGAATTTAGTAAGATGTGCCACAACTAGTTT
Organism: Triticum aestivum; assembly: GCF_018294505.1. Classification (NCBI taxonomy): domain Eukaryota; kingdom Viridiplantae; phylum Streptophyta; class Magnoliopsida; order Poales; family Poaceae; genus Triticum; species Triticum aestivum. The sequence continues at coordinate 184,742,846 of NC_057800.1, forward strand.
CAGATTCATAACCATAGAAAGGATCAGATTCTACCAAAGTAATTAACTCAGGATCGACAGAGAATTCATAATCCTTATCAGTAACAAATATTGGTGAAGTAGCAAACATAAGGTCATAATGCATTCTAACATTCAAAGACTTTCCTTTCAGCTTAACTAACAATTTCTTAAGATCCTCCCTATCATTACAAGCAAAGAAGTCTCTAGCAGTTTCTTCATCCATAACATAACCCTCAGGAACAACATGCAATTCATATCTAGGGGGAGAATCATAATCATAATCTTCAATAATATCATCAGTTTCAGTAATTTCATTATCTCTAACCCTATCAAGTTGTTCATCAAGAAATTCACTTAGTGGCACAGTATCATCAAGCACAGAAGCAGTATCATCATAAGCATCATGCATAGCAGAAGTGGCATCATCAATAACATGGGACACGTCGGAATCAATAGCAGTAGTATGTGTTGCAAGTTTACTCAAAACAGAAGGAGAATCAAGTGTAGAGCTAGATGGCAGTTCCTTACCTCCCCTTGTAGTTGAGGGAAAAATCTCAGTTCTTTGATCTTTCAAGTTCCTCATAGTGATTGACAGATATAAATCCCAAGTGACTCAGAGAATAGAGTTGTGCTCCCCGGCAATGGTGCCAGAAAAAGGTCTTGATAACCCACAAGTATAGGGGATCGCAACAGTTTTCGAGGATAGAGTATTCAACCCAAATTTATTGATTTGACACAAGGGGAGCCAAAGAATATTATCAAGTATTAGTAGCTGAGTTGTAAATTCAACCACACCTGAAAGACTTAATATTTGCAGCAAAGTATTTAGTAGCAAAGTAGTATGGAAGTAACGGTGATAGTGGCAAAAGTAACAATAACAATTTTGTAGCAATTGTAACAGTGGCAGCGGAAAAAGTAACTTAGCAAAGACCAATATGTGAAAAGCTCGTACACAATGGATCCATGATGGATAATTATGTTGGATGACATTCATCATGCAAAAGTTATAACATAGGGTGACACAGAACTAGCTCCAGTTCATCAATATAATGTAGGCAAGTATTCCGAATATAGTCATACGTGCTTATGGAAAAGAACTTGCATGCCATCTTTTGTCCAACCCTCCCGTGGCAGCGGGGTCCTATTGGAAACTGAGGGATATTAAGGCCTCCTTTTAAAAGAGTACCAAACCAAAGCATTAGCACTTAGTTAATACATGAACTCCTCAAACTACAGTCATCACCGGGAGTGGTCCCGACTATTGTCACTCCGGGCTTGCCAGATCATAACACGTTGTAGGTGACTATAACTTGCAATATCGGATCAAGAACAAAAATATATTCATGGAAACACAATAGGTTCAGATCTGATATCATGGCACTCGGGCCCTAGTGACAAGCATTAGGCATAGCAAAGTCATAGCAACATCAATCTTAGAACATAGTGGATACTAGGGATCAAACCCTAACAAAACTAACTCGATTAAATGGTAAATCTCATCCAACCCATCATGGTCCAGCAAACGTACGATGGAATTACTCACCCACGGCGGTGAGCATCAAGAAATTGGTGATAGAGGATGGTTGATGATGACAATGGCGACGAATTCCCCTCTCCAGAGCGCCGAACAGACTCCAGTCTGCCCTCCCGAGAAAGAACAGGCTTGGTGGTGGCTCCGTATTGTAAAACACGATGAATCCTTCTCCCTGAAAGTGAATATATGGAGTTGGAGTTGAGGTCGGTGGAGGTCCAGGGGGCCCACAAGGTCGGAGGGTGCGCCCCCACCCTTGTGGCTAGGGTGTGGGCCCCCTGGTGCTGATTCTTTCACCAATATTTTTTATTAATTCCAAAAATAATCTCTGTTGATTTTCAGGTCATTCCGAGAACTTTTTATTCTGCACAAATATTAACACCATGGCAATTATGTTGAAAACAATGTCAGTCCGGGTTAGTTCAATTCAAATCATGCAAGTTAGAGTCCAAAACAAGGTCAAAACAGTTTGGAAAAGTGGATACATTGGAGACATATCAGCTCTTCCTTCATCTTGACATCCCGGACGCCATCAGTGAACACCGAAATGATGGCCTTGTCCGACTCCTTGGGAATCTTGAGGCGGACATTGGTGAAGCGCTGGATGTATTTGTGCAAGATCTCCCCCGGCTGCTGCTTGATGCACCGCAGGTCACCCACGGCAGGGGAGCGATCGCGAGTGCCCTGTAAGTTGGCGATGAAGCGCTCTTGCATTTCATCCAAGGAGGAGATCGATCCTGCGGGAAGGTTCAGGAGCCATGAGCATGAGCCATCCTTGAGGGCCATGGGAAACCAGTTGGCCATGACCTTCTCGTCGCCGTTGGCCACCTCGATGGTCAGCTCATAGAGCTGGAGGATCTTGACAGGGTCCGGGTTGCCTTCATAGCGTGGGGGCAGGTTTGGCTTGAATTTCCCGGGCCAAACGACGCGGCGGGGTGAATGCTCGGCAGCCAACCGCGCTCACGGGAGCCCGACGCAGAGGGGGAGCCTAGTCTTGGCGCTCACGCATCGCCGCCTCAGGTGGCATGTGGTCTTGACGTGGTAGTGCTAGGAGCACACGCGCCTCTTCTTGAGGCTGTTGCACCACTTGGCAGCTTTCTTCATCGCGCGTTGGCGCCTTGCACGGTGGGTCATGCCGAGGGGCCTCACACCTTGGCTCGAGGATGACATATTATCTGGGGGGTGGAGGAGGCGCACCATGCGCCACGTCGTCCGCAAGAGGCGGTAGGAGGCAGCGAGCGAGACAGTGCAGGGGCCTCCGCAGCGATGTTGACAAGCTTGGCGGGCGGTCCAGCCAATCCTTGTAGAGGTCGTCGGTCGGGAAATAGCGCAGAAGCTTGCGTGCCACGAGCAATGCGGCCCGCGCGTTCGCCGGCCCATGACGAGCATGGGAAGATGAAGTAGCCGCCGAAGTCAGTGACGAAGCCTCCATCACGCCGCACAGAAGGCTGCAGCGATGAAGCCTGCTGCTCATGGAACATGGGCTGGTGGCGGCGTAGGCCGCAGGCGATGGGGAACGACGGGGGGCCGCCGTTGCCCGTTAGTGCTGTCTGGGCGACGCGGGCAGCGAGGGCGGCCCGGCGTTCAGCACGAACCCGACATGCGTCGGCCATGCGGACGGCGGAACGGTGGCAAATCAGTCGGCGAGAGAGAGGCTCTGACGCACCCCTATGTGGTGCACCAAATGTCGGATTTGGGGCTCCGCAGACTCAAGAAAGATTCGGACTCTAGGGTGCATGTGAAGAACTCAATCTCCCCAGCCTACCAACTCGTCACTCTCACGGCCTAGCTTGATGAACGGGAAAGGAAAGAGACATAGCAGTTTAGCCAGGTTCGGGCCACCTTATGGTGTAAAACCCTACTCCTGATTTGTGGTGGATTTGCCTCGAGGTGGGCCGAGGATGAACTAGTACAGAAGAAGAACTGCTTCAGGAGGTCTGTTGTTGGGTGTGGTGTGAGCTGGTGAGGGTTTGGGTGGCTCCATCCCCTTCTAAGGTGGTGGGTAACCTATATTTATAGTGGCCTTGGTCCTCTTCCCCCAAAATGAAGGCGGGAAGGGATTCCACATCGGCCAAGTTTGAAGGGAGACAAATAGTACATCTTATCCTGACGAAAGGTGGTCTTCGCCTGCAAATCTTCTGGTCGTGACGTCATGGTGGGCTCGGCGATAACCTCCGTCCTGCTTTCTTGGTGGTCTTTGGCTGATTCCTCAGGACTCCGCGCCTGCGCTTGCCTCCTTAGCACGAAAGAGGAAGCCTGCTATTCTGCGCTTGCCTCCTTACGTCACCCGGACCTCATGAGGTGGGCGCTTGCATAGGAATCTCCGCTCCTCGGGAGCTAGCCTAGGGAGGCCGCTCCCTCTGGTGGTCCTAGTGTCGTTCGCCTTGCGAGGGTCTTGTGTTGTTGGTGCTGAAGATGGGCCATACTAGGCCGTCAAGGGAGCCATGCCGTGGGCCATAGGCAGGCAAGTCTGGGCACCCTGGTTCCCATAATGCCGACAGTAGATATACTCATTGTCGGTGTCAAAACTGACGGATCTTGGGTAGGGGGTCCCGAACTGTGTGTCTAGGCCGGATGGTAACAGGAGGCAAGGGACACGAAGTTTTACCCAGGTTCGGGCCCTCTCGATGGAGGTAAAACCCTACATCCTGCTTGATTAATATTGATGATATGGGTAGTACAAGAGTAGATCTACCACGAGATCGGAGAGGCTAAACCCTAGAAGCTAGCCTATGGTATGATTGTTGTTCTGTATGTTGTCCTATGGACTAAAACCCTCCGGTTTATATAGACACCGGAGAGGGTTAGGGTTACACAAAGTCGGTTACAATGGTAGGAGATCTGCATATCCGTATCGCCAAGCTTGCCTTCCACGCCAAGGAAAGTCCCTTCCGGACACGAGACGAAGTCTTCAATCTTGTATCTTCATAGTCCAGGAGTCCGGCTGAAGGTATAGTCCGGCCATCCGGACACTCCCTAATCCAGGACTCCCTCAGTAGCCCCTGAACTAGGCTTCAATGACGACGAGTCCGACGCGCAGATTGTCTTCGGCATTGCAAGGCGGGTTCCTCCTCCAAGTACTTCATAGAAGATTTTGAACACAAAGATAGTGTCCGGCTCTGCAAAATAAGTTTCCACATATTGCCATAGAGAGAATAACATTTACACAAATCTAATCTGCTGATGTATTCCGTAGTGTGACACACCACGGCCAAGCCTTTATCCAAGTCGTTTCATTATCCCACCTCAGCGCGTCATGCGAGGCGGTTTCCTTGGCACGTCTTGTTAAAGCAGAGATTCTCATTAATACGGGCGTGGGTAACCCAACCGCGCCATTGATTACGGCACTTGGAGATAAGCGAGTTTTACCAGGCTGGTGGGGACACGTAGTTGCGTCCAGACCCTGGTGGACAAGAAGCTCAAACTTGTCAACGTAGTCCAGGTTTTGCTCATCCGCCTGATCCTCCCGTGTCAACAATGGGCTTTCAACCTGTGGGAGTTTGACCCGGCGCGGCACCAAACTCTGAGCAGGCTCTTCGACACGACGTACGAAGATGCCTGGAAGGTGCTTTTCAAGGGCGCCGAGGCCCCTGCATCCGCTATCGAGGATCGCGGATTCAGTATGCAGCGTCACGCTCATGCGGTAAGCTGTTTTTTCCTTTTACAGGGTATCAATTTTTCATAGTTTGACTCCATGCGGGATCTAAGCTACCTTACCTTTGACAGGATTGGCAGGTGACGTCCGGACAGATCAACTGTCTGGCTCCTTTGCTCGAAGGCCCAGCGGACGCTCGCTTGGTGAAGCTGCTGGTTCCGGCACCCTATGTGGTGCCGGAGAAGAAGGCCGCGAAAAAGGCCACGGGGACTCGAAAGAGTGCCCGGCGCCAGGAGGTGTCGGATCCATCATCCGACGGTTCCGAGGCGCATTCCTCACGTGAAGACGAGGAGGAAGAAGAAGAGACCTCTCCCCCTCCAGCGGGAGGAGAGAAGAAAAGGAAGGCCGCCCTCTCTGGGGAGGCCGAAGGGTCCAAGAAGGGGAAACCCCTTCCTCCGGACTACTCCACCGACGCCGACGACGACAGAGAGGAGTGGACACCCAGGGCCAAGCCCCTGGCAAAATCGTAAGTATCCGGATACCAGAATAATTCATAGTATTCGTTTATTGCACAGCTTTCCCTTATGTCAAATATGTTTATGCAGCCCACCCAAAGACTGGCTCGACGCATCGTCGAGAGGCTCACTGGACTCGTCGGATGTGAACTCGCTTCCGACGGCTTCCTCCCCTCGCCCTACGGACGACACCGAAGTGTTGTCCCAACAGGTTCCAAGCCGGGAGGAGGTGGTCCTGGAGGCGCCGCAAGGCGACCTCCCGGACTCCAGGAGTAAAGGGGATGAAACCCCCCAGGGCTCCAAGTCTGGCTCTAGGCCGGACACCGCTTCGGAACCTTCAAAGTTTCCAGAGTCTGGCGGGGGACCTCCTTCCAAGAGGAGCAAGCCCACCATGCCGGTGACCCCCGTCCAACTGGAGGCGCCGGACAATCTGTTGGAGGCGCTCCAAGGCGCCTCCATCGACGAGGAGCACCGCACCATTATGAGTGCGGTGGTCCAGAAGGTTCAGTCCGCCAAGAGCGGACTGACTGAAGCTTGTACTAGCCTTTTAACAGGCTTTGAGGTAAGTAAAGAATGTGTAAATAATATTACCGCATAGACAGTAGCCCCTGATGCTCTGTTTGGCGTTCGGGAAGAAAAGCCGAATAGAGGATCAAATAAAATTCGTAGGAGTCTAACAAAAAGGAGTCAATATGCGTATGTAGGCTTCTCTGCTTGTGTCCGCCGCACTGACTGCGGAAGTGGACACGCTAAAGCAGAACCTCGAGCGGTCCGGGCAAGAGCTCGGGCATGCCAAGAAGAAGCTCGAGGACAATGAAGGTAAGAAATACCTTGTTTAAATATATATAAAAAGGTGCAATTGCAAAAAATGACAGGATTACCATGGCTATTGTAGGGGCCACGTCTGAGGTGGCGACCCTTAAGCAAGCGCTGGTCGAGGCCGAGAAGAGGGCGGCCACGAAGCGCACCGAGCGGGAGAAGTATGAGGCCGAGGTTGGCAAGGTACGGCAAGAGCTCTAGGATCTCATGGAAAAACATGAGAGTTTGGAGCTTGACTCAAAGACGCGAGCGTCCGAGCTCGCGGTGGCTATTGAAAATGCCAAGTCTGCCAAGGCCGAATCCCATAAGACCCTCCAGGAGTTGGATGCGGTGAAGAAGTTAGCGGCGGGTAAGGCATTCTTTATGCAAACCAAACACATAAACGTGAGTTACTTGTTACTTACCCGAATCCGGAGCTCTCCAGGAGCGTTCGCAGATCTTCCCCAGAGTGTGTCCGATGCCGCCGCATTCTATCGAGCCGAGGAGGGCAGCTCGACAAAGCAGGTGTTCTGGTCTCAGTATGCTGAGGCCGGACTCCCCGTGCCCCTGAGAGACCAGCTGAAGCAACTAGTCAAGCTCCACAAGGCGGCTGAACAGGCCATGAAGGGCCTCATAGTTCGGCTGTGGCCTGGAGGGGCTCTACCTGGGAGCTATTTCGGGCTGGTGCGGCGGCTGGTGGAGGCCTGTCCGAGGCTCGAAGTCATCAAGCGCTCCGTCTGCATTGAAGGTGCCCGTAGGGCCCTTGCCCGTGCTAAGCTGCACTGGGGCAAGCTGGATGCTGAGAAGCTTGTGAAGGACGGGCCACCGCCAGGGAAAGAGCATCGCAAGCCCGAGAATTATTATAAGGATGTCCTGAAGGGTGCCTGCCTTGTGGCGGATGAATGTTCTAGAGATGTAAATTTTGAGTGAAACTTGCTCGTTTTGTCCTGTGCGCTGAAAACTTGTTCATATGCGCTAAGCAATGCTGTTGGAATTTAAAATATTACCTTCTGTGCGGCTATTTATCAATTCTGAGAGATGGCAAGTCATCGGCTCTGCCCCCGTGCCGCTAGTGCTGGGGTGTTCGGGGATAAACCTGAGCGCTCTTTTTCCCATGTTTGGGTCCTTCGAGGGAGGCGTTCAGCCCAACGGACAAGGCAATCGGATTATAATGCGTGAACACTCTCACTTAGCCATAGAATTCTATAATTTTAAATTTCGGCGAAGCCCCTGGTATTCAGAAGACCGAGTTCGGGGCGCTATCCACGCCTTGGCCGGACAGAGCCGGCTCCTCGCTCGAAGCGGCATAAGTCTTTAGGGACTCGAAAAACCTCTCGAACAGCGACTAGCTCTCGCTTCAGCATGACAGTCAGTTTTAGCTTTCTCCACTGAGGTGCTCGACCCAGCTCAACTGGGGCACGATCGCAGTGGTTCTCCTAGTGCTACCTTAGCCGATATAGCGGAACGTAAGGCACCAAAACATAGGAGCCGGGCAAACCCAACTATTGACCCAAGACATGATTCGGAGCCGATGCATATAATGCTATAAGTTTGGGGTGCCGCACTTGTTAAAGTGTTCGGACTTCTCACAGCATATTGAGGGGTACTAAAGCCCCTGGCGTATTTTGGTCGTACCAAAGTGTACGGATGCAACATGTCGTTAAGGAACATATATTAAAAAAGAGTAATGCAAAAATAGACAAAAGCTATGCATTGTTTATTAAAGAGGGCTGCGATCAAAGCAGAACGATAGAAATAATGCGATAAGCAAAAGGTTGGACTATTTAACTTGTCCGTTCCATGGGTAAGCTGCGGAATAGTATGCGAAACGGGTATACTGATCGTGATAGAGACCACCTGGGAGTTCCGTGATGCGGCGTGGCTTGTCTGCTTCCCCGGTTCTTGCATCGTTTGTGCGGCAATTGAATTGCCGAACAGGCCTTCCGAAGAGTGGAGTTCTGAAAGTAAGAGAAAATTAAAAAATCGGCAGCCCCTGGTGCGGTTTAAGCCGTGTTTCGGGCATGCCGTGATGGTGCCCCTCCCCCTGTACCCATGGTATTTATAGAGCGTAGTTATGTACGCGAAGTACTGGTATCGCATTTTTGCGAGGGCTAGGGTTGGCGCCGCATTGCTATGCCTGCTCGGGTCATGCCAGGCGGTCTTGTTGTAGGTTACTCCGGGCGCGCTTAATGGTGTCCGGTCGTTTAATGGCCGGACTGGAGAACTGCCTGGAGATGCTGCTTTGTACTTCTGCTGCAAGGGCCACCATGTGCTCCTCCGTTCGGAGGGAGCATTCGGTGTTTCCATTGACCGTAATTACTCCTCGAGGTCTTGGCATTTTGAGCTTAAGGTATGCGTAGTGCGGTACCGCATTGAACTTGGTGAATGCGGTTCGCCCGAGTAGTGCGTGATAGCCACTGCGGAATGGGACTATGTCGAAGATTAACTCCTCGCTTCAGAAATTATCCGGAGATCCGAAGACCACTTCAAGTGTGACTGAGCCTGTACAGTTGGCCTCTACACCTGGTATTATGCCTTTAAAGGTTGTTTTGGTGGGCTTAATCCTCGAGGGATCTATGCCCATTTTCCGCACTGTATCCTGGTAAAGCAGGTTCAGGCTGCTGCCGCCGTCCATAAGGACTCTAGTGAGATGAAATCCGTCAATAATTGGGTCTAGAACCAATGCGGCGAATCCGCCATGACGGATGCTAGTGGGATGGTCCCTTCGATCAAAGGTGATCGGCAGGAGGACCATTGGTTGAACTTTGGGGCGACTGGCTCTACCGCGTATACGTCCCTTAACGCGCGCTTCCGCTCCCTTTTGGGGACGTGGGTTGCGTATATCATGTTCACCGTCCACACTTGTGGGGGAAAACCCTTCTGTCCACTGTTGTTCGGCGGCCGGGGCTCCTCGTCGTCATCGCTATGCAGCCCCTTGACTTCATTTTCGGTGTTTAACTTGCCTGCCTGCTTGAACACCCAACAATCCCTGTTGGTGTGATTGTCCGGCTTTTCAAGGGTGCCATGTATCTGGCACAAGCGGTCGAGTATTCGGTCCAAACTGGACGGGCCCCTAGGATTCCTTTTGAATGACTTTTTCCGCTGACCGGATTTAGAGCCTCTGAATCCGGCATTAACTGCCGTATCCTCAGCATTGTCGCCGTTAATGCGACGCTTCTGCTTGTTGTGACGCGACCTGCCACTACTGTCCCTGGTATCCGCATTACCAGGGTTCTTGGTCATATTGTTGCTACGAGCAAGCCAGCTGTCTTCTCCCGCGCAAAAGCGGGTCATGAGTGTCGTGAGTGCTGCCATAGACTTCGGCTTTTCCTGTCCAAGGTGCCGTGCAAGCCACTCATCACGGATATTTTGCTTGAAGGTTGCTAGGGCCTCAGCGTCCGGATAGTCAACTATTTGATTTTTCTTTGTTAGGAACCGTGTCCAGAATTGCCTGTCCGATTCCTCTGGCTGCTGAATTATGTGACTTAGGTCATCGGCGTCTGGGGGTCGCACATAAGTGCCCTGGAAATTGTCGAGGAATGCGGCTTCCAGGTCCTCCCAACAACTGATTGATCCTGTTAGCAAGCTGTTAAGCCAATGCCGAGCTGGTCCTTTACGCTTGAGTGGGAGGTATTTGATGGCATGGAAATCATCGCCGCGGGCCATGTGGATATGAAGGAGATAATCCTCGATCCATACCGCAGGATCTGTTGTGCCATCATATGCTTCGATATTAACAGGTTTGAAACCCTCGGGGATTTGATGATCCATTATTTCGTTTGTGAACCAAAGTGGGTGTGCGGCGCCTCTGTACTAGGCTATATCATGACATAGCTACAATGAGCTTTGTCTACTGTGTTCGGCCCTGCCGAATTTGTGGCCGGCGTGACGGTTAGCCGTGGGGCGCCCACGCGATCTGTAGATCGATCTTGTTTGCCTTGCCTTGTCCTCCAACATATCTCATAAGTCCGGCGCATATTCCCGTGCCTTGGTACGGGGTGCGGCTTGAGTGGAGGGCCGAGAGGCCTCTCTGTCGCGGCCACGAGGTGGCCGGTCGGCCGCATCAAGTGCTTCTTCCTCTAATCGGGGTAGCAACCTGCGCTTTGCGTAGCTCTTGGAGGGGCGTTCGAGTTTATGCTCTTCGGCCGCAAGGACTTCAGTCCATCTGTCGACTAGCAAATCTTGATCAGCTCTAAGTTGTTGCTGTTTTTTCTTGAGGCTTATTGCCGTGGCCATAAGCCTGCATTGAAAATGCTCTTGCTCGACGGGATCCTCTGGCACGACGGATTCGTCGTCGTCGAGGCTTGCCTCGTCTTCGGAGGGAGGCATATAATTATCGTCCTCGACCTCTCTGTCTGCCGCTCTCTCATGAGGGCTGGTTTCTCCATCCTCCTGTGCTAAATCTGGATGGAGGGGGTTTTCTTCGGCACTTTCTGGAGTATTATTATCTCCCGTGCTGGAATCACCGTATTTTGAGTGGCGCCATTGACGCCGGCGCTTAGGCTGTTTCTTGGAGGGGTCATCCTCCGCTGTTCCATCGCCATCTCCTTCTTTTGGGGTGTCCACCATGTATATGTCATATGATGAGGTGGCTTTCCAGGGCCTGATAGGCACTGGTTCTTCATCGTCTCCTTCATCGGCGTCCATACCGTCGATGTCTTTGGAGTCGAAGTCGAGCATGTCGGTTAAGTCGTCGACAGTGGCTACAAAGTGGGTGGTGGGTGGGATTTGAATTTCTTCATCGTTCGAATCCCAACCTTGCTGACCGTAGACCGGCCAGGGCTCTCCTGATAAAGAGAGAGACTTCAGTGTCTTCAGAGTGTCGCCGAAAGGCGAGTGCTGAAAGATGTCCGCGGTAGTAAACTCCATGATCGGCGCCCAATCGGATTCGATCGGCAGGGGCACGGAGGGTTCGGAGTCCGGATAGGAGTCCGGCTCCTTGGAGTCACGAGTCTCGCAGAGTGCGGGGCTGGTGTTCGGCTTGATCGCCGTTGGGATCGCAGCCCCCGAGACGGCGTCCAACCACCCATCCTCGATCGGTGCAGTTGGCTCCGAATTAAGGGTCGAAGCCGATGCAAGTGCGGCCTCCAGGGCACTATTCGGTGGCAGAGCTAGATCATGCTCGTCGTGACAGTACGGCGCGCTCGGCAGTGGCTCGAATCCGTCAAAGATCAAGTCCCCGCGGATGTTAGCCATGTAGTTTGAACTTCCAAATCTGACCTGACGGCCAGGGGCATAGCTTTCGATCTACTCCAGATGGCCAAGTGAATTGGCCCGCAGTGCGAAGCCGCCGAAGACGAAGATCTATTCGGGGAGGAAGGTCTCACCCTGGACTGCATCACCATTGATGATCGTAGGAGCCATCAAGCCTGACGGCGATGACACAGAGGAACTCTCAATGAAAGCACCAATGTCGGTGTCAAAACCGGCGGATCTCGGGTAGGAGGTCTCGAACTGTGCGTCTAGGCCGGATGGTAAAAGGAGGCAAGTGACACGAAGTTTTACCCAGGTTCGGGCCCTCTCGATGGAGGTAAAACCCTATGTCCTGCTTGATTAATATTGATGATATGGGTAGCACAAGAGTAGATCTACCACAAGATCAGAGAGGCTAAACCCTAGAAGCTAGCCTATGGTATGATTATTGTTTTGTATGTTGTCCTACGGACTAAAACCCTCCGGTTTATATAGACACCGGAGAGGGTTAGGGTTACACAAAGTTGGTTACAATGGTAGGAGATCTGCATATCCGTATCGCCAAGCTTGCCTTCCACGCCAAGGAAAGTCCCTTCCTGACACGGGACGAAGTCTTCAATCTTGTATCTTCATAGTCCAGGAGTCCGGCTGAAGGTATAGTCTGGCCATCCGGACACCCCCTAATCCAGGACTCCCTCACTCATATCTACTCAAATCATCTGTGATGGTCAGAAAATAACGATACTCGCCACGTGCCTCAAAACTCATGGGACTGCATACATCGGTATGTATTATTTCCAATAAGTCATTAGCTCGCTCCATTGTTCCAAAGAATGAGTTCTAGTCATCTTGCCCATGTGGCATGGTTCGCAAGTATCAAATGATTCATAATCAAGTGATTCCAAAAGTCCATCTGCATGGAGTTTCTTCATGCGCTTTACACCAATATTACTGATACATCTCCAACATATCTATAATTTTTTATTGTTCCATGCTATATTATATCCTGTTTGGACATTATTGGGCTTTATTATACACTTTTATATTATTTTTGGGACTAACCTATTAATTGGAGGCCCAGCCCAGAATTGCTGTTTTTTTTGCCTATTTTAGGGTTTCGTAGAAAAAGAATATCAAACGGAGTCCAAACGGAATGAAACCTTCGGGAACGTGATTTTCGGAAAGAACATGATCCAGAGGACTGGGACCCTACGTCAAGCAGTCAACCAGGAAGGCACGAGCAAGGGGGCGCGCCTACCCCCCAGGTGTTCCCTCCACCCTCGTGGGGCCCACGTTGCTCCACCGACGTACTCCTTCCTCCTATATATACCTACGTACCCCCAAACTACCAGATATGGAGCCAAAACCCTAATTCAACTGCCGTAACTTTCTGTATCCACGAGATCCCATCTTGGGGCCTTTTCCGGAGCTCCGCCGGAGGGGGCATTGATCACGAAGGGCTTCTACATCAACACCATAGCCCCTCCGAGGAAGTGTGAGTAGTTTACTTCAGACCTATGGGTCCATAGTTATTAGCTAGATGGCTTCTTCTCTCTTTTTGAATCTCAATACAAAGTTCTCCCCCTCTCTTGTGGAGATCTATTTGATGTAATCTTCTTTTGCGGTGTGTTTGTTGAGACCGATGAATTGTGGGTTTACGATCAAGTTTATCTATGAACAATATTTGAATCTTCTCTGAATTCTTTTATGTATGGTTGGTTACCTTTGTAGGTCTCTTCGAATTATCATTTTGGTTTGGCTTACTAGATTGATCTTTCTTGCAATGGGAGAAGTGCTTAGCTTTGGGTTCAATCTTGCGCTGTCCTTTCCCAGTGACAGTAAGGGCAGCAAGGCACGTATTGTATTGTTACCATCGAGGATAACAAGATGGGTTTTATATCATATTGCATGAGTTTATCCCTCTACATCATGTCATCATGCTTAAAGCGTTACTCTGTTCTCTTGAACTTAATACTCTAGATGCATGCTGGATAGCGGTCGATGTGTGGAGTAATAGTAGTCGATGCAGGCAGGAGTTAGTCTACTTGTCTCGGACGTGATGCCGATATACATGACCATACCTAGATATTCTCATAACTATGCTCAATTCTGTCAATTGCTCAACAGTAATTTTTTTACCCACCATAATACTTATGCTCTCGAGAGAAGCCTCTAGTGAAACCTATGGCCCCAGGTCTATTTTCCATCATATTAATCTTCCAATACTTAGTTATTTCCTTTTGCATTTATTTTACTTGCATCTTTATTAACCTTTATCATAAAAATACCAAAAATATTATCTTATCATATCTATCAGATCTCACTCTCGTAGGTGACCGTGAAGGGATTGACAACCCCTTTATCGCGTTGGTTGCGAGGAGTTTATTTGTTTGTGTAGGTGAGAGGGACTCGTGCGTGTCCTCCTACTGGATTGATACCTTGGTTCTCAAAAACTAAGGGAAATACTTACGCTGCTCTGCTGCATCACCCTTTCCTCTTCAAGGGAAAACCAACGCAGTGCTCAAGAGGTAGCAAGATAGATTTCTGGCGCCATTGCCGGGGAGGCTTACGCAAAGTTAAGTCAAGATTTGACTCCCGACAACGAGCGATTTCTGGCGCCGTTGCCGGGGAGTCTACGCAAAAGTCAACATACCAGGTACCCATCACAAACCCTTATCTCCCGCATTACATTATTTGCCATTTGCCTCTCGTTTTCCTTCCCCCCCACTTCACCCTTGCCGTTTTATTCGCCCTCTCTCTCTCTCCATCCTCCCTCTCTTTCTCTATTCTCCTCTTTTTGCCCGTTTCTTGTTTGCTTGTGTGTCGGATTGCTTGCTTGTCACGATGGCTCTATCTAGATTTGGTAATCTTCACCTTAAAAGGTTAGAAAATATTGAAAGCAACATTTGGAGTTCTATGGTCTTACAATTTGAGCATAATAATTTCTTTAGAAATGATCTTAAAGAACAAAAAAGCTCTATGTGTTATATGAATAAAGAGCTCGATGATATGTCTAAAGAATTTGATGGTTTGAAATCTCAGATTGCTCATCTTGAGAAGTTAATAGCTGATGTTTCGGATAAGCAAGCCACCTAAGTTAATAAGATGGCCACTAAGCCGGAAATTTTTTGGAAGACAAAGATGAAGATCTAAAAGTTATTGATGTGTCCCCTATTAAATCTTTGTTTTGCAATATGAATCTTGATAATGATGGGACTGAATATGATCCACCTTTATCTAGAAGACGTTCCAAAAATTCAGAGTCTTTAGATCTTGATGTTAAAATTGTTAAAAGTGGGATTGAAGAAGTCAAAACTTAAATATTAATGAACCCACTATTTTTGATTTCAAGGAATTTAATAATGATAATTGCTCTTTGATAGATTGTATTTCCTTGTTGCAATCCGTGCTAAATTCTCCTCATGCTTATAGTCAAAATAAAGCCTTTACCAAACATATCATTGATGCTTTGATGCAATCTTATGAAGAAAAACTTGAGTTGGAAGTTTATATCCCTAGAAAACTTTATGATGAGTGGGAACTTACTATTAAAATTAAGATTAAAGATCATGAATGCTATGCTTTGTGTGATTTGGGTGCTAGTGTTTCCACGATTCCAAAGACTTTGTGTGATTTGCTAGGTTTCCATGATTTTGATGATTGCTTTTTAAACATGCACCTTGCAGATTCCACTATTAATAAACCTATGGGAAGAATTAATGATGTTCTTATTGTTGCAAATGGGAATTATGTGCCCGTGGATTTTATTGTTCTTGACATAGATTGCAATCCTTCATGTCCTATTATTCTTGGTAAACCTTTCTTTTAGAACGATTGGTGCAATTATTGATATGAAGGAAGGGAATATTAGATTCCAATTTCCGTTAAGCAAAGGCATGGAACACTTCCCTAGAAAGAAAATTAAATTGCCTTATGAATCTATTATGAGGGCCACTTATGGATTGCCTTCCAAAGATGGCAATACCTAGATCTATCCTTGCTTTCATGCCTAGCTAGGGGCGTTAAACGATAGCGCTTGTTGGGAGGCAACCCAATTTTATTTTTATTCCTTGCTTTTTGCTCCTATTTAGTAATAAATAATTTATCTAGCCTCTGTTTTGGTTGTGTTTTTTGTGTTTAATTAGTGTTTGTGCCAAGTAGAACCGTTGGGAAGACTTGGGGAAAGTCTTTTTAATCTTGCTGTAAAAACAGAACTTTAGCGCTCACGAGAACTGCTGCCATTTTTATTTGGAAAGTGATATTTAGTTAATTATTTTTCAGATGATTAATAGATAAATTTCTCACGTCCAGCAATTTATTTTAGAATTTTTGGGGTTCCAGAACTTGCGTTAGCTGCAGAATTTTTGGGGTTCCCTCTGCACCCATTCGTCCGGGGGCTCATGTTCTACTATGGCCTGGATTTCCACGATCTGGCCCCGAACTTCATCCTCAACATCTCGGCGTTTATTGTCGTTTGTGATGCCTTCCTCCGCATCAAGCCCCACTTCGGCTTTTGGCTGAAGACCTTCAATGTCAAGCCGAAGGGAGTGAGCGGCCGCCAGGCGGAGTGTGGAGGCGCCATGGTGGGCAAGATGCCCAATGTCACATGGCTCGAGGGCTCCTTCGTGGAGACCATAAAGGGGTGGCAATCGGGGTGGTTCTACATCACCGAGCCGCGTCACCCTAAATGGGTAGCGGCCCCCGAGTTCCGATCTGGCTTCCCCACGCGGCTCACCTCCTGGCAAGAGAAGGGCCTGTCCTGGGGTAGTTCGGGAGAGCTGACCAGACTCCAAACATGTATTCAAAAAATGGTGAACAAGAAGCTCAAACTCGTCAACGTAGTCCCGGTCATGCTCATCCGCCAGATCCTCCGGTGCCAACAACGGGCTTTCAACTTGTGGGAGTTCAACCCAGCCCAGCACCAAACTCTGAACAGGCTCTTTGACACAACTCACGAAGAAGCCTGGAAGGTGCTATTAAAGAGTGCCGAGGTTCCCCCTCCCACTACCGAGGACCGCGGATTCTGTGTGAAGCGCCAAGCCAGTGCGGTAAGATGTTTTACCTCTCACAGGATACTTATCTTTCATAGTTTGACTCTATGCGGGATCTAAGCTCCCGTACCTTTGACAGGACTGGCAGGAGACGGCTGGACAGATCGACTATCCGGCTCCTTTGCCCGAAGGCCCAGCAGATGCTCTCCTGGCGAAGATGCTGACTCCGGCTCCTTACACGGTGCCGGAGAAGACCAAGAAGGCCAAGGGAACCCGAAAGAGTTCCCGACGCTAGGCATCATCGGACTCACCGTCCGATGACTCTGCGGCACACTCCTCCCCCGAAGACGAGGAGGAAGAAGAAGATGCTCCCCCTCCAGGTGGGGGAGACAAGAAAAGGAAGGCCGCCCCAACTAGGGGGGGCGAAGGGTCCAAGAAGGGAAGGACTCTCCTTCCGGACAGTTCCACCGCCGCCGCCGAAGGCGAAGACGAGTGGTTGCCCAGGGACAAGCCCCTGGGAAGGTCGTAAGTATTCGGATACCAGAGTAACTCATAGCATTCCTTTGTCGCACTACTTTCCCTAACGCCGAATTTGATTATGCAGGCCGCCACGAGCCCGTATCGATGTATCGTCGGACGGCTCCCAGGGCTCGTCGGATATGGATAGAGATCCACTTCCGGCCGCCACCTCCCCTTGCCCTGCGGACGACGCCGTGGTACTGTCTCAAGAGGCACTGAGTCAAGGGGAGACAGTCCCGGTGGCGCCTCAAGGCGACCTTCCGGACTCCGGGAGCAAAGGGGACAAGGCCCCAGAGGGCTCCGAGTTCGGCCCTCAGCCGAACACCGCACTGGAACCTCCAGTGGTTCCGGACTCGGGCAGCCGGCCTCCTTCCAAGAGGGGCGAGGCGCCTGTGCCAGTGACCTCTGTCCATCCAGAGGCACCGGTCAATCTGCTGGGAGCGCTTCGCAGCGCTTCCATCGACGAGGAGCACCGTACTATTATGAGTGCGGTGGTCCAGAAGGTTCAGACCGCCAAGAGCGGATTGACTGAAGCCTGTGCCAGCCTTCTAACAGGCTTTGAGGTAAGTGTTTAAAATATAGGAAAAATATTACCGCATAGACAGTAGCCCCTGATGCTTTGTTTGGTGTTCACAAAGAAAAGCCGAACAGAGGATCAAACAACATTGCAGGAGTCTAATATAAGTATGTCAATATGCATTTGCAGGCTTCGCTGTTGGCATCTGCCGCACTGACTGCGGAGGTCGCCGCACTGAAGCAGGACCTTAAAGTGTCCAAGGACGAGCTCGGCCTTGCCAAGAGGCAGCTCAAGGAGAACAAAGGTAAGTAATACCTGTTTTATGGATATCTATAAAAAGAATGCGATTGCAAAATGACAGGATCATCATGAATTTGCCAGGGGCCACGACCGAAGTGGCGACCCTAAGGCAAGCGCTGTCCGAGGCCGAAGATAAAGCGGCCAAGGAGCGCATCGAGCGGGAAAGGCAAGAGGCTCGGGTGGGCGAGGTGTAGCAAGAGCTCCAGGCTCTTGTGACGAAGCACGAGGCGTTGGCGCTTGACTCGAAGACACGAGAGTCTAAGCTTGCCGCGGCCCTTGAGAGCGCGAAAAGTGCCAAGGCCGAAGCCCAAAAGGCCCTCCAGGAGATTGACGCGACGAAGAAAATAGCGGCTGGTAAGGCATTCTATATGCAAAGCAAGCATGTGAAAGTAAATTACCTATTACTTACCCGAATTCGGAGCTCTCCAGGAGAATTCGTAGATTTGCCCCACAGCGTGTCGGATGCCGCACAGTTTTACCAGGCCAAGGAGGGAAGCTCAACGGAGCAGCTGTTCTGGTCTCAGTATACTGGGACCGAACACCCGGTGCCTATGAGCGACCAGCTGAAGCAGCTGGTCGAGCTACACAAAGCGGCCGAACAGGCCATGAAGGGCTTTATAGTCCGGCTGTGGCCTGGCGACGCCCTTCCGAACAGCTACTTCGGCCTGGTGAGGCGGCTTGAGGACCCCTGCCCACGGCTGGAGGTCGTCAAGTGGTCTGTCTGCATCGAAGGTGCAGGCCGTGCTTTCGCCCGCGTGAAGGTGCAATGGGCCAAGCTAGACGCCACGAAGCTGATCAAGGAGGGACCGCCGCAGGGCAAGGAGCATCGCACCCCCGAAATTTATTATGAGGGTGTCCTGAAGGGTGCCCGTCTTGTAGCGGACGAATGTCAAAGGATGTAATATTTGAGTAAACTTGCTCGTGTGATCCTGTATGATGAAAACTTGTTTCATATGCGCTATGCAACGCTTGTTTGAATTTAAAATATTACCTTCTGTTTGGCTGTTTATCCAATCTGAGAGATGGCTAGTCCTCGGCTTCTGCCCCCATGCCGGGAGTGCTGGGGTGTTCGGGATAAACCTGAGCACTCTTGTTCCCATTTTTGGGTCCTTCGAGGGAGGTGCTCAGCACAACGAACAAGGCAACCGGACTAATAATGCTTTATCACTCTCACTTAGCCATAGAATTCTATAATTTTAAATTTCAGCGAAGCCCCTGGTATTCAGAAGGCCGAATTCGGGGCGCGATACACGCCTGTAAGCTGGACAGGACTGACTCCTCGCTCTAAGCGGCATAAGTCTTTAGGGACTTGAAACCTCGCCGAACAGCGACCAGTCTCTCGCCTTATCATGACAATCAGTTTTAGCTTTCTATACTGAGGTGCTTAGCCCAGCAGAACCGGGGCACAATCGCAGTAGTTCTCCTAGCGCTACCTTCATCGATAGAGCGGAACGTAAGGTACCTAAACATAGGAGCCGGGCAAACCCAACATTTGACCAAAGACATGATTCGGAGCTGATGCATATAATTCTATAAGTTCGGGGTGCCGCACTTGTGGAAGTGTTCGGACTTCTCACACCATATTGTGGAGTACTTAAGCCCCTGGTGTGTTGGTCATACCAAAGTGTACGGTTGTAAGGCGTCATTAATGAACACACACACACACATATATATATATATAACAAGAATGCAATAATAGTCGTAATGTTATGCGTTGTTTATTCAAAGAGGTGCGTTAAAGCAGAATGATACAGATAGTGCGATAAGCAAAAAGTGGGACTATGTCCCTTCCAAGGGCAAGCTGAGGAATAGTATTAAAGCAAATATTTCACTCGTTATCGTAATCCACCGGGAGTTCCGTGGTTTGACATAGCTTTCTGCCTCTCTTGGTTGATGCATCATGTGTTCGGCAATCATGCTGCCGGACAAGGTTTCCAGAGATTGAAGTCCTGAAAGAGAAAAATAACAAAGCGGGAAGCCCCTAGTGCGGTTTAGGCCGCGTCTTGGGGCGTGCCGTAGTCGTGCCCCCCTCCCCACCTGTGCCCATGGTATTTTTAATGCATAATCATGTACGCGTGGCATGAATTTCGCCGTTTGGCTAGGGCCGGGGTGGGGGCCGCATTGCTATGTGAGCTCAGACCGTGCCAGGCGGTCTAGTTGCCGATTACTCCGAGCGCGTTTGAAGGTGTCCGGGTCTTGAAACGCCGAACTGGTGGATTGCCTTGAGAGGCTGCTTTGCGCTTCTGCTGCGAGCGCCGCAGTGTGCTCCTCCATGCGGAGAGAGCGCTCTGTGTTTCCGTTAACTGTGATGACCCCCCGGGGTCCTGGCATCTTGAGCTTGATGTATGCATAATGCAGTACCGCATTGAATCTCGCAAATGCGGTTCGCCCAAGCAGTGCATGATAGCCACTGCGGAACGGGACTATATCGAAGATTAATTCTTCGCTTCGGAAGTTATCCGGGGATCCGAAGACCACTTCTAGTGTAATTGATCCTGTGCAATGGGCCTCTACACCTGGAATGATGCCTTTAAATGTCATTTTTGTGGGTTTGATCCTTGAGGGGTCTATACCCATTTTGCGCACAGGTGTCCTGGTAAAGCAGGTTCAGGCTGCTGCCGCTGTCCATGAGGACTCGAGTGAGATGAAATCCATCAATGATTGGGTCTAAGACCAGCGCGGTGAATCCGCCGTGACGGATACTAGTGGGGTGGTCCCTGCGATTGAAGGTGATCGGTCAGGAGGACCATGGGTTGAACTTTGGGGCGACTGGCTCCAACGCATATACGTCCCTGAGCGCACGCTTCCGCTCCCTCTTGGGGATGTGGGTTGCGTATATCATGTTCACCGTCCGCACTTGTGGGGGGAACCTCTTCTGTCCTCCGGTGTTCGGCTGCCGGGGCTCCTCTTCGTCATCGATGTGTGACCCCTTATCTTTGTCTTCGGAAATTAACTTGCCGGCCTGCTTGAACACCCAGCATTCCCTGTTGGTATGGTTGGCTGGCTTGTCAGGGGTACCGTGTATTTGACACGAGCGATCGAGTATGCGGTCCAAACTGGACGGGCCTGGAGTGCTTCTTTTAAATGGCTTTTTCCGCTGACCGGGTTTAGAGCCTTTGAATCTGGCATTGACTGTCATATCCTCAGTATTATCGTTGTTAATGCGGCGCTTATGTTTGTTGCGACGTGACCTGCCATTGCCATCCTTGGTATCCGAAGTACCATGGTTTTTTGATATGTTATTGCTGCAAGCCAGCCAGCTGTCTTCTCCCGCACAAAAGCGGGTCATGAGTGTCGTGAGGGCTGTCATAGATTTTGGCTTTTCTTGTCCAAGGTGCCGGGCAAGCCACTCGTCGCAGATGTTATGCTTGAAAGCTGCTAGGGCCTCTGCATCCGGATAGTCGATGATTTGATTTTTCTTTGTTAGGAACCGTGTCCAGAATTTCCTGGCCGATTCTTCTGGTTGCTGAATTATGTGGCTCAAGTTATCAGCGTCTGGTGGTCGCACATAAGTGCCCTGAAAGTTGTCGAGGAATGCGGCTTCCAGATCTTCCGAATAGCTAATGGACTCTGCTGGCAAGCTGTTAAGCCAATGCCGCGCTGGTCCTTTGATCTTTAGTGGGAGGTATTTGATGGCATGTAAATCATCACCGCGGGCCATGTGGATGTGGAGGAGGAAATCCTCGATCCATACCGCAGGATCTGTTGTGCCGTCGTATGATTCAATATTTACGGGTTTGAAGCCCTCTGGGATTCGATGATCCATTACTTCGTCTGTGAAGCATAGGGGGTGTGCGGCGCCTCTGTATTGGGCTATATCGCGATGCAGCTTGAATGGGTCTTGCCCACTGTGTTCGGCCTGGCCGGATTGACTTTTACTGTATCCGGCGTGATGTTTATCGTCTCACATAGTGGCGCGCCCTCGTGACCCGTAGATCGATCTTGCATGTTTTGCTTTGTCCTCCAATACGTCTCGCAGGTCTGGCGTATTTACCCATGCCTTTTTATTTGAATGGCGTTGGGCTGCAGGCTGAGTTTTTGGCTGGAATGCCTCTCTATCACGGCCACGAGGTGGCCGATCAGCCGCATCATACGCTTCTTCCTCCAGTCGGGGTAGCAACCTGCATTTTGGGTAACTCTTGGAGGGGCGCTTGGGTTTATATTCCTCGGCCACGAGGACTTCAGTCCATCTGTCAGCTAGCAGATCTTGATCAGCTTGAAGCTGCTGCTGCTTTTTCTTAAGGCTATTTGCCCTGGCTATAAGCCGGCGCTTGAAGCGCTCTTGTTCGACGGTATCCTCTGGCACGGCGAATTCGTCATCGCCGAGGCTTGCCTCGTCTTCGAAGCGGGCATGTAATTATCATCCTCCGCTTCTCCATCTGCCACTCTCTCGGGAGGGCTGGCTCCTCCATCCTCCTGCTCTAAATCTTGCTGGAGGGGATTGTTGTTGTCTTCGGCACTATCCGGAGTGTTATTATCTCCTGTCCTGGTATCACCACTTTTTCTTTGGCGGGACTTAGAGCGGCACCGCTGACGTCGGCGCTTGGGTTGCTTCTTGGAGGGGTCATCCTCCACTGTCTGGTCGCCATTTCCTTCTTTGGGTGTGTCCACCATGTATATATCGTATGATGAGGTGGCTGTCCAATGCCCTGTGGGCAGTGGTTCATCTTCGTCTCCCGCATCGTCGTCCATACCGTCGATGTCTTTGGAATCAAAGTCGAGCATGTCGGTTAAGTCATCGATAGTGGCTACTAAGTGGGTGGTGGGCGGGCCGCGAATTTCTTCGTCGTCCGCATCCCAATCCTGTCGGACATAGTTCGGCCAGGATCCTCCTGACAAGGAGATTGACCTTAACGAGTTCAGTATGTCGCCAAAGGGCGAGTGCTAAAAAATATCCGCAGAGGTAAACTCCATGGTTGGAGCCCAATCGGATTTGCTAGGCACGGGCGCAGGCGGTTCGGAGTCCGTGGCCGAAGAGAGATCCGGCAGTTTGTCAACACGGCTCTCGTGCAGAGTAAGGTCGATGTTCGGCTCGATCGCCGATGAGGGTAAGGCCTCCGTGGCGGGGTCCATCCACCCGTCCATGGACGGTGCAACTGGCTCCGAATTGAGGGTCGGAGCAGCTGTCGGTGTGATCTCCTGAACACTATCTGATGGTAGAGCTAAATCGTACTCATCATGACCGCGTGACGCACAAGGCAGAGGCTCGAATCTGTCGAAGATCAAGTCTCCACGGATATCAGCTGTGTAGTTTAAGCTTCCAAACCTGACCTGATGGCCAGGGGCGTAGCTTTCAATCTGCTCCAGGTGGCCAAGTGAATTGGCCCGCAGTGCAGAGCCACCGAATACAAAAATCTGTCCGAGGAAAAAAGTCTCACCCAGGACTACATCGCTATCGATGATCATAGGAGCCATCAAGCCTAACGGCGACAACACAGAGGAACTCTCAATGAAAGCACCAATGTTGGTGTCAAAACCGGCGGATCTCGGGTAGGGGGTCCCGAACTGTGCGTCTAGGCGGATGGTAACAGGATGCAGGGGACACGAAGTTTTACCCAGGTTCGGGCCCTCTTGATGGAGGTAAAACCCTACATCCTGCTTGATTAATATTGATGATATGGGTAGTAGAAGAGTAGATCTACCACGAGATCAGAGAGGCTAAACCCTAGAAGCTAGCCTATGGTATGATTGTGTGTTGTCCTACGGACTAAAACCCTCCGGTTTATATAGACACCGGAGAGGGCTAGGGTTACACAAGGTCGGTTACAAAGGAGGAGATATGCATATCCGTATTGCCTAGCTTGCCTTCCACGCCAAGTAGAGTCCCATCCGGACATGAGACGAAGTCTTCAATCTTGTATCTTCATAGTATAACAGTCCGGCCAAAGAATATAGTCCAGCTGTTCGGAGACCCCCTAATCCAGGACTCCCTCAGCCACCGCTGGCGACGTTCGTGTGGAGACGCACGGCGGTCAGCTTCTCCCACGGTACGTGCATTCTAGACTAAGGCCCCGTTCATGTCGGTGTAGCGCGAAATGTTAGCTGATAGACGCTGTTAATCTCACTGTTTTCCGAAGTAGTTTACTGTCAATATGTTCTGCCTAAGAAGCTTCCTTTCCCTATTCTACACTCAATCTGCTTAGCTGAGATGGCATGCCAAGGCCGATTAGTTGCAAAAATATCCTGCCATATATTTATTGTGACGTAGATTGCCATGGTCTAGTAGCCAATCTGTTAGCTTAAATAGCTCTACACCGTTTTATACTCGATCTTTGTTGCTGTGATGGCCTTCGATAGTTTGATGGATGTGTGCTCAGCCTCATTGACTGCTGAAACAACCGGCCATAATTTGGCACTCAAATATGTTTGCTGAATTAGCTTTACATATATTTCGTTACTTAGATCTGCTCGTCCAAATATCTTGCCATAGCTTTAGACATCGACCTAGGTATTTTTTTCTGGACTTCATAAAAATGCATATATGTTTTTCCTGTAATATCTAGCAGAAGACCTAATTTTTATGTCTAACAGATGGACATGACTTGGATAACTTCTGCCTGAAGATTCTCTGCTGCATATGTCGAGGGGGTTGAAAAATTCATGAACTTTATCAGAGCTGAGTACGGTGGTCAGAAATCAGATGTGCTCTGCCCGTGTAGCAGTTGTATGAATTCAGTTACAAGACCCCAGTCAACTGTGCAAACTCATCTACACTTGTATGGGATGTCGGTCACATATACTAGGTGGGTTCATCATGGTGAAGCTGTGAACATCAATGTTATTGACTATGTGGAAGCAGCAGATTAGCATCTTGATCTGCCTGATGCTCAGGTGGAAAGGAGGAGGAGGCGGTGGTGGCGGAGCCAGTGAGTTTGACCAACATTGAAACAATGCTACAAAATGCTCGTGCATTCCGTGAACTTTCACCTGCAGAATAAAAACGGTGGGCCCGCATGTTGGAACAATGCAACATTGCTGTCACCCCTGGAAATAAGCTGTCAGTATTCTCAGCTATGGTCACCTTTCTTCAGGTGAATACATCTAAGCGGATGACCAACAAATCATTCGATGCGATGTTGGCTGCTTTCCGCGAATCTTTCCCAGATGCGTCTGAGCTGCCACACACCTAAAGTAAAATGAAGAATTTCCTTCGTGCAGTTGGAATTGGATATGATATGATCCATGTTTGTAAGAATAATCGTGTTCTATTCCGGAAGGATTATGCCAACTTAAGTAGATGCCCGAAATGCAAATCATCAAGATGGAAAGATGGCGATGCTGTGAAGAGGATTCCTCATAATGTTATGAGACATTTTCCAATTACACCAAGATTGCAGAGGTTGTTTCATGATGCTGAAACAAGAGAGGATGTAATGTAGCATTCGAGGAACCAGGAGTACAGACATCAGAATGTAATGAGCCATCCATCTCATGGTAGTGAGTGGAAAAGCTTCAATGATAAACATAAAGAGTTTGCTGCTGACCCAAGAAACATTAGACCTGGCTTAGCTTCAGATGGATTTAACCCATTTGGCCACCAGAGTGCCACATATAGCATGTGGCCAGTGCTTGTTATCCCTTACAACATGCCTCCAAATGTCTGCACCAAAGAATCAAACTACATGATGGCCTTGCTCATCCCAGGTCCAAAAAGTCCTGGAAAAAATTTTGATTTGTTCATGGAGCCTCTTGTGGAGGAACTTCAAAAGCTATGGAAGGGTGTTCTCACTCGAGACCTATATAGCAGCCCACCAGCTGATTTCTTTCTGTGTGCTGTTATCATTTGGTGCATCCATGATTATCCGGCTTTGGGCACTATGTCAGGGCGAACGACACATGGTTACAATGCATGTGTTCGCTGTGACAGGAATCCGCTGTCATACACAATACTTAGCAAGATCTGTTACATTGGACACTGCCTATTCCTTGCCAAGGACAAGCCGCATCCTAGAAAATACCGAAGACATGTGTTCAATGCAAAGCATGAAAACCATGATGCGCCAAATAGGCTCACCGCCCATGAGTTGCAAGTGGAATTAGAGAAGGTCAGGCATATTACAGCAGGAAACCATCCTGGTAATGGTAGCGGGAAAAGGAAGCGTGGCAGGGTAGAAGAGAGATTATTGTTTACCCGCAGGTCCACTTTGTGGGACTTGGAGTATTGGAAAGATTTGGATCTGCGGCATAATCTTGATGTGATGCACATCGAGAAAAATATATCTGACAGCATTATCAGAACACTTCTTAATATTGAAGGCAAGACGAAAGATACCTTAAAATCTAGGATTGATTTGACACACCTGGGTATCAAAAAGGATTTGCAGGTGCAAGATGAAGTTAAACCACGGGATATGGCACCAGCTGTGTACGTCTTGGACAAGGTAAAAAGAAAAGAATTCTGCGATGTCCTGTCACGTGTGAGATTCCCACATGGATTTGCATCCAACCCTGAAAGGAGAGTCAGTGCAGATGGAAACAAGGTACAAGGGTTGAAAACTCATGACTGCCACGTCCTACTTCAAAGGGTTTTACCTGTTATCCTTAGAGGATTGGGCCACCCTGACTTATACAGAGCAGTTGCAGAGTTGGGACAATTCTTCAGGGAACTCTGCAGTAGGAATATCAGGATAGATGCTTTGGAGCGTCTTAGAGACAAGATATCAACTATCCTATGCGACCTTGAGAAGATATATCCTCCAGCCTTCTTTGATGTGATGGTGCATTTGGCTGTTCATCTACCTGATGAGGCACTACTTAGAGGTCCAGTACAGTATGGCTGGATGTACCTTATTGAAAGGAGGCTAGGCACTTTCAAGGGCTATGTTAGGAACAGAGCTAGACCTGAGGGTTCCATTGCAGAGGCCTACATTGCTTCAGAAGTGTTTACATTCTGCTCAAAATACATTGAAACAGCTGATCAGCTTAGCAAAGAGGTGGGTGAAGACAATCCCGGGCTCAATGTTTCCGATTATTCTATTTGAGTTACAGGGAAGAGTCGACAAGAGGACAAACCTAAAGATTTGGAAAAAAATGGTTTGGTATGTGTTGAATCACTGTCCTGAGATACTACCTTATATCAAGTAAGTGTAGTACTGCAGCTTATACATCCTAATCTACTAAACTTGCAGCACATTCTTGTATATTTAGATGTTTGACACGATCACTATGTTGTGCAACATCTACAAAGAGGAGTTACTGCCGCAAAATCGAAGAAACATTGACAAACTAGTTAATTTGCGAAATGGTTCAAGAACCATGTAAGATTTTGAAGTGCACTGTCAGTTTTTTTAATATATTGAGTACATAAGATGATCAGCTTGTCTATTTTCTAACCATAGGTTAAGAAGATGCGGGAGGATGGGCAGGCAGTTGATGATGCCCTTTACTCACTAGCAATGGGTCCTGATAGTCGGGTAAGACATTATGAATCTTGTGTTGTTGGAGATGTGCGCTACAACACCCTTGCACGAGACGAAGGAAGGAAGACACAAAACAGTGCCATCATGAGCACGGATACGTATGACAAAGAGATAACTGAAATGTATGCTAACATAGCAGACATTGTTCAGTTGCAGTATATCTCCAGTTTCGAGGATCATCGGTGTGTGGTTCTGTTGTGCTATCGTTCGTATAACCTGTTTTCCAAGATCGCAAAACCCAGAGTTGATGATTATTTCAAATCCATCAATGTCAAGGCGGCGTACCAGACCAACGAGCCTTTTATTTTGGCAAATCAAGCAACACAAATATTTTTCTTGGAAGACACATTTGCACGTAGAGATGACTGGAGAGTATTTCAAAGGTTTGAGCAGAGGAATTCGTTTAATGAAGTTTCACAACAAGACGATGCTTACACTGCTTCTGATGTACAAGATAACACAGATGTTCCTAATATCTTTGAGAACCATCAATGACGCCGGCGAAAAGATTGCCTGTCGTGCTGTGGACATACAAGAGTTGATCAAGAGGAAGCCAACGTTCGAGGACGTTGAGGACGAAGAAGAAGATGACACCGTGGGGAATGACGATTCAGACTGATACACATGGCGAAGATGTTGACGTTGCTGCTGCGGATGATGATTGCATTGCTTTTGTCGCATTTTCCTGTCAGAAGACGTTTTTTATCTACTATGTGAAATTGTGTTTGCTATGACAACTGAAACCTGATGAACATGTTGTTTAGTATTTTGCTGTGAGAACATCACTTGTTATGTATGATGATTTGTGTTTGGTGATTGTGTGACAACTAAAACATGATGACAGTGTTGTTTAGTTGTACTCATATTTGGCTGTGAAACTTGAATTTGATGACATAGTTTGCTGTTGGACTGCAATTTGCTCGACGTCTTCGAATGAGAACAAAGCAGACCCTACAGGGCCTCTACTATTTATTTATTTATATGAGAAAAATGGGATACCCCCTGATTTCCGTTAATAGAAATCATTAGATGTTCACAACACTATGCCCAGCCTGCTAGACAGGTTTCATTCATTACTAGTTTCAGCAAAGTGCTCATGCCGTAGCCACTGAATACATCATGAGTGCTATATACACTGCAAATAAAGAGACAACCATCCTACAAAGTACATCGATTTTGCCCATTATCTTCACAAGCTCTTTCATCTCCTCATTGCTGTCAAGGCCCTTCAGCAGCTGTTGCTTGGCCATGATCAGAGGAACTGCATCTTTAACCTTCTGCTCTGCATCTTCCTCTTCTGTCGTTCCTTCAGTTACTTGTCCAACATCCCAACCTGTTGGTATTGGGATTCCTCGGCTAACCAAATAATCAGCGTAGTTGCATTCCCCCACATCAGCAACTTCCCAGAAATACAAATCACATGAATCTTCCCTTTTCTGCACGAATCAAATTGGTAGATCATCAACCAAACTATGAAAAAAATCAGCAACTGAAAGCAGCAGAACAACACTTAAACATATTATTACCCCATGATTCGGGCATTTGTAGAAGACTCGGCCAGGGTTGCGGATTGTGGTTGAGACGCGACGGATGACTCTGCGTGATTTGCAGCAGTGGCACCACACCAATGGCAGCGGGTTGTGATGAGCAATCGGCTGTGGTGTGCATGCCGGCGAGGGTGTGATGAGACCCACAGGCGATGGTACGGGTTGCGACTTGGCGCATATCTGGTTGTTGCTTGCTGAAGAGCAGGTGGACGAGCAGCCAGCAGACATGGTTGCTGCGGCCAGAGCTTCTGATGGTAGCGAGAGTAAGTAGAGAAGAGGAGAAGCGAACGTTGGATATGTCAGTTTCATTACTTGCAGAGTAGCATAGCACCATATATAGTCATAGTCTAGGTTTGGATTCGAACAAGCTATAGGAGCACGTCTTTCTTTTTTCTAAAACTCGGCAACGTCTCATTACTGGTACACTAGCTTGTTCTGTATGCCTTGCTAAGTCTATGATTTTCTTTCCCTTTTTTGCGAGGAAGGAAGGAGGACAAAATTGAGAGTTCGTGGGACTCGAACCCAAGACCTCTTAGTTGAAAACCAAGGGTGCTAGTCACTTATGTGGCGAACGTTCCCTGTGAGGAGGACGGCAGACGAACACATTTTCCTCGCAGTTTTCTTCCTATATATAAAAAAGTATGCTACTTGGTGTCCTCTTAGTCAACAAACGATTGTGCCAACCATGACCATTGGATTGACATTCAACGTCTGACGAGTTTCTTCAGTCTCTTCTTCCTCGAGCCGCCAAAGCAAAGCCAGCGCCGGCGGGACCGCCTGCTCCCGCCTCCCACGGCTGGCTGTGATCTGCCCCGGCTCCTGTCTGTTCCCGTCCGAGGCCTCACCATCGTCCTCCACCTTGGTTCGCTCGCCGCGGTGCCGCCCTCGGGTGTTGTCAACATGGTCAACAACCGAGAGGAATAAGGAGATGACTGTACATGGTGAGGATGACAGTAGGGACCCAGCAGCGCGCGCAGTAATTTTGTTTTTTCGGGATGGAGAAGGGTATCAACTGGGTTGTGCGGGACCCGTGGCCCGTCTAGTCCAGGATTTTATTCCATATGTTTAGCACATGACCAGCCCAGTTTGTTTTTTTCCTTTCTGAAAATTGCTAGCCAGCTATCTTGTTTTTTGCAGAATAACCAACGTAAGCCTACTTGCTTTTCTACGCCCTGCTGGGCCGGAAATCTTTCAAGACGAGGAGGGATGCATTTTGCCCAGAAAATGGGCTATAAGTAATAAGAAATGGGCTGTAAAATGAAAAATACAGCAAATAGACAATTAGTTCCAAAATACTATTTTCTTTCGGATTTTGATATTTTAAATTTCATTGTTTTTGTGCGGGTAAAATTTCATTGAATTTAAATTAAGGTATATATAGATTTAAAATTAATTTGAATCTGGCTAGAAATTTCGGGCTGTATGCTGTTTGGGACAGATTTGGAGGCTGACTTGTGGGTCTACTAGGTTGACGTGTACTTTGGCTTTGTCAACTTAGTCCACAAACGATTCTAGCAGCAGTGACCATTGGATGTTAATCCAACGCCCGTGCTGCTTCTTCAATATCTGATCTTCTTGCTCCAGCCGCCCAAACCAGCTCCGGTGGGACTGCCTGCTCCCACCTCCCGTGGTCGGCTATGCTGCCGCACAGGACGCACCGCCCCACCCTACTTCATTGTTGTCCAGGCCATTCCTCTACTCACCCACACCTCCTGTTATTTTCCGGCAACGGCAGCCGGACCAGTAAACCCTGGTACTCCCCACCGCGTGGGCAACCATTGCCGAGTCTTCCCCGGCTCCCTGTCGTTCCCTTCCTAGGCCCAGCCGTCGTCCACCTCGATGTTGCTCTCAGCGCGGCCTGGTCAACTTGGTCAACGAACGACATCCATCGGCCGTGGATTGTACGCGCAAAATAATGATTCCTCCACCTGACAGCTGGGACCCACCGGAAGGGCCTCTGTATTTTGCGAAAAAAATGTCCCCCCCGCTGACATGTCGGACCCACCAGCTATATCTTCGCACACAAGGAAGTGTCTCCTTATTACGCACAAAAAAAAAGAATACCCCCTGCTAGCTGGGACCCACCATAGTGGGAGGATGACTTGTGGGCCAACAAAGTTGACGGGGACGGAG
Organism: Triticum aestivum; assembly: GCF_018294505.1. Classification (NCBI taxonomy): domain Eukaryota; kingdom Viridiplantae; phylum Streptophyta; class Magnoliopsida; order Poales; family Poaceae; genus Triticum; species Triticum aestivum. The sequence continues at coordinate 184,773,904 of NC_057800.1, forward strand.
GGCTTTGTCAACTTAGTCAATATGAAAGATTCTAGCTCCAGTGACCGTACGATGTCCATCCAACGGCCGTAGTGCTTCTTCAACCTCCGGTCTTCTTGCTCCAGCCGCCCAAAGCAGCGCCGGTCGTGCCGCATGCTCCTGCCTCCCGTGGTCGGCTGTACTGCTGCGGAAGCCTCACCGCCCCTACTATTCCCACCGCTGGCCAGGCCCTGCGGCGACGGCAGCCTCACACCGCAGCCGAACCAGTGAACCCTCGTACTCCTCTCCGCGCGGGATTCCACTGTCGCGTCTTCCCCGGCTCCATGTCTTCCCCTTCCTAGGCCTCGCCGTCATCCACCGCCATGGTGCTCTCCTCACGGCGTGGTCAACGTGGTCAAGGAACGACTTCCATCGGAAGAGTACTGTACGTGGAGAGGCTGACAGCTGGGTCCACGGCCATAGCCCAGTTTTTTGTGATTTGCCAAGTAAGTCACTTTGTCAGGCCTGTTGGGCTGCAAATCTTTCAAGACGAGGAGAGCTTTCATTCGGCTGGCCGAGAAAATGGCCCATCAGTAATGAGAAATGGGCTGTACATTTTTAAAACACATCAAACCGGCAATTAGTTTCAAATCTCTTTTTTTCATTTCAAGATTTTAAATTACATTAATTTTTATGCGTGGAGAATTTGTTGGATTTTATATTGATATACATTTATTTTAAAAATCAGTTTGAATGTGAGTCGAAATTTCAGGATTAAAAACATTTCGGACCGCACCGAAATATGCAAAATTTCGTATAATTTTTTAACCGTGGCCACAATTTGGGCTATAATGCTAACAAAAAGAATATGGGCTCCAAAAAAACCTTAAGAATTAGCAAATGGGCTGAAAATTATTAGAAATAATGGCAGATGGCTTGTATGCCGTTTTCCACAGATTTGAGGCTTTCCTAAAAAAAGGTTGACGCACAAGCAGTGACTGTTGGATGTCCATCCAACAGCCGTAGTGCTTCTTCAATCTCTGCTCTTCCTGCTCCAGCCGCTCAAACAAGCACCGGCGGGACTGCCTGCTCCCTCCTCCCCGCGGCCGGCTATGCTGCCGCACAGGCCTCACCGCCCCACCGTACTCCCATCGCTGGCCTAGCCATCCCTCTACTCACCCACACTTGCTGTTATTCTCCAGTGACGGCAGACGGACCAGTAAACCCTCGTACGATCGTACTCCCCTCCGCGTGTGAAACAATTGTCGAGTCTTCCCTGCCTCCATGTCGTTCCCTTCCTAGGTCTCGCCGTCGTCCACCGCCCTGCTGCTCTCGGCGCGGCCTGGTCAACGTGGTCAACGACCGACATGCATCTGAAGTGAACTGTACGTGGAGAGGCCGACAGCTGGGTCCATGGCCGCATGCAAGGAAATGCCTCCTTATTATGCACAAAATAATGATTCCTCCACCTAACATCAGGGACCCATCGAAAGGGCCTCTGTATTTCGTGAAAAAATGTTATCACCGTTGACAGCTCGGACCCACCAGCTATATCTTGCACGCAAGGAAGTGCCTCCTTATTACGCACAAAAAAAATGAATACTCCCCCTGTTAGCTGGGACCCAGTGTAGTGGCAGGCTGACTTGTGGGCCTACTAAGTTGACGGGGACGGAGGGCTTTGTCAACTTAGTCAATATGCATGATTCTAGCTCCAGTGACCGTACGATGTCCATCCAACGGCCGTAGTGCTTCTTCAACCTCTAGTCTTCTTGCTCCAGCCGCCCAAACCAGCGCCGGTCGTGCCTCGTGCTCCTGCCTCCCGTGGCCGGCTACGATGCCGCGGAGGCCTCACCGCCCCCTACTACTCCCACCGCTGGCCAGGCCATCCCTCTACTCACCCACACCCTGTGTTACTCTGCGGTGATGGCAGCCTCACACTGCAGCGAACCAGTGCCCTCGTACTCCTCTACGCGTGGGCATCCACTGCCGCATCTTCCCCGGCTCCGTGTTGTCCCCTTCCTAGGCCTTGCCGTCGTCCACCGCCCTGGTGCTCTCGGCGCAGCGTGGTCAACGTGGTCAAGGAACGGCTTCCATCGGACATGGACTGTACGTGGAGACGCTGACAGCTGGGTCCACGGCCGCAGCAAGGAAGTGCCTCCTTATTACGTGCAAAATAATTATTCCTCCACCTGACAGCAGGGACCCACCGGACAGGCCACCGTATTTCGCCCCCTTGACTGTCGGGACTCACCTAGTCGAAGCGTACATAGTGTTGTCATTCTGGTCGCGAACGTGTACGTACATATATACTGGTCGATGTAGAGGCGCGCACGTGTCGTAGTAGAGGCGCGCACATAGCATACGGGCCACATATGTGTACATACGGGCGGGGTCTCGAATGCCTACCCGCGCATACGTACGACCAGGGCTCGTGTACATGGCTGGGTCGGAACGAAGAAACAGCGTCGTCGTCGTGTTCATGGGGAGGCAACGGAATGCGTCGTGTTCATGGGGAGGCAACAGAATGCATCGTGTTCATGGGGAGGCAACAGAATGCGTCGTGTTCATCGGGAGGGCTTGGATGGAACAGGCGATGGAGACGAGGCCTGGCGTACCGCACAACGGAGGAAACGGCCTTGTGTTCGACCGGCCATGTTCGAAACAGGATCCTGTTGATCGGGAGGGGTCTGGCATACCGCAAAACGGAGGAAACGGACCTCCTACAGTCGAAACGGGGGTCCTGTTCATTGGGAGGGGTGTCGCGTATCGCAAAACGGACGAAACGGACCTCCTACGGTCGAAATGGGGGTCCTGTTCATCGGGAGGGGTGTGGCGTACCGCAAAACGGAGGAAACGGACTTGTGTTGGAGCGCTACGGTCGAAACGGTGGTCCTGTTCATCGGGAGGGGTGTGGCGTACCGCAAAACGGGACTCCACAGGATACTGTTAATCTCCACCGTCGACCCCCTCTAGCCTCCACGAGCTACTGTTCATCCACCATCGACCTCCTCCAGCCTCCACCTGCGACTGTTCATCCACGGGCTCCTGTTCATCCAGCCTCCACCGCACGCTACTCCACCAGCTACTGTTCAACCAGCCCTCTCCACGGGCTCCTGTTCAACCACCCCTCCACGGGCTACTGTTCATCCTGCCCTCCACCGTCTACTATTCATCCTGCCCTCCACGGGGTTGTCCTGTTCATCCAGCCCTCCACGGGGTCCAGTTCATCCAGCCCCAACCGGCTCAATCGATCAGGGTCCTGTTCATCCAGAGGCAACACCATGGGGTCCTGTTCATCCACCCCCACTGGGAACTGTTCATCCAAACCCCCCCGCAACGCTCACTGTTCATCCAGAGGCAGCATCGATCGGCTTCAGTTAGCAGCAGTAGCGAAGGAATCACTCGATCGGGTTCAGTTAACAGCCATCGATTGATCGCTTGGGTTTAGTAACGCGTAGCCTGCAGTGCAATCGCTCGGGTTCAGTTAGAGCCCAATGCCTCGCTCGGGTTTAGTTAGAGCGCAACGCCTCGCTCGGTTTCAGTTAGAGCCAACGCCTCGCACACACGCGCATACGTGTATGAAAGAAATGCGCATCGCTCGGCCCCCGACCTCCCACCGTAACCGGGAACTGTCCGAAATTTTCCTCGCCCTCGCTTCTACCATAGTTTTTTCCGTCATGGACAGCCCAAAGAATGTCATGCAGCTGCGTTTCCGGCCCGCCCAGGACGAAAAGCCCATTTTCTGTCATGATTTTTTGTCATAGAAGTAGGAGCCCACCACATCTACGATGATACCGGGTTTTGTCACAATTATCGTCATAGAAGTGTCATATGTATGACAGAAAAAAAATTCGTTCGGCCCAAAATGTCACGGATGTTTCTTTTTTTAGTGCTTCCTCCTATATATACCTACGTACCCCCAAACTACCAGATACGGAGCCAAAACCCTAATTCCACCGCCGTAACTTTCTGTATCCATGAGATCCCATCTTGGGGCCTTTTCCGGAGCTCCGCCGGAGGGGGCATCGATCACGGAGGGCTTCTACATCAACACCATAGCCCCTCCGATGAAGTGTGAGTAGTTTACTTCAGACCTATGGGTCCATAGTTATTAGCTAGATGGCTTCTTCTCTCTTTTTGAATATCAATACAAAGTTCTCCCCCTCTCTTGTGGAGATCTATTCGATGTAATCTTCTTTTGCGGTGTGTTTGTTGAGACCGATGAATTGTGGGTTTATGATCAAGTTTATCTATGAACAATATTTGAATCTTCTCTGAATTCTTTTATGTATGATTGGTTATCTTTGCAAGTCTCTTCGAAATCAGTTTGGTTTGGCCTACTAGATTGATCTTTCTTGCAATGGGAGAAGTGCTTAGCTTTGGGTTCAATCTTGCGGTGTCCTTTCCCAGTGATAGTAAGGGAAGAAAGGCACGTATTGTATTGTTGCCATCAAGGATAACAAGACGGGGTTTATATCATATTGCATGAGTTTATCCCTCTACATCATGTCATCTTGCTTAAAGCGTTACTCTGTTCTATTGAACTTAATACTCTAGATGCATGCTGGATAGCGGTCGATGTGTGAAGTAATAGTAGTAGAGGCAGGCAAGAGTCGTTCTACTTGTCTCGGACGTGATGCCTACATACATGATCATACCTAGATATTCTCATAACTATGCTCAATTCTGTTAATTGCTCAACAGTAATTTGTTTACCCACCGTAATACTTATGCTCTCGAGAGAAGCCTCTAGTGAAACCTATGGCCCCCGGGTCTATTTTCCATCATATTAATCTTCCAATACTTAGTTATTTCCTTTGCCATTTATTTTACTTGCATCTTTATTTCTCTTTATCATAAAAATACCAAAAATCTTATCTTATCATATCTATCAGATCTCACTCTCGTAGGTGACCATGAAGGGATTGACAACCCCTTTATCGCGTTGGTTGCGAGGAGTTTATTTGTTTGTGTAGGTGCGAGGGACTGGTGCATGGCCTCCTACTGGATTGATACCTTGGTTCTCAAAAACTGAGGGAAATACTTACGCTGCTCTGCTGCATCACCCTTTCCTCTTCAAGGGAAAACCAACGCAGTGCTCAAGAGGTAGCAATTACCTAAACAACAGTGCCACAAATATGTTTCACTATCATTATCAACTTTGCATCTTTTGGCATCAATATTATGAATATGTGTATCACTACAATAAACCATTCACATTGGGTGTATGACCATAGAAGATTTTATTCATGTAAACAGAACAACAATTTTGATCATATCTACTATATGATCCACGTTTGACCTTTCGGTCTCCAATTTTCTGAGTCCATGTCTGTACATGCTAGGCTCGTCATGTTTAACCCAAGTATTCCGCATGTGCAAAGCTGTCTTGTACCCGTTGTATGTGAACGTAGAGTCTATGACACCCAATCATGACGTGGTGTCTCGAAACGACGAACTATTGCAACGGCACATACTCAGGGAGAACACTTTTACCTTGAAATTTGGTGAAGGGGTCATCTTATAATGCTACCGTCATTTTGAGAAAAATTGGATGTAAATAAGATATACATCACATGCAATCAAAATATGTGACATGATATGAACATCTTCATCTTGTGATTTTGATCTCCATCTCCAGAGCATCGTCATGATCTCCATCGTCACCGACTCGACACCTTGATCACCATCGTAGCGTTGTGGTCGTCTCGCCAACTATTGCTTCTAAAACTATTGCTAACGCATAGTGATAAAGTAAAGAAATTACATGGTGTTTGCATTTCATACAATAAGGAGACAACCATAAGGCTCGTGCCGGTTGCTGATAACTTTTACAAAACATGATCATCTCATACAATCACGTATATCACATCATGTCTTGACCATATCACATCACAACATGCCATGCAAAAACAAGTTAGACGTCCTCTATTTTGTTGTTGCAAGTTTTACGTGGCTGCTATGGGCTTATAGCAAGAAGCGTTCTTACCTACAGATCAAACCACAACGGTGTTTCGCCAAGTTTGCGGTTTTAACCTTCTTCAAAGATCGACAGCAGTCAAATTTGATTCAACGAAAGTAGGAGAAACAGACACCCGCCAGCCACCATTATGCAAAACTAATCGCATGTCTGTGGGATGAATCGGTCTCATGTGCGTGGACATGTAAGGTTGGTCCAGGCCGCTTCATCCCACAATACCGACGAATCAAAATAAGGCATTGGTGGTAAGCAGTATGACTATCACTGCCCACAAATCTCTGTGTTCTACTCGTGCATATCATCTACGCATAGACCTGGCTCATGATGCCTCTTTTGGGAAACGTTGCATAGAAAACAAAAAAAATCTATGCACACACAATGATCTATCCATGGAGATGCATAGCAACGAGGGGGAGAGTATGTCTACGTACCCTCATAGACCGAAAGCAGAAGCTTTTGACAACGCGGTTGGTGTAGTCGAACTTCTTCTAGATCCAACCGATCAAGTACCGAACGTACGGCACCTCCGAGTTCTGCACACATTCAGCTCGGTGACATCCCTCACCTTCTTGATCCAGCAAGGTGTCGAGGTAGTAGATGAGTTCCGTCAGCACGATGGCATGGCGACGGTGTTGGTGAATTGATTATCGCAAGGCTTCTCCTAAACACCGTGAAAATATGACCCGGGGTGTAAACTGTGGAGGGGGGCTCCACACACGGCTAACAGTTGATGTTGTGTGTTCTAGGCGCCCCCTTCCCCACATATATATAGGTGGGATGGGAGGAGAGGCAGTCAGGGGGCGCCCCAAGTAGTATCCGAATCCTACTTGGGGTTTCCCCAAGTGGCACCCCTTCCTTATTTTACCGAAGAAGAAAGGGAAGGGGGAAGATAGAAAGGAAGGGGGGTGAACCCCCTTTTTTCCTTCTCCAATTCGGCCACATGACATAGGGGGGTGCCACCCCTTGTGGGCTGGTGTGCTCCCCTGTCATGGCCCATATATTCCCCCAGGGGTTCTGGTAACCCCTCCGGTACTCCGATAAATTCCCGATACACTCGGGAACACTTCCGGTATCCGAATACTATCGTCCTATATATAAATCTTTACCTCTCGTCCATTTAGCGACTCCCCATCATGTCTGTGATCACATTCGGAATTCCAAACAACATTCGGTCACCAAATCACATAACTCATATAATACAATATCGTCATCGAACGTTAAGCGTGCGGACCCTAAGGGTTCGTGAACTATGTAGACATGACCGAGACACCTCTCCGGTCAATAACCAATAGCAGAACCTAGATGCTCATATTGGCTCCTACATATTCTGTGAAGATCTTTATCGGCTGAACCATTATGACAACATACATTCGTTATTCCCTTTGTCTATCGGTATGTTACTTGCCCGAGAGTCGATCGTCAGTATCTTCATACCTAGTTCAATATCATTACCGACAAGTCTCTTTACTCGTTCCATAATACATCACCTCGTGGACAACTCCTTAGTCGTTTGCTTGCAAGCTTATGATGTGTATTACTGAGAGGGCCTAGAGATACCTCTCCGATACTCGGAGTGACAAATCCTAATCTCGATCTATGCCAACTCAACAAACACCTTTGGAGATACTTGTAGAGCATCTTTATGATCACTCAGTTACATTGTGATGTTTGATAGCACACAAGGCATTCCTCTGCTATTCGGGAGTTGCATAATCTCATAGTCAAAGGAATATGTATTTGACATGAAGAAATCAATAGCAATAAAACTAAACATTCATTATGCTAAGCTAATAGATGGGTCTTGTCCATCACATCATTGTCCTAATGATGTGATCCCATTATCAAATGACTAGTCATGTCAATGGTTAGGAAACCTTAACCATCTTTGATCAACGAGCTAGTCTAGTAGAGGCTCACTAGGAATTCATTGTTCATTTATGTATTCACACATGTATTAAGGTTTCTGATCAATATAATTCTAGCATGAATAATAAACCTTTAATTATCATGAATAAGGAAATATAAAATAACAACTTTATTATTGCCTCTAGGGCATATTTCCTTCAATTGTGATCCCCTATACTTGTGGGTCAAGAAGACTATTTTCTGGCGCCATTGCCGGGGATCATAGCTCTAATTGTTAAGTTCACTTGGGAGTTAAATATCTGATGCAACTTATATTCATTGTGAAGAATCTGAGAAATGCTAAGACGAAGATCATGACCTCTACAATGAGGGGAGGTAAGGAACTGCCATCTCGGTCCACACTTGCTCACCTTCTATTTGAAGTCAGCTTGCGACACCACGACCTGCTATTCAATCTGATATGTCGCAAGTAACTCGTAATACTTCTGCTAGTGGTGATACTCACGATGATACTTCAACCTTGCTTAATAAAACTTTCCACTAGGTGAACTACTTGATGCTCATATTGCTTAAGCTAAAGAATCTGAAATTGCAAAAAAATTATAAATCACCTACTACACCTAGTACGCCTACTAGAACTAAAATGTTTGATGTACCTGATGGTTACACTATTGATGAGGAGATAGCTAGAGGATTGCTTGCTTGTGAAATTATGGAGGATCTTGCCGATTTAATCACTAAGCTTAAAGAAAAAGGTATGAACCAAATGATGAAATATGACCCAAAGTTTTCCACCTCTCATATTTTTGTTACTGATAAGGATTACAAATTCTCTATTGATCCTAAAATTATCACTTTGGCAAAATCTGATCCTTTTCATGGCTATGAATCTGGAACTGTTATTGCACATCTTACCAAGTTAAATGATATTGCCACCCTATTTGCTCAAAAGGAAAAGATATGCTACTATTACATTCGTAAACCGTTTCCTTTCTCATGAAAGGCTGATGCAAAAACTTAGTTTAATAATCTTGCTCTTGGTTGTGTGTGTAGTCCCCAAGATATGATTTATTACTTCTTTGAAAAAAATTCTTGCCCATAAGAAACAAGCTACCTTAAAGGAAATATTTAACTTTGTGCAACTTGAGGAAGAATGTCTCCCTAAAGCTTGGGAGAGGCTTCAACAACTAGTAAATGCTCTGCCTGACCATCCTCTTAAGAAAAATGAAATAATTGATATCTTCTATAATGGACTAACTGATGCTTCTAGGGACTGCCTAAATAGTTGTGATGGTTATGTTTTCGGGGAAAGATAGTTGAACAAGCTCCTGAATTATTGAAGACTTATTAAGAAATGCCGATGATTGTACACTTCCCGAACCACCCCTGTCGGTACTATAACCGGCAGACCTCGGGGTAGGAGGTCCCGAGCTATGGATCTTGGATCAATGGGTAATAGGGGACGAAGGAGAAAATATTTACCAAGGTTCAGAACCTCTCGAAGAGGTAATACCCTACGTCATGCTTTGATTGTATTGATGATTACGTATCGAGTACAAGCTTGATCTACCTTGAGATAGTAAGTAGTGTTCTAACCCTAGGGCTAGGTCTATGTGGTTATGATTCTGCCCTGTAGGCTAAACCCCTGCCTTATATACACACCAGGGGGTATGATGACCCACAAGTATAGGGTATCAATCATAGTCCTTTTGATAAGTAAGAGTATCGAACCCAACGAGGAGTAGAAGGAAATGACAAGCGATTTTCAACAAGGCAATTTCTGCAAGCACTGAAATTGTCGGTAATGAGTAGTTTGATAGTAAGATAATTTGTAATGAGCAAGTAACGGTTACGGTAACAAAAGTGCAGCAAGGTAGCCCAATCCTTTTTGTAGCAAAGGACATGCCAAAATAATCTTATAATAAGCAAAGCATTCTTGAGGACACACGGGAATTTCATCTAGTCACTTTCATCATGTTGGTTTGATTCGCGTTCTCTACTTTGATAATTTGATATGTGGGTGGACCGGTGGGTGGGTGTTGTTCTTACTTGAACAAACCTCCCACTTATGATTAACCCCTTCGCTAGCATCCGCAACTACGAAAGAAGAATTAAGATAACAATCTGAGTATAGCATTAAACATATGGATCCAAATCGCCCCTTACAGAATAGCGCATAAACTAGAGTTTAAGCTTCTATCACTCTAGCAACCCATCATCTAATAAATTCTCCACAATGCATTCCCTTAGGCTCAAAGATGGTGAAGTGTCATGCAGTCGATGTTCAGATAACAACACTGAGGGAATCACAACACACATATTATCGAAATATCGAAGGAATATCAAATTCACATGATTACTTGCAACATGACTTCTCCCGTGGCCTTAAGAACAAGGACAACTACTCACAAATAATATTCATGCTCAAGATCATAGGGATATTAACTAGCATAATGGATCTGAACATATAATCTTCCACCAAATAAACCATATAGCATCAACTACAATATGTAATCAACACTACTAGTCACCCACAAGTACCAATATGAGGTTCCAATACAAAGATTGAACACAAGAGATTAAATAGGGTTGGAGATGAGATGGTTCTATTGAATATGTTGATGAAGATTGGCCTCCCAAAGATGAGAGGGTTGTTGGTGATGATGATGGCTTCGATTTCCCCCTTCGGGAGGTGATATGTCTCCAACGTATCTATATTTTTTGATTGTTCCATGCTATTATATTATCCATCTTGGATGTTTTATATGCATTTATATGCTATTTTATATGATTTTTTGGGACTAACCTCTTAACCTAGAGCCTAGTGCCAGTTTATGTTTTTTCCTTGTTTTTGAGTTTTACAGAAAAGGAATATTGAACGGAGTCCAAATGACCTGAAAATTTACGGTGATTTTTTAGGGACCAGAAGAAGCCCCTGAAGCAAAAGAGTTGTGCCAGAAGAGCCACAAGGCCTCCACAAGGGTGGAGGGTGCGCCCTCCTACCTTGTGGTTAACTCGTGGACCCTCCTGACTTGTTCTCGACGTCAAAACTTCCTATAAATATAGAAACCCCTAGAAATAAACCTAGATCAGGAGTTCTGCTACCGCAAGCCTCTATAGCCATGAGAAACCAATCGAGAGCCCATTCCGACACCCTGCTGGAGGGGGGAATCATCAACGGTGGCCATCTTCATCATCCCGCCACTCTCCATGACGAGGAGGGTGTAGTCACCCTTGGGGATGAGGGTATGTACTAGTAGCTATGTGTTTGATCTCTCTCTCTCTCTCTCGTGTTCGTGATTTGGCACGATCTTGATGTACCGCGAGCTTTTCTATTATAGTTGGATCTTATGATGTTTCTCCCCCTCTACCTTCTTGTAATGGATTGAGTTTTCCCTTTGAAGTTATTTTATCGGATTGAGTCTTTAACGATTTGAGAACAATTGATGTATGTCTTGCATGTGCTTATCTATGGTGACAATGGGACATTCATGTGATCTACTTGATGTATGTTTTGGTGGTCAACTTGCGGGTTCTGTGACCTTGTGAACTTATGCATAGGGGTTGGCACACGTTTTCGTCTTGACTCTCCGGTAGAAACTTTGGGGAACTCTTTGAAGTTATTTGTGTTGGTTTAATAGATGAATCTGAGATTGTGTGATGCATATCGTCTAATCAAACCCATGGATACTTGTGGTGAGATTGAAGTATCTAGGTGACACTAGGGTTTTGGTTGATGTGTGTCTTAACGTGTTATTTTAGTACGAACTCTAGGGTATTTGTGACACTTATAGGAATGGCCCAATAGATCGACCGGAAAGAATAACTTTTAGGTGGTTTCGTACCCTACAATAATCTCTTTGTTTGTTCTCCGCTATTAGTGACTTTGGAGTGACTCTTTGTTGCACATTGAGGGATTGTTAAATGATTCAATTATGTTATCATTGTTGAGAGAACTTGCACTAGTGAAAGTATGAACCCTAGGCCTTATTTCCTAGCATTGCAATACTGTTTTCGTTCACTTTTACTGTTAGTTACCTTGCTGTTTTTATATTTTCAGATTACAAAAACCTATATCTACCTTCCATATTGCACTTGTATCACCATCTCTTCGGCGAACTAGTGCACCTATACAATTTACCATTGTATTGGGTGTGTTGGGGACACAAGAGACTCTTTGTTATTTGTTTGCAGGGTTGCTTGAGAGAGACCATCTCCATCCTATGCCTCCCACGGATTGATAAACCTTAGGTCATCCACTTGAGGGAGATTTGCTACTGTCCTACAATCCTCTGCACTTGGAGGCCTAGAAACTTCTACAAGAAGAAGGTTGTGTAGTAGACATCAAGCTCTTTTCTAGCGTCGTTGCCGGGGAGGTTAGCGCTTGAAGGTATATCGTTAGATCTTGCAATCGAATCTTTTAGTTTCTTGTTTTATCACTAGTTTAGTCTATAAAAGAAACTACAAAAAAATGGAATTGAGGTTGCCTCATATGCTTCATCTTTTTAATGTCTTTCGTGAAAATAAGGATTCTGATAATTGTGCCAAAGTGTTAGAAGAAAAATGCATTAAATGTTTGGCACTAGATCTTTGAATGATGAGCATGATATCAATGTTGTTAGTATGAATTCCTTGAATATCCAGGACGCTAATGATATGCAAAGCCACAAGCTTGGGGATGCTATGTTTGATGAAGATGATATTTTTAGTCCCTCAAGTTTTGATGTACAAATTTATTATGATGGAAGCATGCCTCCTATCTATGATGATTATTTGTGATGACATGTATTCTACAAAGAATAATGATAACCATGACACTTGCCATCATCATTTTAGTTTTCAATTGGATTATGCCTCCCATGATAGTTATTTTATTGAATTTGCTCCCACTATTATGAACGAGAAGAATTTTGCTTATGTGGAGAGTAGTAAAATTTCTATGCTTATGAATCATGAAGAGAATACTTTATGTGATGGTTATATTGTTGAATTCATTCATGATGCTACTGAAAATTATTATGAGGGAGGAATATATGCTTGTAGGAGTTGCAATAATATCAAGGTTCCTCTCTACATGTTGAAAATCTTGAAATTTTGCTTGCTTCACCTTCCTATGCAAGTTGATTCTTGTTCCCATAAGTTATTTGCTCACAAAATCCGTATGTATAGGAAATGGGTAAGACTTAAATGTGCTTGTCAGATGCATCATGATGCTCCTGTTATGTTTCAATTCCTATCTTTTATGTGAGCACCATTGAAATCATCATGCCTAGCTAGAAAGACTTTAAAGAAATGCGCTTGTTGCGAGACAACCCAACATTTATACCTATTGTTTTTGTGTGTTCACATGATTATGTTACTGTATTAGTCATCTTTTATATTTTTTGTTTCAATAAAGTGCCAAGTAAGACCTTTGGGATGATCTATGGTGATAGGTGATTTGATCTTGCTAAAAAACAGAAACTTTTGCGCTCAGGAAAACAACTCTCATTTCTAACAGAAGCGTGATAAAATACCGATTCTATTTGCAGAAGATTAATAAACAAATATCTCGGGTTATCCTAATTTTTCATAGTTTTTGGAGTTACAGAAGTATTCGGGAGTTACAGATTACTAAACACTGTCCTGTTTTTGACAGGTTCTGTTTTTGATGCATAGTTTGCTTGTTTTATAGTTTCTATGGCTTATATTGCTTAATATAAATTGTAGAAATGATAGGGTACAGTAGGCATCATGTGATAAAAATTAGGAATCTTGTCTTGACAGTACCTAAGTGGTGATTTGCTTTCTTATACTAACGGAGCTTACGACTTTCTGTTGAGTTTTGTGTTGTAAACTTTTCATGTTTTCATGTTTTGGGATGGGAGTCGCAAGAGCCTAAGCTTGGGGATGCCCAAGGCACCCCAAGGTAATATTCAACGACAACCAAGAAACTAAGCTTGGGGATGCCTCGGATGGCATCCCCTCTTTCGTCTTCGTTCATCGGTAACCTTACTTGGAGCTATATTTTTATTCACCACATGATATGTGTTTTTTCTTGGAGCGTCATTTTCTTTTATTAGTATTTTATTTATGTTATTTAGAGTAATGTTTGGCATCTTTTAGTTCAATAAAAAGGTCAAGTATAGCCTTTACCATGCTTATTTCTGAAGTCTATATGTTGCTGTTTTAAAAACAAAAAGTTTGTTGTTATGTTTTGAATATTTGTAAATAGTCAGACCATGATAAATATTGAAAATTTTACACAATGAGTAACAACAAATATCTATAATGTGGTAATTTTTCATAATTTTTGGGGTTAAATAAGTATGATTCCTCGTGCATTCTTTACAGACTATCGTGTTTAGATAGATTGCTATTATGATTGCATTGTTTGCATATGTTTGCTTGTTTAATGATTCTATTTGATGATAGGAATAGTAAATATGTAGAGGCATTTAGTATGAAATGTTAAATTATTGTCGGTGTTCTGGGAGCAGGGGTCCCCAGACTTGACTGCCTGCGGCCCACGGCGTGGCTTTGCGAGCGGGCCCGTACGGCCCATCTTCACCAACAAGCATTCAAGACCCTCATGAGGCGGATGACACAAGACCTCCTCGGGAGCGGCCTCACCAGGATGGCTCGCGAGGGGCGGAGAAATCAAGGCAAGGAAAACCTCGCGAGGTTCCAATGACGTGAGCAATGACGATCGAGACCAGGCAGGCGCCAGCGCGCACAGTGTCCTTGTTTCCTCTTTGGTGCTAAGGAGGCAAGCGCAGACGAAGAGTACTGAGGCGTCAAGAAAAGGTCTCCATATCGGTGCAACAAGACCAAGACCAGCAGGACGGCAAGAAGGAGGTCACCATGGAGCCCAAGGTGGCGTTACCACCAGAGCCACTGGCAGGCGAGGACTGCTTTTGTGAGGATAACTTATACTAGCTGTCCCCTTTCAAATTGGCCATTGTTGGATCCCTTCCTGCTCAATATTTGGGGAGAGGATCAGGGCCTCTATAAATAGGGCTAGCCACAACAATAGGGAGGCATCCAATTCCGATCCCCATCCTCACACCCACGAAGCACAAGAACACCTCGCCTCAGGAGGCTATTCTTCCCCTTGTAATGTTCGTCCTCAGCCCTAGAGGCAATCCACCACACCACACTGGAGTAGGGTATTACACCACAACGGTGGCCCGAACCAGTATAAATCTTCTGTCTCTTGTGTTGCGAGTTCGTCGAGCCTGCCTTTGAGATTGTGGCAAGGTTGTGGGCGTGAGTTGGTAGGGGGAGATCTTCGTGCGCACCCCAGTGTTCGAACCTTAAGGGTTTTGCCTGAACCCGGAATCCTACATTCGGCGTGCCAGGTAGGGGTGCGCCGAAGCCTTATTCTTCGTCGACCCACACTTCATCACTCCACCAAGCTCATGGCGGACTCTCGTCGAGCTCGTGTTGAGCGCCGAGCCACCCTCGCCGCCCGCGTTGCTTAGACGGCTCCCGTCGGCGGGCCTCCCCATCATTCTCCGTCACCTACCGCCAACGCCGTCACCGGTCCGGCGGCAAACGAGCAGCAAACCTCTTTGCTGCATCCCTCTGTGCCGTGACGGCCACACCGCCACCCGTCGCTGACTCCAGCCGGCTCGTCATCTCACGCTCGTCGCGTTCCCACGGATGCGTAGGACGCGCTGCTCATGGCACGCGAGCTCCCGCGCTACCGTCCAGTCGACGACCTCTACGAGGACTGGCTGGACCGCATCGCCGAGCTCGTTAGCACCCCGGGAGGCTCTCCTGCACCGTCCCTCTCACTGCCTCGCCCACCCCCAGCTGCAGGCGACGTGGCTCATGGAGCGCCTCCGCCTCCTCCGCAACAAGATGGCACCCTTGCACCGAGCCATGCAGCTCAAGGAGCACCTCAGCCTCCCTCACGTCAAGACAGCGTCCTCGCTCCAAGATGCGGGGCCCAGCGGCGCGACCCACCGCGCCACGTGCCAGCGCACGAAGAAATAAGCTGCCAAGAGATTCCCCGTCCACAAGGAAACGCTCCACCATTCCCAGCTCCGCTACGCCAGGATTGCTTGCTGCAACAGGGCCATGCACTGTGTGCCGTGGCGACGCAGGGGCAACACGACCAAGCTCTGCCTCCATGATGACTCGTGGTGGCCACGGCGGCCTGTCGTGCTTTCACCCCCGAGCTGTGTAGCGTCGCTTGACTAGGCAAGTTCAACCAGACCTGCCTTCGCGCTACGACGACACCCCAGACCTCGCGGAGTTCCTGCAGCTCTACGAGCTGAGCATCGAGGTGGCCAACGGTGGTGAGAAAGTCATGGCGAACTGGTTCCCCATGGCTCTCAAGGATGGCGCACACTCCTGGATCCTGAACCTGCCTCCGGGCTCGATCTCTTCCTGGGACGAGATGCGAGACCGTTTTGTCACCAACTTTCAGGGCACTCGCGACCGCCCACCGGCCGTGGGTGACCTGTGCCGTGTCAACCAGCAACTAGGGGAGACCCTCCAGAAGTACATCCAGCGCTTCAACAACGTTCGTCTCAAGATCCCCAAGGTGACGGACGCGGCCATCATCTCTGTGTTCTCCAATGGAATCCGCGACGTCAAGATCAAGGAGGATATCGCCATCCACGAGGAGCTATGCACATCCCTGGAGCTGTTCAACCTAGCGACCAAATGCGCGAGGGCTGAGGAAGGGCGCCTTTCCCTTTTCAAGCTCCCAGCTACCGACCTGGAGGAGAAGAAAGCCAAGGCCAAGGATGTGAAGCGCAAGGGAGTGGTCGTACTCACGGCAGAGCTAGACACGAAGCGCGGTAGGGGCCAGCCTGAGTCATCCAAGAGCAGCCGACCGTTCTGCGCCTTCCACAACATGTACAACCACAACACCAACGATTGTCAAGGGCTCAGGTCCATTCGCGGCGGACGCTTCGATCAACGCCCGGAGCACAACGACCGAGGCTACGCCCAAAGAGGAGGACGTGGCGGAGCACGCTGGGACGACCGGGGCCCACGTCAGGAGTGGCACGACCGGCCTCGTGAGGACCGCTGGCAGGATCAGCCTCGCGAGGGCGCCTGGAGGGATCAGCCTCACGAGGACCGTCCTCACGGAAATGCTGGGCTTCCTCCGCTGCCGCCACCACCAAGAAGAGGGGGCTGGGGGCTTCCAGGAGACGCGTGCTATCGCCTGCATCTTGGGCGGAGGTCAAGCCCCAGCCTCATAGTGCATCCTCAAGCAGTTTGCTCATGAGGTGAACGCAGTCCTTCCCAAGCTCGAAGCTACACACCCGCTCAGGTGGTCCAAGTGTGCTATTACCTTCAGCTCAGCAAACCAGCTCAAGTGCGCGGCCATTGCTGGCGCTCTCCCGATGCTCTGTTCACCCGTCATCAGCAATGTGCAAGTCACCAAGACTCTCATCGACGGCAGCGCAGGGCTTAATGTCTGATCCGTCGAGACGTTCGACAACCTTCAAGTGGCCTACGACCAGCTTCAGCCTATGAAGCCTTTTTGAGGAGTGACCGACGGCTCCACCACCCCGACAGGTCAGGTCCCCCTCCCAGTCACCTTTGGACAGCGCGACAACCACCGCACCGAGCTAATCGACTTCGACGTCGCCCACATCCGTCTGCCGTACAATGCCATCCTCGGGTATCCAGCCCTGGCTAAGTTCATGGCGGTGACCCACCATGGCTACAACGTCCTCAAGATGCCAGGAAGCGGGGGGATCATCACAGTCCCCTGCGAAGAAAGAGACGCGGTGTGCTCCATTGAGTGTGCCTTCCAAGCTGCAGCAATCGACGACCCTGACAGCAAGGGAGAGCACCCTCCGGAGGCCATCCCCAAGAATAAGAAGCAGTTGCTCTATGTTGGGCCTTAGGAGAACAGCGCCACAAATGGCGCCTCGTCAGGATCAGCGCCCGCACCCGGGGCGCCTCGCTCTGTTGCATAGGAAGGCGCGCCTAACGCCCTCCTCGGTCAGGGCTCGGGGGCCCTCTTCTAGAGGGCCTCAGACCTAGCCAGCATTACGAGGGAGGCGCTCACGCACCATGTGGAGGCGTGCTTCGCCACACGTTTCCCTCAGGAGGGTGCCAGGCGAAGAGCACCTGGCGCTCAGGAGTTCATCAACGAGGCCGATCAGGAGCTTCAGGAGGCAAGAGCAATTCGCGGCGACCGCCACCCACCTAGCGCTGCTTCCCACCCCAGCGAGGGTGGTGCGCTGCGCGTCTGCATCGACATCCCAGGGCTCAACCGGGCCGCATCACAGGAGCGCTTCTGGCCTTCGTGTGTTGGACGCCGCGAGGGTCCACCTCACAGCTACGTCCGCATGCCATTCGGCCTGCCGAGTGTAGCTGCTGCCTTCGAGCGCAACCTGTGGAGCGTCATGGCAGGTCAGGAGGCCAGGCATCACGCAATCCTGGTGGAAATGGCGATGGTCCTCAAGGAACCGCCTGGACCCCCAGAACCTCCCGAGGTTCAGGGCCCCGGCGGCTCGTGAGGAGCAACCTCTTCGCTACGCGTCTTTAGCTAACCCCAACACTTCTTCGGCAACCAAACTAGGTGACATCTCTCCAAGTTTATCTAGCTGGGAGTGCCCTCAGGGATGCATCATTCCTAGGCCACGTGGGTCCATCCCTGTGGCATGTATCCCTTCTTGTTTATGTCTTTAGCTTACCTTGCTGGGGGCGCCTATGCTGCATCACCCCCAAGCCGCTCGGGCCTGACCCGGTGGCATGTTTGCTTTCCATGCTTAACCTATCTATGACTATCACCTGCTTGATTGTCACCTACCACGGGAGCCGCGCGCCGACCGTCTTTCTTCAGGACCCTTCACGTGAGAAGGTTAGGCACGGCGTCTGTGCTTGGGCCCGTCCCTACAGCATCAATAAATCCAATGACTGAGCACTGTCTAGTGGGCCGGCCCCGTTCACATCACCTCCTGGGGCCGTTGGTGCTTGGCCATCTCGCGTGATAACCTCAGGAGATTCGTCCGGCGCAAGTTGTCTAACCACCTCGCAGGACCACCACAGCGAACAAGAATCAAGACTAGGCGCAACCCGCCTTGACGTAGGGCCTCGTGAGTCCCGCGCTGGCTCACGAGTACCCAAACACACCTCATCTAGCCCTGTCGTGCAAGCCACGTGTCAGGGTGGGGCTGTACATGCACCGGGGGCTCTCCGCAGTAGGGAGTCCCCTCCCACGTACCAGTGGAAGCACCATGCTCCGCGCTAGCAGTCGACACTGCCGAGGAGCGGCTATGCCCGTGCAAGTGCAGAAGCGCCATGGTCTGTCCTGGTGATAAACAACTGAGGGCAGCCTCACGGCCGTATCAACCTTAGGGAGCCTCCGGGCTCGGTGTCCAGCCTCATCGCAACGCCTCTCCTCGGGAGAGCTGCGTGAGGGGGCCAGGCACGGGGGCTGCGCTCGGGTCACGCCCAAGCATAGGCCACCCTGCCAGGTCCCGCGAACCAGGTCGTTGCACGCCCTCCCAAGCAGAGCCAAGGTATAAAGGTCGTTTGAACGTCAAGGGGGACTCTTGAGCATCGCAACTCAGGGAGCCTAACTGACCACGTAGCCCATCACTCCTTGGTCCGTCCTGGTGATCCGGTTGGCCCAATGGCGGCTGAGGTATGCGCGGGGTTGGGATCTGCCGACGTAGAACACTAGACCTGCCCTCACATTTCCTTTCCACAAGTTGTTTGCGCGTCAAGGGGGACACCTAAGCATCGCGACTCAGGAGCCTAACTGACCATGTAGCCCCTCACTCCTTGGTCCATCCTGGTGATCCGGTCGGCCCAACGGCGGCTGAGGTATGCGTGGGGTCAGGCTCTGCCGGCATAGAATGTAAAGCAAATGGGGAGGAAATCACAAAATCTCAGAGAAAATATTACAAGGCATATTGTTCTCTGAATATCAAACACAAGTTTAAACGCCTTCATGAGGCACGCTACATGCTGCAGGAGTTTCAACAGGAAAGGAGCCGCAAGCCAGTCATCCCTAGATACCGCCGGCACCCGCAAGAGGCGCCCCCTCCCGGGTGGCGTTGCCTTCACCTGCACCACCGGTCGAAGGCGCGGGGACAAAGGCGTCGAACCTCTACATCAGGGCCTCCACCTGACCCCTCACGGCTGCGGCGGCAGCTGCGTAGCGCTCGTCGTCCAGAGGCTCCAGCAGCTCGTCAAGGCGGGCGGCAGGATCGCGAAGATGGAGGTGGCTGAAGATGCGCGTCAGCGCGGCTGAAGAAAGGACGCGAGCCTCTTCCTCTACCATGGGGCCGATGCCGCTCACGACTTCCTCAAGCGCCTCGACCAAGTAGGGAAGCAACTGGGCGGGGCCGTCCTCATCAGTGGCCAGCGGCTTCTCCAAGCCCTTCTCATAGAGTGTCTTCAGAGCCTCACAAGACCGCTTCTCGAGAAGCGCAAAGGCTGTGCAGTCCTCGGCCAGAACCTTCGTCTTGGCGTCAAGTTAGGCTTTCTCCGCCTGCACCGTTCGCTCCAGCTCCTCTAGTCGGCTGCGCTCAGTGTCCTGTGCCTATGCCAGCTGCTCCAGCTCGGCGTCACGACACTTGACGGCGTCCTCCCGGGCCTTCATCCTCTCTTCCTCTGCCTTACGGCCACGGGCATCTACGGCATGCTCTTCACGTAGGATCTTCAGCTCGGCCTCCAGCACCCAGCACCGACCTTGGGCGGCCTCAGCGTCCTTCAGCGCCACTTCGCGAGCAACTGCTGCCTGCGCTGCGGCTCGCTTCTCCCCCTCGGAGGTCGCAGTGGAGAGGAGCGCAGACGCAGGAGGCGACCTGGGCTCAAGCAGCAGCACCTCGCCCTCCCTTCTCCTCTTTGCCGCAGTCCTAGTTGCACAACGAAGAAGAAGAGTCGGAAGCAAGCATCATAAGCAAGAACGAGGCGGGACGAGAACACTTACTAGTCCACAGCGGCAGTCCCTCCGCGTCGGGAGCTTGAAGCTGAAGAGCTTCACGACCTGAGGTGCGGGCGCGCCATCTCCGGGAGCAGAAGCAGGGGCAGCAGCTGGGCCGGAAGCAGCCCCAGGCAGCGCCAGAACAGAAGTGGCATCCCGGAAGATCAACATCGATCGGCTCCTCGTCGAGATTACAGGCGGCTCTCCCTGCTCCTGGCGGGCGTCAGCCTCGTCGTCATCAGGAAGGGTGCGGAGGATGTCAGCTTTGCCCAAGGGGGAGGTCTCCCCCATCCCTTTAGGGGTCACCTCCGAGTCTTCTTCTTCCTCCTCCTCTTCTTCCCCACGGGACTCACCAGAAGACAGCACCACCGGCGTCGGCACCGTAGGGGCCTCGGTGGGCGCCAGCGGCACCATCCCGCGCCCGTCAAAGGTCGGCCTGGCGGCCACGACCTGCGCCTTGTCCTTGCGGCGAAACAAGAGAGTGAAGAGACTCGGCGGGTACTCCTGGTCGTCCTTGACCAGGAGGCGGAGAACCATAGCCAGCTCACCGTCGGACAAGGCTGTCGGGCTCAGGCGAACCTTGTCCTCTTCATCCCCAAGTTCCCACAAGGGGTGCGTACGGGCCTGGAGCGCTGATACGTGTAGGATCAGGAATTCCCTCAGGAGCACGGCCCCTGTCACCTTTGCCGCCTTCGCGTTGCCCGGCTTCAGATCGGTGTTCATCTGCTCCAGCACCAACGTCGCCAGCTCATCAGTGAGCTTCGTGCAAGAACACCCCTTGTCGGGCTGGGGCATCTCCGTTGGCAGCATCAAGCGTGGGTGGACGCACTTAGCGTCCACCATGGCCCACTTGCTCCTGAAGCCGCCAACCTTCTTTCTAGTCTTTGAGATTGAGTTGGCCTTGCCGGTCACGATGAAATTGGCACACCCGGAGGTATGGCCCTCGTTGATGCGGTGGAAGAAGTGGCGCAGCAGAGCCGCAGACGGCATCACGCCGAGGTGCGCCTCGCAGTAGTAGGCGAATATCGACAAGAGAAGGATAGAGTTGGGATGAAGATGCAGCGCCTACAGCCCGTAGTGGCCAAGGACCTCATAGAAGAAGTCAGAGAAGGGGAAACCAACCCTGCGACAATGCTGCTCGTGAATAAGGGGAAGAAGGTGCTTCCCTCGGGATCCGGCACATCGGAGCCGGCCCGGAGCTTAGCCTTCCCCCTCTCGTTGCTTTCCCCCGCCATCAACAAGCGTGTGGCAGCGAGGTTCTTCTCCGAGACGTTGGGAGCGTCGAGAGCTGGCTCGTACCAAGCTGGCGACGAGGTAGGCTTGACCTTCCGTGGCGCCATTTGTCACTGACGTGGAAGGGGATGGGAGTAGATATGGAGATTTCGGAAGCATGGAGCGAGAAAGGGGATCTGGAGCAAGGCGAAAGGAAGCGATGAAGGCAAGCGCTGTCTAAGCTAGCCTTTTGACAGTCGGGCAATTGCCAGGCAGCATGGGGAAGTGGAGACGCCCACGTCCAATCAATCACCATGCATCGACAAAGGACGCAGGCTATTGGGGCCCGTGGTGCTCCGCACTTGCCCTTTGGCTTCACCTCGAAGCCAAGCCCGAGCGCGCCTTGGGCCCGGGGGCTACTATCGGTGTTCTGGGAATGGGGGTCCCTAGACTTGCCTGCCTGCGGCCCACGGGGTGGCTCTGCGAGCGGGCCCGTACGGCCCATCTTCACCAACAAGCATTCATGACCCTCACGAGGAGCCAAGCCTCGCGAGGCGGACGACACAAGACCTCCTCGGGAGCGGCCTCACCAGGCTGGCTCGCGAGAGGCGGAGGAAAAACTCACGAGGTTCCAATGACGTGAGCCATGACGATCGAGACCAGGCGAGCGCCAGTGCGCATAGTGTCCTTGTTTCCTATTTGGTGCTAAGGAGGCAAGCGCAGACGAAGAGTACCGAGGCATCAAGCAAAGGTTTCCATATTGGTGCAACGAGACCAAGACCAGCAGGACGGCAAGACAGAGGTCACCATCGAGCCGAAGGCGGCGTCACCACCAGAGCCTTTGGTAGGCGAGGACTGCTTTTGTCAGGATAACTTGTACTAGCAGTCTCCTTATAAATTGGCCATTGTTGGCTCCCTTCCTTCTCAATATTTGGGGAGAGGACCAGTGCCTCTATAAATAGGGCTAGCCACCACTATAGGGAGGCATCCGATCCCCATCCTCACACCCACCAAGCACAAGAACACCTCGCCTCAGGAGGCTGTTCTTCCCCTTGTACTGTTCGTCCTCAGCCCGAGAGGCAATCCACCACACCACACTAGAAGGATATTACACTACAATGGTGGCCTGAATTAGTATAAATCTTGTGTCTCTTGTGTTGCGAGTTCGTCGAAGTTGCCTTTGAGATCGTGGCAAGGTTGAGTGCATGAGTTGGTAGGGGGAGATCTTCGTGCGCACCCCAGTGTTCGAACCTTAAGGGTTTTGCTGGAACCCAAAATCCGACAATTATAATTTTAGTGATTTGCTACAGTAGAGAATGATAATGTTTATGGGTTGATTTATACTAACTTATCTCACGAGTTCTTGTTGAGTTTTGTGTGGATGAAGTTTTTAAGATTTAGAGAAACCGCGATATGAAAGGAATTAAGGAGACACAAAAGCTCAAGCTTGGGGATGCCCAAGGCATCCCTAATTAATATTTCAAGAAGTCTTAAGAAGCTAAGCTTGGGGATGCCCCAGTAGGCATCCCACCTTTCTTCTTGAACAACTAACGGTCAGTTTTGGTTGGGCTTAAGTTTTTGCTTCTTCACATGATATGTGCTATCCTTGAAATGTCATTTTATTTTGTTTTGCTTGCTATTTGAATAAAGTACCTAAGATCTGAATTTATTTATAAGAAGGACTGTCGGCGTTCTAGAAATGGGGGTCCCCAGACTTGCCTGCCTGCGGCCTGCGGCGTGGCTCAAGCGGGGGCCCAGCGCGGCCCATATTCATCAGCTCAAGCTCAAGACCCTCGCGAGGGGCCAAGCCTCACGGGGCGGACCACAGGAAGCTTCCTCAGAGGCAGCCTCATCAGGTAGGCTCGTGAGGAGGCGGAGAGATCAAGGCAGGGGTACCTCGCGAGGAACCCGTGATGCAAGCCATGATGATCGAGACCAGGCGGGCGCCGGCCTGTGCAGTGTCCTTGTTTCCCCTTTGGTGCAAAGGGGCAAGCATAGGCCAAGGCATCATGCAAAGGTTACCATTCCGGTGCAATGAGACCAAGACCAGCCGGACGGCAGGACGGAGGTCACCGTGGAGCCCAAGACGGTGTCATCGCCAGTGCTTTTGACAGCCGAAGACCACCTTTGGTCAGGATAACTTGTACTAGATGTTCCCTTTCGAAATGGCCAATTGTTGGCGCCCTTCCCGCTCATTATTTGGGGAGAGGCCCAGGGCCTCTATAAATAGAGCTAGCCACCATAGAGTAGAGATAGCTAGACACCCCAAGAACATCGAGAAATCTGGTAGAACCATAGCAGAGAGAGGCGACTGAACTCACCCTAGCAGTTCATCGCACCAGCTCAAGAACGCCTCTCACGAGACCGTTCTTCCCTTGTATTGTCCATCATCAGCCCCAGAGGCAATCCACCACACCACACACTGGAGTAGGGTATTACACCAGAACGGTGGCCCGAACCAGTATAAACCTCATGTCTCTTGTGTTGTTCACCATTTTCATATTAGTTCGCACGAGAGGAGCAGACGTAGATCGTTAGGGGAGAGATCTCCGCGCGCACCCCAGTGTTCGAACCTCAAAGGTCTGCCGGAACCCGAAACCCGACATTTGGCGCGCCAGGTAGGGGTGCGCCGGAATCTTCCTTCCGCTGTTCGCGTGTGATCTTCCGTCGTGTCCATGGCTGACGCTCGTCGGGCTCGCGCCGAGCGCCGGGCTGCTCACGCCGCTCATGTCGCCCAGACGGCGCCCGTCGGCGACCCCCCTCGTCGTTCCCCGTCGCCTGCCACCAACGCCGCCACCGGCCCGGCGGGGAATGAGCAGCAGGCCTCGTCCCAGCACCCCTCGGTGCGGCGGGATGGGCCGCACCGCCACCACGTCCCTGACTCCAGGTGGCTCGTCGTCCCACGCCCGTCGCGCACCCATGAATGCGCACGCCTCACTTCTCTTGGCGCGGGAGTTCCTGCACTATCACCCCGTCGACGACCTCTATGAGGACTGGCTCACCCGCATCACCGAGCTCGTCAGTGCCGCAGGGGGATCCCCCTTGCGGTCCCTCTCGCTGCCTCGCCCTCCGTCCCATGCAGGGGGCGAGGATCAGGAGGCGCCTCCGCCGCCTCCTCCCCAAGAAGGTGCCTTGGCTCCAAAGTGCGCAGCCCCAGGGCGAGACCCTCCATGCCCAGCGCCTACGCAGCAAGAAGGGAGCTGCCAAGAGATCCCACGTCCCCGGGAAGGTGCTCGCGCGCTCCCAGCGCCAGCGCGCCAAGATCGCTCCCCAGCGCCTCCACGACAAAACCCCGCACTGCTCCCAGTGGCGGCGCATGGTGACCCGCAAGAACGAGTCCAGCACCAGCAAAGGGCGCCGGTGGCTACGGCGGGCTGCCTCGCCTTCATCCCCAAGCTACGCGGCGTCACAAGGCCAGGCAAGTTCAAGCCTGACCTCCCTCCCTGCTATGATGGCACAACGGACCCCGCGGAGTTCCTGCAGCTCTACAAGCTGGGCATCGTTGCCGCCAACGGAGACAAGAAGGTCATGGCGAATTGGTTCCCCATGGCACTCAAGGACGGCACCCACACCTAGCTCCTGAACCTGGCTCCCGCCACGATCTCCTCCTGGAGCGAGATGAGCACCCGCTTCATCGCCAACTTCCAGGGCACTCGCGACCGGCCCCCGGCCGTGAGCAACCTGCACCGCATCAAGCAACAGCCAGGAGAAACCCTGCAGAAGTACATCCAGCGCTTCAACCACGCTCGCCTCAAGATCCCCAAGGTGACTGAAGAAGCCATCATCTCAGCCTTCTCCGACGGCGTGCGCGACGTCAAGATGAAGGAAGAGACAGCAATCCATGAAGACCTGTGCACATCCCTGGAGTTGTTCAACTTGGCGACCAAGTGCGCCAGGGCTGAGGAAGGGCGTCTCTCCCTCCTCGAGATCCTGGCAGCCGACCCGAAAGAAAAGAAGATCAAGGCCAAGGACGTGAATCGCAAGGGGGCTGCCGTGCTAGCAGCGGAACCGGACACCAAGCGAGGCAAGGATCAGCCTGAGTCATCCAAGGGCGGACGGTACTGCGTGTACCACGACCTCCACACCCACAACACCAACGAATGTCAAGAGCTTAGAGCTATGCGAGATGGGCGAATCGGCCGACGCCCAGAGCGCAACGACAGGGGGTATGGCCGAGGTGGAGGAACGAAGACCAACACCAAGACAATGGGGCTGGGGGCTTCCAAGAGCCGCGTGCAATTGCTTGCATCTTGGGCGGCGCCCAGGCCCCAGCCCCACAGCGCATCTTCAAGCAGTTTGCTCACGAGGTGAATGCAGTCCTTCCCAAGCTTGAGGCCACGCGCCCTCTCAGGTGGTCTTCGTGCGTGATCACATTCAGTTCCGCAGACCAGCTCAAGTGTGCGGCAATGGCCGGAGTCCTCCCGATGCTTTGCTCCCCAGTCATCAGCAACGTGCAGGACACCAGGACCCTCATCGATGGTAGGGCAGGACTCAATGTCCTATCCATCGAGACGTTCGACAATCTCCAAGTGCCATATGACCAACTTCAGCCGACCAAGCCTTTCTCAGGAGTCACCGATGGTTCCACTGTTCCAATTGGGCAGGTTCGCCTTCCGGTCACCTTTGGGCAACGCAACAACTACCGCACCGAGCTCATCGACTTCGACGTCGCTCACATCCGCTTGCCGTACAACGCCATCCTCACGTACCCAGCCCTAGCCAAGTTTATGGCAGTGACTCACCATGGTTAAAATGTCCTCAAGATGCCAGGAAGCGGTGGAGTCATCACCGTACCCTATGAAGAAAGGGACGCAGTATGCTCGCTCGAGCATGCGTTCCAAGCCGCAGCAATCGAAGACCCAGATCATAGGAGCGGGAGGCCTCCCGAGGTGACCCTCAAGAAGAAGAAGACCTCACCTGGCGAGAGCCACAAGGAAGCAGGCACCTCCGGAGGTATTGTGTCAAGATTCGCGCCCGATCAGGGAGCGCCGCCCTATCGTGCATAGGAAGGCGCGCCCGGTGCCCTCCTCAGGCAGGGCTCGGGGGCTCTCTCTTGGAGAGCCACCGACCTTGCCAATGTCGCGGGGGAGGCACTCGGGCACCACTTGGAGGGGTGCTTTCAGGCACGCTTCCCTCAGAAAGGTACAAGTCAAAGGAGACAAAACCCTCAGGAGTTCATCGCAAGGAACACCCAAGAGCTACAAGAGTCCAGAGTCATGCGCGGCAGCCGCCGCTTACCTGCCGTGGCCCCACATCCAGGCGAGGATGGAGGACTGCGCGTCTGCATCGACGTACCAGGGCTCAACCGAGCTGCATCCCAGGTGCGCCTATGGCCTTCGGCCGTAGGGCGCTGCGTGGTACCACCCCAGAGCTATGTTCGCATGCCCTTCGGCCTGCCGAGCGCGGTCGCCGCACATCAGTGCCTGTTGAGGAGCATTCTGGAGGCTCGAGAGGTCAAGCATCGTGCGGTCCTGGCAGAGGTGGCGACGGTCCCCAAAGACCTGCACGTACCAGCATCATGAGGGCCGACGTCTTCACCGCGCATTGCTCATTTCCTCAGCATCGCTTCATCTTCAACAGCACCAGGTGACATCTTTCCGAGTTCTACTTTTAGCTGGGTGCGCCCACAGGGCGGCA